>NC_057361.1:77559359-77870609 GCF_016509475.1 Prionailurus bengalensis | reverse complement strand
CCAAAGAGGAAATGTTCATCAGGAAACCATTTTTAATGTAAGTCTAAACTTCATGTAATATTTTTATTAAAATATAATCAATGGTGTTAAAGATATGGGGAATTTAGTCAAAATGACAACGAGGTTATTTTAATTTTTTAAAAATTTTAATGTTTATTTTATTTTTGAGAGAGACAGAGACAGAGACAGAGTGTGAGCAAGGGTAGGGCAGAGAGAGACGGAGACACAATCTGAAGCAGGCTCCCAGCTGCCAGCACAGAGCCAGATAGGGGGCTCAAACTCATGAACTGCAAGATTATGACCTGAGCTGATGCTTAACTGAGCCACCCAGGCACCAGACAATGATGGAATTTGCATGCATTGTAAGAATAAACACTCTTTCTTGCCCACTTAAATAATATCGTGCCAGAGTATACATGACAGTGAAGAGTAGTATAATATACCACTTTGACATAAGGACTATTTTGAGCTGAAGGTAATTAAATAGAAGAAAAAATCTCTACCCTTTCCCCCTCTGCCATGAAGGGTAGAATGATTCTTAACCACTGAAGACAAGCTAGACTGTTCCCTTGCAGGAGAAAGCAACAAAGGAATATACATAACAAACCCTACTAACTATCCCTTATCTTCCATTAGTTTTCCCCATATATTTATTTACTTTACACATTTTGTTTCCCCTAGAACGCACAGTCCTTTCCTTTGTCTTATCACTTCTCTACATAATGTACTGCTCTATTGTTAAGATGCTAAGTAAACCCAAATTCTAACCACCCATTTGAGATACTCATGACTGAGTATTCCCATATATTAATAAACTTCTGTTTGTTTTTCTCTTATTAATCTTTTGTCAGTCTAATTTACAGGGCCACAGCTAAAGAATGTAAGAGGATAGAGGGGAAAAAAAGTTTTTCCTTCTCTACAACAGATGCATTTAATAAAAAGAATTTGGCATTGAGACTTTAAAACGCCAAATGTTATTAATTAAAAAGAACTCTTATACTAGAAAAATAAATCCACTAGAACAATATTTAAAGAAAACATTAACAATTACTAGAAAAACGTATATACTTTTTATTTTTTAAAAAGGGTTGCATATTGAATATTAATATAACCTATTGATAATAACACTTAGAAATAATACTTAATATTTGTGAGGCAAATATTTGAGACAAGGAGAGTCAGCCAAAATCAATACTTTAGGATTATTGTCAGTAGTAATTAAAAACTTTCATATCTACACACATAGAACATATGGCCAAATTATGTACTCTTGCACTACAGACACATGAACTTCCTGTCTATGTTGCACATTGTTTTACATATATCTTTTATTATCCCCATCTAAAGAAACACATCAAGTTGTTATCAACTCAACTTCCACCACCAATGCTAGTGCTCTTTCTGTTATAATGTTAAAATTTTGCACTTTCCTCTCTCTTAATACAAAGATATTTGAGGCATGAATTCTGCTGGTTACTTTTTAATAGACCTATGTGACTGGCACAAGTCTATGCAAGGTTTATTAATTAGTTCCATGGGGAGTAGGTAACTCTTCTGGTAGAAAGATTTAAAGATTTACCATCTTGAGAAATTTTTACATGTGCCTTGCTGTTTTATTGACCTCTCACTGATTTGCAGTATTCATATCATAAGATCTAGTCGTGAGCTACAAAAGAATCATAAAAAAGAGGAGAAGATTGGGGCGCCTGGGTGGCGCAGTCGGTTAAGCATCTGACTTCAGCCAGGTCACGATCTCACGGTCTGTGGGTTCGAGCCCCGTGTCGGGCTCTGGGCTGATGGCTCAGAGCCTGGAGCCTGTTTCCGATTCTGTGTCTCCCTCTCTCTCTGCCCCTCCCCCGTTCATGCTCTGTCTCTCTCTGTCCCAAAAATAAATAAACGTTGAAAAAAAATTTTTTTAATTAAAAAAAAAAAGAGGAGATGATGAATCCAGGTAGAGGAAAATACCCATAATGGGCTGGTTCAGAGAGAAAGACAGATAACATGTGATTTCACTCATATTTGAGAAACTTAAGAGATGATCATAGGGAAAGGGAAGTAAAAATCAGATAAAAAGAGAGGGAAGCAAACCATGAAACTCTTAAATACAGAGAACAAACTGAAGGTTGATGGGGGTGGGGTAGGGCATATGGGTGATGGGCATTAAGGAGGGCACTTGTTGAGATGAGCACTGGGTGTTATATGGAAGTGATGAATCACTGGATTCTATTCCTGAAGACAAGACTACACTGTATATTAACTAACTTGAGGATGACAATAACAACAACAACAACAACAACACCAACAAAAGAGGGACATACAGCAGAATGAAAAAGTCAAGAACAGTTGAGCAGCACAAACAGGCAGATTATCTGTATGCCCATGGGTAGATGAGGTGGTGTGGAGCAGATGGGTAAGGGAAAGAGAGGCTTAAAGGAAAGAAAATAAGATATCTACACAAAATGCAAATGTAAGGCTGACCTCATTTAAGAACATCATGATGATAATCCAAATCAGAGAGGAAACCTTTACATAACCTAAACAAGCATATAACTTAACCCCAAAATCTTTGGGTAAGAATACTTCATCCATAAAATACCAGAAGAAAAGAAACACGCATATTTATTGAGGGCCTTCTCTTTGCCAGGCATTCAGTTCTACCATGACCTAGTCCTGGTGTACCTTTCCAGACTTATCTTATGCCCCTGTTCTCTTTCCATAGTATTTTCTAGCAACATTTGCCTTTTAGGTTCTAGAACATGTTAAACTCTTTCTGCTGCGGGTCTAACGTCCATGTTATTCTTTCTACCTGGGAATACTAAATGTCACATTTTCAGACAACATTCAGACCCATCCAACCTAACATAGGAATGCCTGTCATTTCCTTCCATAGCACTTGCCATAATTTATATGTATATTTTTATGTATCTGTTAGTTTGTCCTCTGTATTTCCCACTAGGCTATAAACTTCATGAGGGCAGGGACTATATCTGTCTAGTTCACTAGCACACTGAAAAAATGAATAAACTCTTACAGAATAATTTATTTAATGTTTATGACAACATTGTGAAATAGGTATTACCTATATTTTAAGGCAGAAAAAAAATAAGACTTACAGAGGGGACGTACATTGCCAAAAATCCCATACATAACTAGAAAGCACAGAGTTGATATTCAAACCTGGGGTTTCTGATCACAGAACTGTTTATATTAAATAATATCCTATTCCTGTGGGGAATGCCTCACCCATAAAAAACAAAGAGAGAAATGTTGTTTATAACAAAGTTTCCCCATTGCCCACTCCTCAAGTTAATAAGAATTCAAAGGAAATAATATTTTCATTAGTTGCAAATTTATTAATTTTTAAAATTCTGCTCTATTCATAAGAATTAATAGCAACCATACCAACATTATTTATGTATTTGCTAGGTATCTCTATGTAATCAATATATAATGAACTATATATTTTTGATACTGTTTCTAATCAACAATTATGAAATGTTAACATCTGGAGATGCAGTAAGTAGGGTACCATGAAAACGGCTAAAAGCAGAGAAGACCAAAATCTTGAACAAACTCTAGCTGCTGAAAGGTCTCATCAGATTTTATCCTAAAGTAAGATTAAATCATTAAACAGATTTCAAAATGTACAAATATAGATTATAAATTAAAAGTCAGTATACCCACATAGTGGAATACTGTGCAGTCAGGGAAATTATTTATTACAAAAATATTTACTGACAAGTTTGTGCTTTCCAACATAGGAAACAAAATCAGATTGTGACTCAACTTATGATACCAATTTTGTAACATATGTATTCATGTATAATATGAATAATTGAAAACTATACACCAAAATATAACCATTGGTTACTCCCAGTTTGAAGGATTAAAGGTAATCAACATTATTCTTTATTATTTTTATGTTCTTAATTGTTCTGTATTTACTAACTCTTCTGTAATATTTTAGTTTGCATAACCAGGAAATTTTATACCCATAAAAATGTGATTAATTCAAAAGAAATGTATTTCTATTAAAAAAATTCTGTTAAAGAAACATATTTCTATTAAAAAGAAGTCTGTTAAAAGGGTGCCTGGGTGGCTCAGCTGGTTAGGCGTCCAACTTCAGGTCAGCCCATGATTTCATGGTTCCTTGAGTTCAAGCCCTGCATCGGGTTCTGTGTTGACAGCTCAGAGCCTGGAGCCTGCTTTGGATTCTGTGTCTCCCTTTCTCTCTGCCCCCTCCTCTGCTCACTCATTTGCGTGCTCTCTCTCTCTCTCTCTCTCTCTCTCTCTCTCAAAATAAATATTAAAAAAAATCTGTTAGGTACCTGCATATGTGGTCATGGATTTATGTAAAATCTCAAATGTCATTTTAACCTTCTACTCCCCATGGCATTCACTAATCGTTGGACAGAACTAATCAGTTGTTTGGCTGTAGTGTTGATAAATTATGGAGTGCTTTTAGAAGTCATTATTCAATTGGTAACAGGAAATATTTTGGCTCATGGCTACAAGATAAGCTCAGGGTTTCTTGGCTACAGGACTAATTAGATTGAAAAAGAGTTTTCTTTAACTCCATTAATCAGTTACACTGACAGAGCTAACATTTGCCAATTTCTATAATTAAGGAACGACAATACATAATTTCATTAAAATATTTCACACAATAAAAAGCAGGATATGTTAATTTGAATATTTGCTACATATTTAATTACATTCATATCCATCACTATCAACACAAGTTGAAAATGCATATGCCAACCTTTAGCCCAGGGTGACTTCTAAAGTGGAGTTATGAACCCCAACTGAAATAGTGGGGTTGTAATGGAAATGCTGACAACCTTAACAATAGCAGCACGAACAACATTGACTATGATAAAATTATTGTTCAGATATAGCTCACATAAAAAGTAAAAGCCAAGAGCTTGAGCAGCTCAGTACATTTAAGCCATTTTTCAACACATTCAAAATTCATATAATTCTGTATTCTTTTCAAAGCAATAATACCTGATGGCTTTTCAGACTTCTGTGTTTTGTTTCTAGTATAGAGTAATATCTCATATGACTCTCTGTGTAACATTTTCACCCTTTATCTTCAGCTAGTAAGCTTGCCAATGAAACTTTCATGAAATAAACGTTACTTTTTTCTGGCTTTGCTTTGCATTTTCAATATCTCTGAGAATGGATTTATTCAGTGAATTCAGAGAAATAATAAGGGCCCAGCAAATTCTGACTTGCAAAGCCTGTTAAAGTGACTCTATATTAAAATTGGCAGTGTAAAACTAAAGAGGATATATTGTTCCACAAGAGTTTAATTAGCACTTCAATTTTTCCCCCCAAATGTCAGAGTGATTTTTTTTTTCTTTCATGGAACAAAAGGCAGAGGAAATCAAGCACATGAGTCAAAAAGCTCTAGCAAAAGCAACAGTGACATACACTGTTTTTTAATTAAGGTGTTACAGTACTTGAACATTCACAGTCCCATGCACATTGCACATTTGGAGAGCTGGCAGTAAGCACTGTTTGAGAGAACAGTGCTGACAAGCAAGTTGCTGCTCTTGTCTGTAGATAATCCCTCACATCCAGCTGGCATAATTTTAGAGTTCAAGAATCTGGAGAATGACATAGAATTGATTTAACTTATATTAAATGTTTCTAGCAGAATTTAAAAATTGCTTATGGGAGATAGAGCTCTTTGTTTCCTTCAGTCTCAGATATTTGCTTATAATTTAAAAAATGTATAACTTTTCAATATGAATATGGTCCTAAATATCATCTTGCAAGTAGCTTCATTAATCATTGTAAGACTGTGGAAGACAAGAGTTAAGCATAGAATGAAGATGATTAAATGATTATGGTTGTTAGAAAAGCAAGAAAAAAGGCTGTTTATACATATGCATTTCTTTTCATATATAATAAATTGTGAATATGATTTACTTCATACAGGACTCTGTTTAGAGAAAGGTGATTCTACTGTTTAGAGAAACTTGATTCTACTGTGATTAATATGAATAGAAAAGTAAATTATATTTTGCAAACTATTTGAACTTCACAAACTTTAATATCACAGTAAGGCTCAGCACATACTTTTATGTGCTAACTACTTTAAATGACAGTCAATCTTAGAGAAATAATTACTTTCGAGAATAGAAATTCAGATAGAACACAAAATACAAATATGCCAATTGTTTGACCCTGTTATATACTTGTTTTGAAATCTGATCAGGCTGAATAAACATTTCTTTTCTTTATACTTCTTTCCTAACCTAATTGATGATATTGGATATGAAATTACAGCTAATTCTAGAACTTTTATTTTACCTTGGAGGTTTAATGGTATGACACTGCTGGTGTTGGACATGAAATCCATTCAGAGAATCATGTGTGTTTTCAAGTTATCACATACATTGTTTAAGAGCAATATCTGTATACAAATCTTATTCCTACTGGTTTTGCAACCTTTCTCCTCATTGGTGGTTTCCTCATGTACCTCTCATGTCATAGTCCAGACCCAATAGATATTTAAGTCCTGCATTTTTCCAAAACTTCTGTTTTCCTTTCCAGTCTCACTGCTATGGGTCCTCTGCTACTAAAAAGGGAGACTTCAGAGTGCAGAACTAAGATGGCTGTGTAGTAGAATGACTCTAGGCTTGCCTAGTACCTTAAACACAACCAAGTAACTCTCAAATCATTCTGGATACCCAAGAAATAGACCTGTGAACTGACAGAACTGCGCAAATAGAAGGAGACAAGAGGCCATATCGAGGAAGGTGGGAAGTGCAGAGACATGGTTTGGGGGAGAAATGGATCATGGTTGCTGTAGAGGGGAGGGAGCCCCAG
This sequence comes from Prionailurus bengalensis, assembly GCF_016509475.1. Taxonomy (NCBI): domain Eukaryota; kingdom Metazoa; phylum Chordata; class Mammalia; order Carnivora; family Felidae; genus Prionailurus; species Prionailurus bengalensis. Next base: position 77,863,769 of record NC_057361.1, on the reverse strand, counting down.
TCTCAGAGAAAGGCAAGAGAGAATAGAGTGCACAGGGATACACACAGGGAAAACACTTCCCCAGATACACTGGCTGGGAAAATGACAGGGGCTAATTTTTGTGAGTTTTTGCAACCAGTAGGGCTGAAATACTGGAGTTTTAGAGGTCCCTGGGCTTGGGCTTGGCTGGGAAAGAACCCTTAGGGTGCTGCCCTACTCCTGGAGAGAAGGCAAGCAAAACACCCCAGGGCAGAAGGCTTTATCTGAGGATTTCCCAAGGCTCACTAGAAGAGACTTTCCCTCTTGCATCTATGAGAAGTGGCCTTCCCGACACACCTCTCCAGGGACAAAAGAGCCAGCTGGTGCCATTTCCCTCCAATGACTCTCAGCATAGGCACAGAGACAAGTGCTGAGGGCTGCTAATCCAAACACTGGTTGTTTAGTCTGCTTTGCTCCAAACCCCACAACCCTGCTCTCTGATGCGACTGTTCTTCTGGGTCAAAACGACATCAGTCCTAGGATAGCAATACTCTCACAGACAGACTCTCCCCCCAGAAGACTAGCACAGATCCCCATAACACCAGGTTCCTAAAGACTAGAGTTTTAAAAGTCAGCAGGCTTGAGTTTTAAAAGTCAGCAGGCTTGACTGGGATAGAGCCCAAAGTCCACTGCATTGCTCCAGGAAGGGAAGCAACACAGGGACAGACAGTGTGAAAAGAGCTATCTGAAAAATGCCTAGGATGCAGGAGGGGAAATTATTCACTTTTCTGGGAGGACTTCTCTGAGAGTAGTAAGAACACACTCCCCTCTCCAGAGACAGAGAAGCTTGCTGGTGCCATTCCCCCCACCCCACTCAGAATAAACAAACGTTAGTAAACAGCAAAGCACCAAGACTGGCCACCTAATTTGCTTATACCAAGTCCCCTGCTCCTATGCCCTGCTGATACCACTTTTCTCAAGGAAGTGTACCCAAGAACTAGCATGGTGGGACCCTCCTGGGAAGACCAGAGGAAACACCCATGGACACCACTTCTACTGACCACAGAGATCTACAAAGCTTCAGTTCTAGTGAATATAGCATCAGGTCTCATTTAACAAACAGACCAGAGCACACCTAGTGAAAACTAGCCACACTATGACCAAGGTCCAGATACTACCCCCTGCAGGCAAAGAGAACCTCTGTAGATGACTGACCTGAGGGAAAGAGCAGCCAAAACACAGCAGCAGAATGCACACACCACACACCAGACACATTTCCTGAAGCACCAAGCCCTGGGCAGTATATGACTTCTTCATAAAGCCATTACTCTCAGGAGCAGGAAACATAACAGGCTTTTCTAACAGGCAGAAGAAGACACAGGCCTAGACAAAATGCCAAGACAGAGGGATTCATACCAAAAGAAAGAACAAGAAAAGGTGACAGAAATCTAATCAAAACAGATATAATATTCCTGATACAGAATTTAAAGCAACAATCATAAGGACGCTCACTGGGCTTGTAAAAAGCATGGAAGACATCAAGGAGACCTCTACCATAAAGATGAAAGAGTTAAAAAACAATCAAACAGAAATGAAAAATGCAATAACTGAGATTCAAAACTCACTTGAGGTAAAGAACACAAGAATGGAAGAAGCAGAGGAATGAATAAGTGATACCGCAGACACAACTGTGAAAAATAATGAAGCTGGACAAAAGAGAGAAAGATGAATGATGGATCATGAGAGTACAAGAGGAGAACATAGTAACTCCATCAAATGTAATAACATTGGTATCATATGAGTCCCAGAAGAAGAAGAGACAGGAAAGGAGCAGAAGTTTTATTTGAGTATATTATAGATGAAAAGTTCCCTAATCTGTGGATGGAAACACACATACAAATCCAGGAGGCACAGAGAACTCTAATCAAAATAAACAAAAGCAAGCCAACACCAAGATATATCATAGTAAAATTTGCAAAATATAGTCATAAAGAAAAAATCCTAAAATCAACAAGACAAAACAACTTCCTAAATTACAAGGGAAGACCCATAAGACTGGCAGCAGACCTCTCCACAGAAACTTGGCAGGCAAAAAGGGAGTGGCATGATATAGTCAACATGCTGAATGGGAAAAATCTGCAGCCAACAATGCTCAATGCAGCAAGGCTATCATTCGGAGTAGAAGGAGAGATAACGTGTTTCCCAGACAAACAAAAAGTAAAGGAGTTTCTGACAAGTAAACCAGCTCTGCAAGTAATACTAAAGGTGACCCTTGAGTGGATAGGAAAGACTAAAAGTGACAAAAACTAAAATGGATAAGAGAAAATCTCTAGAAACAGTAACAAAACAAGTAACAAAATGACACCAAATACATACCTATCAATAATTACTCTGTATGTAAATGGACTAAATGCTTTAATCAAAAGACATAGGATGTCAAAATGGATAAAAAAAAATAAGACCCATCTATATGCAGCCTACATGAGATGTATTTTAGACCTAAAGACACATGTAGATTGAAAATGAGGGGATGAAGAAACATTTATCATGCAAATGGATGTCAAAAGAAAGCTGAAGTAGCCATGCTTAAAGCAGGTAAACTAAATTTTAAACCAAAGACTATAAAAAGAGATGAAGAAGGGCACTATATCATAATAAAGGGGACTATCCAACCAAAAGATCAAACAATTGTAAATATTTATGCTCCAAACATGACACCACATAAATATATAAAACAATAATATACATAAAAGAAATCATTGATAATAAAACAATAATAGTAGGGAACTTCAACATTCCATTTATATCAATGGACAGATCATCTAAATAGTACATCAGCAAGGAAACAATGGCTTTAAGGAACAATGGACCAGATGGACTCCACAGATATATTCAGAACATTTCATCCTAAAGCAGGAGAATACACATTCTTTTCAAGTGCACATTGGACATTATCCAGAACAGATCACATACTAGGTCACAAATCAGGCCTCAACAAATACAACAACATTGAGATCACACAATGTATCATTGTGACTACAATGGTATAAAACTTGAGGTGAACCAGAAGAAAAAAATTTGGAAAGACCACAAATACATGGAGGTTAAAGAATGGGCTACTAAAGGAATGGGTCAATCGGGAAAATAAGAAGAAATTAAACATTACATAGATGCAAATGAAAACACAACAGTCCAAAACATTTGGGATGCAGCCAAAGTTGCCCTAAGAGTAAAGTATATAGCAATACAGGACTACATCAAGAGGCAAGAAAAATCTGAAATAAACAACCTAACCTTACACCTAAAAGAGTTAAAAAGCCTACAGCAAGCAGAAGGGAAATAAAAATTAGGTCAGAAGTAAATGATACAGAAACAAAAACAAAATAAACAAACAAAAAAAGAACAGATCAATGACCAGTGACCAAGGAGCTGGTTCTGTGAAAACATTAAAAGCAGCGGCACCTGGGTGGCTCAGTCAGTTAGGAATCCAACTTTGGCTCAGGTCATGATCTCATGGTCTGTGAGTTCAAGCCCTGAATCGGGCTCTCTGCTGTCAGGAAGAAGCCCGCTTCAGATACTTGGTCTTCCTCCATCTCTCTCTCTCTCTCTCTCTCTCTCTCTCTCTCTCTCTCTCTCAAATAAATAAACATTTAAAGAAATAAAACATTAGGGTGCATGGGTGGCTCAGTCAGTTAAGCATCAAACTTCAGCTCAGGTCATGATCTCATGGTTCATGGGTTTGAGTCCCATGTCGGGCTCTGTGCTGACAGCTCAGAGCCAAGAACCTACTTTGGATTCTGTGTCTCCCTCTCTCTCTACCCCTCTGCCACTCATGCTCTGTCTCTCTCTCTCTCAAAAAGAAAAAAAATTAAAAAAATTTAAAAAAAAAGAAAACATTACCTAGTCAGAGTTGTCATAAAGAAAAAAAAAAGACCCTAGTAAATAAAATCACTAAGGGAGAGAGGAGAAATAACAACAAACATCACAGAAATACAAACATTTACAGAGAATATTATGAAAAATTATATACCCACAAATCAGATAATCTGGAAAAGTGGATAAATTCCTAGAAACATATAAACTACCCAAACTGAAACAGTAAGAAATAGAGAACTTAAACAGACTGATAACCAACAAGAAATTGAATAATTAATCAAAAAAAATCCCAGTAAACAAAAGTCCAGGGTCAGATGTCTTCCCAGGGGAATTCTACTAAACATTTAAAGAAGAGATAACACATATTTTTCTCAAAATATTACAAAAAAATAGAAATGGAAGAAAAACTTCCAAACTCATTCTATGAAGCCAGGATTACTCTGAAACCAAAATCAGAGACTCCACTAAAAAAGAGAACTTCAGGACAATATCCCTGATGAACATGGACTTAAAATTTCTCAACAAAATAATATCAACTCAAATCCAATGGTACATTAAAAGAATCATTCACCACAACCACGTGGGATTTATATTGGGACTGCAAGGGTGGTTTAATATTTGCAAATCAATCAGTATTAAACACCACATTAATAAAAGAAAGGATAAGAACCATATAATCCTCTCAATAGATGTAGAAAAAGCACTTGACAAAATAGAAAACCCTCAACAAAGTATGGATACAGGAAACAAACCTCAACATCATAAAGATCATGTATGAAAAACCCAAAGCTAATATCACCCTCAATGGAGAAAAACAAATATCTTCATCTACAGTCAAGAATACAACAGGGATGTCGACTCTCAGCACTATTATTTAACATCGTACTGTAAGGCCTAACCTCAGCAATCAAAAAACACAAAGAAATAAAAGACATCCAAACTGGCAAGGAAGAAATCAAACTTTCCCTATTTGTAGATAATGTTATACTATATATAGACAACACAAAAACCTCTGCCAAAAAGTTCTGAGTATCAAAACATGAATTCTGTTAAGTCCAGGATACAAAATTGACATAGAGAAATCTGTGGCAGTTTCATAGACCAATAATGAAGCAGCAGAAAGATAAATTAATAAATCACTTCCATTTACAATTGCACCAAAACTATAAGATTCCTAGGAATAAACCTACCCAAAGAGGTAAAAGATCTATACTTTGAAAATGATAGAACACCTATGAAAAAAATTGAATAGGACATGAAGAAATGGAAAAAATATTCCATGCTCATGGACTGGAACAAATATTGTTAAAATGTCTGCATTCCCCAAAGCAATCTCGACATTTATTGCAACCCCTATCAAAACACCAGCAGCATTTTTCACAGAGCTAGAACAAACAATCCTAAAATTTGTATGAAATCACAAAAGGTGCCCCCAAAGAGCCAAAACAATCTTGGAAAAAAGAAACAAACAAACAAAAATCCAAAACCTTGGAGGCATCACAATCTTGGATTTCAAGCTCTATTACAAAACTGTACAGATTAATACAGAACGGTACTGGCACAAAAACAGACACACAGATCAGTGGACCAGAACAGAAAACCCAGAAGTGAGCCCAGAACTATGTGGTCAACTAATCTTTGACAAAGCAGGGAACAATAACCAATGGAAAAAAGAGATTCTCTTTAACAAATGGTGTTGGGAAAACTGGGCAGCAACATGCAAAAGAATTGAAACTAGACCACTTTCTTACACCATACAAAAAAATAAATTCAAAATGGATGAAAAACCTAAATGAGAGAAGTAAACCATTAAAATCCTAGAGGAGAACACAGGCAATGTCAAATTGGTCAGAGCAACTTTTACTTGATATGTCTCCTGCGGGAAGGGAAACAAAAGGAAAAATGAACTATTGGGACCTTATCAAGATAAAAAGCTTCTGTACAGTGAAGGAAACAAACAACAAATGTAAAAGGCAACCTACTTACCTAGTAGGAAAAGATATTTGCAAATGAACTATCTGATGAATGGTTAGTATACAAAATCTATAAAGAACTTATCAAACTCAACATCCAAAAAAACCCCAAATAATGCAGTGAAGAAATGGGCAGAAGACATGAATAGACTTTTCCAAAGAAAACATCCAGATAGTTAACAGACACATGAAAAAATGCTCAACATCGCTCATCACCAGGGAAATACAAATCAAAACCATGATGAGATATCACCTCACACCTGTCAGAATGGCTAAAATTAGCAACACATAAAAGTGTAGGTATTGGTGAAGATGCAGAGAAAAGGGAACCCTCTTACACTGTTGTTGGGAACGCAAACTGGTGCAGCCACTCTGAAAAACGGTATGGAGGCACCTCAAAAAGTTGAAAATAGAACTACCCTATGATGCAGCAATTGCACTACTAGGTATTTACCCAAAGAATAAAAAATATTGTTTTGAAGGGGCACATGCACCCCAATATTTATAGCTGCATTATCAACAATAGCCAAATTATGGAAAGAGCCCAAATGTCCGTTGATTGATGAACAGATAAAGAAGAGGTAGTGTATAATGGAATATTACTCAGCAATCAAAAAGAATGAAATCTTGCCATTTGCAACAACATAAATACATGGAATTACAAAAGACCCTGAATAGCCAAAGCAATCTTGAAAAAGAAGACAACCTGAGGTATCTCAACACCATATTTGAGATTTACTACAAAGCTGTAGTAATAAAACCAGTATGGCAATGGCACAAAAATACACACATAAATCAACAAAATAGAATAGACATCCCAGGAAATAAACCTATGATTATAAGGTAAATTAACCTTTGATGAGGAGTCTAGAATATGCAATTGGAAAAAGATAGTCTCTTCAACAAATGGTGCTGGGAAATCTGGATAGCTACATACAAAATAATGAAACTGGACCACTTTCTTACACCATACACAAAAATAAACTCAAAATGGATTAAGGACCTAAATTTGAGGCTGAAACCATAAAATTCCTAGAAGAGAGCACAGGCAGTAATTTCTCTGGCATCAGCCATAACAATATTTTTCTAGATATGTTTCCTGATGCAAGGGAAACAAAAGTGAAAAAAAATAACCATTGGGACTACACCAAAATAAAAATCTCTGCATAGCAATGGAAACAATCAATAAAACTAAAAGATAGCATACTGAACAGAAGAAGATATTTGCAAATAACACATCTGACAAAGGGGTAGTATATGAAACATATAAAAAACTGATACAACTCAACACTCACAAAAGAAATAATCCAGTTAAAAAATGGGCAGAAGACACAAACAGGCATTTCTCCAAAGAAGACATCCAGATGGCCAACAGACAGATGAAAAGATGCTCAATATCAGATATAACCAGGGAAATGGAAAGCCAAACCACAATGAGATATCAGTTCACATCTGTCAGAATGACTGAAACAAAACAAAACAAAACAAAACACACACACACACACACACACACACACACACACACACACACACACACACAAAGAAACAGTATGTTTCTCAAGGATGTGAGAAAAAGGAACCCTTGTGCACTCTTAGTGGGAATGGAACTGGGTGCAGCCACTCTGGAATACAGTATGCAGGTGCCTCAAAAATTTTAAAATAGAATTACCAAATAACCCAGTAATTCCACTAAGGGGATTTACTCAAAGCATATGAAAACACTAATTCAAAAAGATATATACAGTCCTTTGTTTATAGCAGCATTATTTACAATAGCTACATTATGGAAGCAGCCCAAGTGTCCATCAATAGATGAAGGGATAAAGAAGATGTGGTATATAAATGCAACAGAATATTACTCAGCCATAAAAAAATAATGAAATCTTGCCAATTGCAAGAACATTGATGAATCTAGAGAGTACAATGCTAAGTGAAATAAGTCAATGAGAGAAAGAGAAATATCATATGATTTCACTCTTATGTGGAATTTAAGAAACAAAACAAACAAGAGACACAAACCAAAAAACAGACTCTTAAGTATAGAGAACTAATTGATGGTTATCACAGGGAACTTGGGTGGGGAGATTGGTGATACAGGTGATGGGGATTAAGAGCACACTTATATTGATGGGCACTGAGTAATGTATTGAATTTTTTAATCACTATATTGTACACCCGAACCTAGTATAATACTGTATGTTAACTATACTGAAATTAAAATTTTTAAAAATGTGCAACTTAGACACTGGAAGTCCTTATACTATTAGAGTAAAATAAACATGTAGTTAGTTGATAACCATATCCCTCAAAAGGGTGGGCAATGGAGATATTTATTCTTTCTTCATCATCATCAGGGTATGTTATTCCTCTCTGTGGACATGTAGAAAGAAAAATCATTGAATGAAAACTTAAATCCTAACACTATCATTTTAATAAATTCAACAGTTTACTGTAGTTTTAGAGTAAACCAAGAATATTTGTATGATTTTACTGGGTGTTTCTAATTATAATAATTAATATTCCCATCAAAATATAGAATTTACCAAGGTTCATACTGCTTTCTCAGTTTATCTTAAATTTATGAATACAAATCTCATATTTTATGTCTTTTTCAATTGTGTTCTTGCTATTACTCTGTGTTGTTACATTGAAAAGAACAATGAATATAGAAGTATAGCCAAAATCTTAGCCCTTGTTAATTGTGTGACACTGAACACTTTCCTTAATCTTTCTGGTAAATGGTAGTAATTATTATTATTACTATCAGGTATTAGAAAAAATGCATAATTAAGTGAAAAAGCAATAGCTAACATAAATATCAGCGACGTCCTGCTACAAATGCAAACAGGATCCATTTCTTTAAAATGCACATAAAAGAAATGCCTTATTATCATTTTATTAGTTATAATAATATTCAAAATCCATACCTTTTTTATTTTCACCTAAAAATTTACTATCAATTACTTAGAATATTTAATTAATATAAGATTTTTCTTTTCTTCTATGATTATATATACTAAAGATGAACATATACTAACAATGTAGGATATTGGAAATTTTATGACCAATTCTTGAATTTGGAACAATGATTCTTCCATCAAAGCTTAGAGACATCATTTTAAATAAGATGCTAGCCTTTATGATCTGTTTCTAGGGTCTTATTTCTAAAAGACTACAAGATGGAAAAAGTAAAAAAAAAGATGTAAAGAAAATATATGTAATGACATGATATGTCATTTGAGAAAACTGTGTCATTTAATAAGCAGATTTTGACCTTCAGTTTAAAAATGGAATTAAACAAGTATAAAAATAAACGATCAAAATCATCTGGAATTAACATATTCCTGCCAGCTTATAATAAACTATTATTTATATGTAACATCTTTCTTCTCAGGCATTTCCACATTGAATATCTAATTTTATTATCATAATCACCTTGAGGGATAAGTGGGCTCAATATTACCATACCATGTCTATTTTTCAAATTAAGAAACATTATTGTATAAATGAGGAAATAGGTCAAATGGCCAAAGGAGGATCCAACAAGTAGATGGCAACAAAGTTGAAACTCAGATATATATGATTCTCATCCTTGAACATGTTATTTCTAGCATGTGTTTCTTTCAGATCTGACTTTATCAGAATCCTTTCCCACAGAGATATTAGCTTCCAATATGAGTCAGGGTTTCTTCCCTTACATTTTCAGTGAATCTTCTAATAAAAATACCAACTCCATTCTGACCGTTGTACCCAGAAACACTATTAAGCAGTTTGGGTAATATAAAATTGGCACAAGTTAATATCATGTTTGCTATTTACTAATTTACCTCATTAACATGTAGAATCCAAATTCCAGAAAAAGACCTCAGTTAAATTCCAGAAATCACACCACCAGTGTAGCACCCTACAACTTGATCCTTGTGTTCAACACATTTGAAATGTGTAAAAAGTCGGAGAATGGAGGCAACTGCTTAGGTACCTCTGATGCAGTTCCTTACTTCCTGAATTTCCCAATCTCGTGCTTATTGATGAATCCATCAGAAGGATTCATAGTGGATAAAACTGCAGTAACAGTTACCATGTTGATTTCCAGATTCCACCACTTGTTCTTACAGGTACAATAGAACCTCCACTCAGGGCATGAGCCACCTCTTCTTTTCACTCTGCTGTGACAGCAGATAGCTGCATCTTTCTTAATTTCTGTTAGTTTTCCCTCTTCCTTTACTCTCCCTTCTCCACCTTGACATTACTACTCAATATCAGTCCTTTAACCTCTTGCATTGAATATATCTTTGTGCTTTAGTTCAGAGTCACTCAAATTATAACATTTGATGTATGAATATTCAAATTTTAACTAATGAGCTTGATTTGAGAACGAGATAAAACTGGGCAACATTCCCACATGTCCTATTTCCTAACATTGAAACAAAGACACAGTGATAACAATGACAACAGTGACAGGTTCTTGGTGAAAATTTTAACTCAGGATGTGCTCAGGACATGTTAAGATTCAATAACATACAAGACAGCATAATATTGATAACAAGTATGAAAACATTCACCCTGAATGTTTCCATGGTATATAATGTGCTCGGTTTGTGTTTTCTTATTTTTTTTTAAATACTAAAATGTACCCATCCACTCTTAAGACTTAAAGACACTTTGATAAAAACATTAAGTGACATACAACTTGCTGAAAAATAATTATTTACAATAACATCAGATCAACTCTGACAGCGAATATTTATGCAATGCACGTGATCATTATAACTAAGCACAGGAAAAACACTGAGGACACTCTAGATTAAAATGTAACACCTTTGTCACTTTTTATACACATTTTAAAAATCTGATCAACCAACTTTCTAAAAATGTTATGTTGAAGCATACATACATTGTGCACACAGGTTACCAGCTGAATGAATTTTCACAAAATAAACACACCCATGTAATGAGGATCCAGATCAAGAAACAGAACATGACCAACACCCCGGAACCCCTCATGTACTCTCTCCTTGTCACTAACCCACACCAAGAGTAACCATTATAATTATTTCTAACACCACACATTTATTTTTCCTTAAATAGCCATTTTTAAAGAACACGTTTTTTTACCTGATTTTCTCCTTGTTGCTTAATATGTAAGAAGTTGAAATTAAATATCTGCAAATATATTTTAGCTAATTTAAATACCCAGAAAGTTTCACTGTCAGGTTACATAAAGATAGCAGCTGGGATCCGGTCGATGTTTTGTTTCATTTTAAATGTTCATTTATTTATTTTGAGAAAGAGAGTGAGCCAGGGAGGGGCAGAGAAAGAGGAAAACAAAATCCCAAGCAGACTTCCCGCTGTGAGTACAGAAGCCCAACACAGGGCTCCAACTGACAAACAAACTATGAGATCATGACCTGAGCTGAAATCTAGAGTTGGACACTTAACAGGCTGAGGCACCCAGGTGTTCCAGGTTGATGTTTAATAAACATTCACAGCACTGAATTTACTGTGTTAGATTTTGCCCTGAAAAAGCAGACTAATGACATCACACATTATTTCAGAAAGCATCATGTAGGGATGTAGCCATAAACATGGAAACCTTTATATTGTAATGCAAAAAAGTATAGGATCAAGAATCAAACTAAAAAGTTCAAGTCGGTACTATTCTAGAAGACAGAGTGAGAAACCACTGAAAGCCAAAACAACTGGGAAAGCTTTTATGGAGAGGTCAAATTTAAGCTGGACCTTCAAAGAGATACATAGGGTTCAAATGGGCTGAGAGAAGGGGGTAGCATTTCTGTTTGGAAAAAGGACAGGAGTCTAGGCTCTGAGACATGAGGAGCAAAGATGTGAGACAGATAAGGTATGCACACAATTACTAGCAGAAAAGATTTTGGGATGTAAAAGCTAAGATATCCTGACAAATGCCTATATAAGTTTATAAAAAAAATGTTGACTCACACTGAAACATTTTACTCAAATCCAAATGGCATGGTCTATGCGTCCTTTAACTGCTACCTGAAGATATTATTTGTTTCAATGAATAGTTTCCTCTGGAAATGAATATTAATTAGAGTGTTTATATATTATGAATTTAAAACACTGTTTGGTAATGACTAGATTACCGACCAACAACAACAACAAAACACACACACACACACACACACACACACACACACACACACACACAAATGACTTTCTTTCCCAAATCCTTTTGAAATTTTAGGTTGAAAATTCATTTTCTATGCATGTTTTAGACATTTTATTATTTCTGTTATTTTAAAGAAATTCACTTTATTTAAAAATATGGTGACATGGTATAAGAAAGAAATATAACAAACTGTAAAACTGATTGATTCCCTAAAATGTAATATTACTTTAAATTTTATAAGATATTTATGGTATTAATATGATAGAATGCAATTCATTCAGCAAAAACTATTTAGGTTATTTTTATAGTATATATGAAAAAGTCCAAAGGAAGCTGAACAATTTAACTTTTCTCGTAAAAATGATGTCGTGGTAAGATGTGTAATCAGTTTTACACTCACACTGCTCACATTTAAATAAGGTCAATTCTACTTATATTTTGTCACATCAGTATATTTTCATATTGTGCTCCTAAAATGATAGACTAAAACTCAAAGATTAAATCTGCTAGTAAATACTGAGTTTAATATTTTCTCACATCTTTGGGTTTTATGAGTCACTAAAAACAGTAGGATTTTGTTACATAACTCAAAGATTTTTCAATAAAACTAACACTAGACAATATGAAAGCATTTTTTTTCCAGGAATTACAATGAGAGGTGTTTCAGCAGTATATAACATTGAGAAAGTTGGCTGCCATTAGATCCGATCAGACTTTAATCTTTACTGCTCATTACGATCCTTTATGGTTTGGTGGCCTCCATAAGTTTAGATCTTCTCCTTTATTAGCATGATAGTTTCCAATTTTAACTTTCTTCTTGAAAGAAGTAAAATATAGACCAGGAAATATTGTTAAGTCCTGGTGTTCTCTTTATTGTAATTTATCTTGTTTCTCCTCTTGTATTTATAGTAATTTTAAGGCTGTAACTCGATTTGTCTACTTCCTACAATGACTTATTTTAAGATATGCCTGCTACACTACAATGATATACAATGATTCAATTTAATAAACTTTAATTGAGCATTTCCTTGTGTCTGAGATGCTGTGCTAGCACTGAGACTGTAGGGACTAATCTAGGAGGTAAAGACAGAAACAAGCAATGAAAAAAATATATGAATATGGTATGAGAAATACTATTATATCACTAAAGTGTTGTGACACAAAGAAAGGATTTTGCTGTCAAAATGGGGCTACAAAGATGACGTAGCATTTATACTCCAGTAAGTCTTTTATTTAGTCAGCATTTACTCCAATATGTGAGCATGAATCTGTTGTATATTTTAGACCAGAAAGGAAGCAAAAAGGGAGCTGAAATATATGTAATAAAATAACTCCAGACAAGGTCTGCAGACTTTCATTGATTATCCAATCCAGTTGTGTGATCGTGGAGAATTCCTTCATCGATCTTGGCCTCAGTTTCTTGAACTGTAAAATAATGAATTTGGACTAATTGCTATCTTGGGTCCCTTTTAGCAGGGAGAGATGACCTCTAAAGCTTGTGCCAGCTCTGGAGTTTTGGAAAATGATGTTTTGTGTTTTTGTTGTTGTTGTTCCCTCAAATTTTATACTCTCCTATTATTTAACTTTATTTCATACATTTTCGTCTACAATATTCCCTCTAGTCTGAGCTTTAATCATGATTAATCCTGTAAAGAAGTCAGAGTAGATAAAAATAAAAAAAAACTAATCAGAGTTACTAATATCACATGGAAAGATGAGAGATATCAAAAGGTATAGTTGGTCATTAAAATTTATAATAATTGATTCAATTCATAATAAATTAACACTGTTTATAGGAAACTTGACAGCTTTTATCTTGTAAGATGACACTAAATTAACTGAAGTGAAACTCATTTCATATTTATGTGAATCCTTAGGATTAATAGTGCTTTCAAATATGTTAATACAATTTTTCCCCATTGAATGGAAGAGTTTTAATTAAACTTTAATCTTTTGGTTTAATCCCTGGAGCCAACCTAGAAAACACTAATGTTTGTTTGTTTTTTCTTGTTTTTTTTTTTTTTACTTTTGTTTTTAACCCTAGAGGTTTTTAATCAACTGTAAAAATCCTTACACCTCAAAGTTAAAGTGAACGCCACAGTGGTGGGGAGAAGAATAAGGGATTTATAAAATATGACTCATAAAACAGCAATGCTTTATACTATATGTATGTATTATATAAAATTTCACACACAGTATACACATAATCTTTAAACCTAATCATTGGGGAAAAGGTAATTGTAGTTTATCAAAAGTATTTTAAATATTTTAAAGGCATCAGAGTCTCTATAGCAACCAGGTTTTTTTTTTCCTTTCTACAGACTCATTGGTATGTCAAACATGAATATGAGGACCTGAAGATTTATAATTCAACCTCAAATAAAATGACCAGTGCAATACTGTTTTATTAATTTCACTGGAAATAAAATGACAATGTAGTATTTGATGCTGAACTTCATAAGGGATATGAGAATGTCTATTTAGAAGAAAGTTAGGTACTCTGCTCCCTCACCTTGCCTACTTGCCTCCTCCTCCTGGCCACAATAACTAAATACATAAATAAGTGAAACCAAACCAAAACAAAACCATTCTGCAATTCTTTAAGCAATGCTTCATAAACTTTTCTCACCCTAGTGCCCCTAATGGAAGAGAAGATTGAACACACAACCTTAGGGATCTGTTGCAAGTGTGAAATTTCTTTGAAGTCATCTGTTTCATTTTAAAAAATTCATGTAGTTTTGAATTCTATTCCATAATATATATCTGTTTTAATATGAAAATTATGTGTTTCCCCCAAATCTCTGAGTTAACAGAGCTCGAGGAAAGTATGCTAAGTTTATGCTATAGATTTGTTTATTCTAAAACACAAAGTTTTAGAAGTTTAGCTAAAGAATAAACACGATTATAAAATGAATTTCTCCACAGATTCCACATATTTCATACCTTCAGTTTTCCTCTCACTTCAACATAGGTTTTTGGTCAGTTAGTTTGAGGCCTATAACTATACTACACAACTTAAATAAATATAACTGCTATACAAGAGAGAAAAGATTTTTACGCCATCAAAATTTATACTTGGGTTCCAAAAATCCAAAAATATTAGAAAGAAGGTATTAATAGTAATACGTAGTACACTATGAGTTACATAATTGAGTCATTAACTGAATTAGTTTCATCTTATCAATATCTCTATAGTTTAAAAGGAAAGGTACTTTATTTTTTTATATGTAATTTATTGTCAAATTGGTTTCCATACAACACCCACTGCTCATCCCAATAGGTGTCCTCCTCAATGCCCATCACTTACTTTCCACTCTCTCTCACTACCTATCAACCCTCAGCATATTCTCAGTATTTAAGAGTTTCTTATGGTTTGCCTCCTTCCCTCTCTGTATTTTCTGTTTTCTGCCTTACCCTCTCCCCTGGTTTTCTGCTGAGTTTCTCAGGATCCACATATGAGTGAAACCATATGGTATCTGTCTTACTCTGGATGACTTATTTCACATAGCATAAAGACACTGAACTTTCATCCACATTGCTACACATGGCCAGATTTCATTCTTTGTCATTGCCACGTAGTGTTCCATTATGTATATAAACCACACCTTGATCCATTTGTCCAATTTTTTAAATTATTTTTTATGTTATATAGTTTTCTTAATTTTTAATTTTTCTTATCTTTTTATTTTTTTCTCTTTTTTTCAACATATGAAGTTTATTTTCAAATTGGTTTCCATACAACACCCAGTGCTCATCCCAATAGGTGCTCTCCTCAATACCCATCACCCACCCTCCCCTCACTCCCACCCCCCATCAACCCTCAGTTTGTTCTCAGTTTTTAACAGTCTCTTATGCTTTGGCTCTCTCCCACTCTAACTCCTTTTATTTTCCTTCCCCGCCCCCATGGTCTTCTGGTAAGTTTCTCAGGTTCCACCTAAGAGTCAAAATATATGGTATCTGTCTTTCTCTGTATGGCTTATTTCACTTAGCATAACACTCTCCAGTTCCATCCAAGTTGCTACAAAGGGCCGTATTTCAATCTTTCTCATTGCCACATAGTACTCCATTGTGTATATAAACCACAATTTCTTTATCCATTCATCAGTTGATGGACATTTAGGCTCTTTCCATAATTTGGCTATTGTTGAGAGTCTGCTATAAACATTGGGGTACAAGTGCCCCTATGCATCAGTACTCTTGTATCCCTTGGGTAAATTCCTAGCAGTGCTATTGCTGGGTCATAGGGTAGGTCTATTTTTAACTTTTGAGGAAACTCCACACTGTTTTCCAGAGTGGCTGCACCAATTTGCATTCCCACCAACAGTGCAAGAGGGTTCCCGTTTCTCCACATCCTCGCCAGCATCGATAGTCTCCTGATTTGTTCATTTTGGCCACTCTGACTGACGTGAGGTGATATCTGAGTGTGGTTTTGATTTGTATTTCCCTGATGAGGAGTGACGTTGAGCATCTTTTCATGTGCCTGTTGGCCATACGGATGTCTTCTTTAGAGAAGTCTCTATTCATGTTTTCTGCCCATTTCATCACTGGGTTATTTGTTTTTCGGGTGTGGAGTTTGGTGAGCTCTTTATAGATTTTGGATACTAGCCCTTTGTCCGATATGTCATTTGCAAATATCTTTTCCCATTCCGTTGGTTGCCTTTAGTTTTGTTGGTTGTTTCCTTTGCTGTGCAGAAGCTTTTTATCTTCATAAGTTCCCAGTAGTTCATTTTTGCTTTTAATTCCCTTGCCTTTCGGGATGTGTCAAGTAAGAGATTGCCACGGCTGAGGTCAGAGAGGTCTTTTCCTGCTTTCTCCTCTAGGGTTTGAAGGTTTCCTGTTTCACATTCAGGTCCTTTATCCATTTTGAGTTTATTTTTTTGGATGCTGTGAGATAGTTGTCTAGTTTCAATCTTCTGCATATTGCTGTCCAGTTCTCCTAGCACCATTTGTTAAAGAGACTGTCTTTTTTCCATTGGATGTTCTTTCCTGCTTTGTCAAAGATAAGTTGGCCATACGTTTGTGGGTCTAGTTCTGGGGTTTCTATTCTATTCCATTGGTCTATGTGTCTGTTTTCGTGCCAATACCATGCTGTCTTGATGATGACAGCTTTGTAGTAGAGGCTAAAGTCTGGGATTGTGATGCCTCCTGCTTTGGTCTTCGTCTTCAAAATTACTTTGGCTATTCAGGGCCCTTTGTGGTTCCATATGAATTTTTGGATTGCTTGTTCGAGTTTCGAGAAGAATGCTGGTGCAATGTTGATTGGGATTGCATTGAATGTGTAGATAGCTTGGGGTAGTATTGACATTTTGACAATATTTATTTTTCCAATCCATCAGCACAAAATGTCTTTCCATTTCTTTATATCTTCTTCAATGACCTTCATAAGCTTTCTATAGTTTTCAGCATACAGATCTGTTACATCTTTGATTAGGTTTATTCCTAGGTATTTTATGCTTCTTGGTGCAATTGTGAATAGGATCACTTTCTTTATTTGTCTTTCTGTTGCTTCATTGTTAGTGTATAAGAATGCAACTGATTTCTGTACGTTGATTTTGTATCCTGAAACTTTGCTGAATTCATGTATCAGTTCTAGAAGACTTTTGGTGGAGTCTATCGGATTTTCCATGTATAGATAGTATCATGTCATCTACAAAAAGTGAAAGCTTGGGGCGCCTGGGTGGCGCAATCGGTTAAGTGACCGACTTCAGCCAGGTCACGATCTCGCAGTCCGGGAGTTCGAGCCCCGCATCAGGCTCTGGGCTGATGGCTCAGAGCCTGGAGCCTGTTTCCGATTCTGTGTCTCCCTCTCTCTCTGCCCCTCCCCCGTTCATGCTCTGTCTCTCTCTGTCCCAGAAATAAATAAACGTTGAAAAAAAATTAAAAAAAAAAAAAAAAGTGAAAGCTTGACTTCATCTTTGCCAAATTTGATGCCTTTGATTTCCTTTTGTTGTCTGATTGCTGATGCTAGCACTTCCAGCACTATGTTAAACAACAGCAGTGAGAGTGGGCATCCCTGTCGTGTTCCTGATCTCAGGGAAAAAGCTCTCAGTTTTTCCCCATTGAGGATGATGTTAGCTGTGGGCTTTTCATAAATGGCTTTTATGATCTTTAAGTATGTTCCTTCTATCCCGACTTTCTCAAGGGTTTTTAATTAAGAAAGGTTGCTGAATTGTGTCAAAGGCCTTTTCTTCATAAATTGACAAGATCATATGGTTCTTCTCTTTTCTTTTATTAATGTGATGTATCACGTTGATTGATTTGTGAATGTTGAACCAGCCCTGCATCCCAGGAATGAATCCCACTTGATCATGGTGAATAATTCTTTTTATATGCCGTTGAATTCGATTTGCTAGTATCTTATTGAGAATTTTTGTATCCATATTCATCAGGGATATTGGCCTGTAGTTCTCTTTTTTTACTGGGTCTCTGTCTGGTTTAGGAATCAAAGTAATACTGGCTTCATAGAATGAGTCTGGAAGTTTTCCTTCCCTTTCTATTTCTTGGTATAGCTTGAGAAGGATAGGTATTATCACTGCTTTAAACATCTGGTAGAACTTCCCTGGGAAACCATCCGGTCCTGGACTCTTATTTGTTGGGAGATTTTTGATGACTGATTCAATTTCCTCGCTGGTTGTGGGTCTGTTCAAGCTTTCTATTTCCTCCTGATTGAGTTTTGGAAGCGTGTGGGTGTTTAGGAATTTGTCCATTTCTTCCAGGTTGTCCAATTTGTTGGCATATAATTTTTCATAGTATTCCCTGATAATTGCTTGTATCCCTGAGGGATTGGTTGTATTAATTCCTTTTTCGTTCATGATTTTATCTATTTGGGTCATCTCCCTTTTCTTTTTGAGAAGCCTGGCTAGAGGTTTATCCATTTTGTTTATTTTTTCAAAAAACCAACTCTTGGTTTCATTGATCTGCTCTACAGTTTTTTTAGATTCTGTATTGTTTATTTCTGCTCTGATCTTTATTATTTCTCTTCTTCTGCTGGGTTTAGGCTGCCTTTGCTGTTATGCTTCTATTTCCTTTAGGTGTGCTGTTAGATTTTGTATTGGGGATTTTTCTTGTTTCTTGAGATAGGCCTGGATTGCAATGTATTTTCCTCTCAGGACCGCCTTCGCTGGATCCCAAAGCATTTGGATTGTTGTATTTTCATTTTCGTTTGTTTCCATATATTTTTTTAAATTTCTTCTCTAATTGCCTGGTTGACCCATTCATTCTTTAGTAGGGTGTTCTTTAACCTCCATGCTTTTGTAGGTTTTCCAGACTTTTTCCTGTGGTTGATTTCAAGCTTCATAGCATTGTGGTCTGAAAGTATGCACGGTATGATTTCAATTCTTGTATACTTATGAAGGGCTGTTTTGTGACCCAGTATGTGATCTATCTTGGAGAATGTTCCAAGTGCACTTGAGACAAAAGTTTATTCTGTTGCTTCGGATTCAGAGTTCTAAATATATCTGTCAAGTCCATATGATCCAATGTATCATTCAGGGCCCTTGTTTATTTATTGACCGTGTGTCTAGATGATCTATCCATTTCTGTAAGTGGAGTGTTAAAGTCCCCTGAAATTACCACATTCTTATCAATAAGGTTGCTTATGTTTGTAATTGTTTTATATATTTGTGGGCTCCTGTATTTGGCGCATAGACATTTATAATTGTTAGCTCTTCCTGATGGATAGATCCTGTGATTATTATATAATGTTCTTCTTCATCTCTTGTTACAGCCTTTAACTTAAAGTCTAGTTTGATATAAGTATGACTACTCCAGCTTTCTTTTGACTTCAAGTGACATGATAAATAGTTCTCCATCCCCTCACTCTCAATCTGAAGGTGTCCTCAGGTCTAAAATGAGTCTCTTGTAGACAGCAAATAGATGGGTCTTGTTTTTTTATCCATTCTGATACCCTATGTCTTTTGGTTGGTGCATTTAGTCCATTTACATTCAGTGTTATTATAGAAAGATATGGGTTTAGAGTCATTGTGATGTCCATAGGTTTCATGCTTGTAGCGATGTCTCTGGTACTTTGTCTCACAGGGTCCCCCTTAGGATGTCTTCTAGGGCTGTTTTAGTGGTGACGAAAAATATGGAAAGCTTCACGAATTTGCGTGTCATCCTCGTGCAGGGGCCATGCTAATCTTCTCTGTATCCTTCCAATTTAGTATATGTGCTGTCGAAGCGAGCACTGGATTGTTGTATTTTCATTTTCATTTGTTGCTATATATTTTTTAATTTCTTCTCTAATTGCCTGGCTGACTCATTCATTCTTTAGTATGGTGTTCTTTAGCCTCCATGCTTTTAGAGGTTCTCCAGACTTTTTCCTCTGGTTGATTTCACATTTCATAGCATTGTCGTCTGAAAGCGTGCATGGTATGATCTCAATTCTTTTGTACCTATTAAGGGCTGTTTTGTGATCCCGTATGTGATCTATCTTGGAGAATGTTCCATGTGCACTCAAGAAGAAAGTATATTCTGTTGCTTTGGGATGCTGAGTTCTAAATATATCTGTCAAGTCCATATGATCCAATGTATCATTTAGGGCCCTTGTTTCTTTATTGATTCTCTGTCTAGATGATCTATCCATTTCTGTAAGTGGAGTTAAAGTCTCCTGTATTTACCACATTCTTATCAATAATGTTGCTTATGTTTGTGATTAAATGTTTTATATATTTGGAGGCTCCTGTATTTGGTGCATAGACATTTATAATTGTTAGCTCTTCCTGATGGATAGACCCTGTAATTATTATATAATGCCCTTCTTCATCTCTTGTTACAGCCTTCAATTTAAAGTCTAGTTTGTCTGACATAAGTATGGCTACTCCAGCTTTCTTTTCCCTTCCAGTAGTTTCATAGACAGTTCTCCATCCCATCACTTTCAATCTGAAGATGGCCTCAGGTCTAAAATGAGTCTCTTGTAGAGAGCAAATAGATGGGTGTTGTTTTCTTATCCATTCTGATACCCTATGTCTTTTGGTTGGCACATTTAGTCCATTTACATTCAGTGTTATTACAGAAAGATATGGGTTTAGGGGTGCCTGGGTGGCGCAGTCGGTTAAGCGTCCGACTTCAGCCAGGTCACGATCTCGTGGTCCGTGAGTTCGAGCCCCGTGTCAGGCTCTGGGCTGATGGCTCGGAGCCTGGAGCCTGTTTCCGATTCTGTGTCTCCCTCTCTCTCTGCCCCTCCCCCATTCATGCTCTGTCTCTCTCTGTCCCAAAAATAAATATAAACGTTGAAAAAAAATTAAAAAAAAAGAAAGATATGGGTTTAGATTCATTGTGATGTCTGTAGGTTTCATGCTTGTAGTGATGTCTCTGGTACTTTGTGGTCCTTGCAACATTTCACTCACAGAATCCTCCTTAGGATCTGTTGTAGGGCTGGTTTAGTGGTGATCAATTCCTTCAGTTTTTGTTTGTTTGGGAAGACCTTTATTTCTCCTGTTCTGAATGACAGACTTGCTGGATAAAGGATTCTCAGCTGCATAATTTTTCTGTTCATCACATTGAAGATTTCCTGCCATTCCTTTCTGTGCTGCCAAGTTTCAGTAGATAGGTCTGCTATTAACCTTATGTGTCTACCTTTGTATGTTAAGGCCCGTTTATCCCTAGCTGCTTTCAGAATTCTCTCTATATCCTTGTATTTTGCAAGTTCCACTATGATATGTCATGCAGAAAATAGATTCAAGTTACGTCTGAAGGGAGTCCTCTGTGCCTCTTGGATTTCATTGCCTTTTTCCTTCCCCATATCGGGGAAGCTCTCTGAAATGATTTGTTCAAGTACACCTTCAGCCCCTTTCTCTCTCTCTTCTTCTTCTGGAATTCCTATGATACAGATATTGTTCCATTTGATTCCATAAATTAGTTCTCTAATTCTCCCCTCTTATTCCTGGATTTTTTTATCTTTTTCTCAGCTTCCTCTTTTTCCATAATTTTATCTTCTAATTCACCTATTCTCTCCTCTGCCTCTTCAATCTGAGCTGTGGTCAACTCCATTTTATTTTGCACCTCATTTGTGGCATTTTTTAATTCATCATGACTATTCTTTAGTCCCTTGATCTCTGTAGCAATAGATTCTCTGCTGTCCTCTATGCTTTCTTCAAGCCCAGTATTTAATTTAATGACTATTATTCTAAATTCTTGTTAAGTTATATTGCTTCAATTGGTCTTGATCAATTTTTTAGCTGTCACTATTTACTGGAATTTCTTTTGATGAGAATTATTCCATTTCAGAATTTTGGCTAGTGTTCTGTCCCTTATGTGTTTTAAAAGTTTGTGGTGTACTCTGGATTTGCGAGCACTGCTATATTAAAGGAGGGTCATACACTGTCCAGGGCCTGCCCCTTCAGGAGGTGTTTTTTGGAGATTGTTACTTGCTCTCTGTTGTTGTGACTTTGGTTATTTTATTACCATACTCGTAGTAATATTTTGGACCCTCCATCAGGTGTGCTTTGATTTGTTGCTTGGGGTAGCCCTATCTTTTTCTAGCTTTCCCATTTTCTTCCTAGTAGATTCAGTCTCTTTTCCTCCCAGGCTCTGGTATTCAAACTCCTTTGGCTTCTACACTTCTTTGTTTGAGAAATGCAGGAAGTAGGGATCCCCCCTATTTCTCCAACATATTGGCTTCTGCAACTCAAGGAAGTAGGTCAATGTGGTCAAGCCCCACGTCAGGCTCTGTGCAGACAGCTCAGAGCCTGGAGCCTGCCTCGGATTCTGTGTCTGCCTCTCTCTCTTTCTCTTTTATTTTAAGGTTATCATTTCACATAAAGATAGCTCATCATCAAACAAAATGAATTATATAGTGCTCATCTGTTTGTATTTTTACTATTTGACTATATACATGGTATGCACAGTTCTAGAGGTTACAGAATGTGTTTCAAACAACTTTGAACTCATATTAAGCAAACAAGACAAGTTGGATTCAAATACTAAGGAAAAGTATTGAACTGTAAACAAGAGGTACCTGGCTGACCTTTTACCATGTTTTATTTTTATTCTCTGTAGACTAAATTCCAGAGTATTTCCTCCTAGGGATTCAGTAGCAAAACATTTAAAAAAATGGATTCTGAACAGGGTTTTGACAAATGATAGTTGTCTTAGAGGACAGGGAAGTTGAGATTTATAGGCATGGGATGCAGAATGAAATCATACACAGAGGCAGGATTACTAGAAAGCAATAAAATGGCACAAGAGAAAATATGTCTCAGCACACTGAAATGAGAACTAGGAGGAGATTAAAGAGGGATGCAAAAAGGTGGAATGCACTTAAGAATTTAAGTTGAGACTGAATTTCATAGGGAAAGAGAAAAAACTAGTCAAAATAACTTGAGAATGGGGATTGCTGTGGCCCAAACAGTGAGATAGGAAGAGGATTTCTCGCAACAATCTTTTGAAAACACTGGCATGAAGAACACAGAAAAGCATAAATAATCAAAGTACAACAGAGATTTTGCTTTTGATAGACAGGAAGAAAAAAGCTGGTGATACTGTAAAAGAAAAATATGAAAGGATTTACCAAAACCCCCACACAGGAAACAAATAGAACTGGATATAATACATAGTTGGCTGCAACTGTAGGAACTATAGGTGCCCTTATGATTATCCCCTTCTAACAAGACAATGGCAGTGACTACAATATTTGTAGTAGTATATCGAATATGATATCTACTACTAATAAAGATAGTGGTATAGCAACAGCTACATATTTAGTTATGTGCCAAGCCTTTTATTTAATGCTTTAAACACGTCAACTCATGTGATCTTCTTGTTACTATAATTCCCATTTTACAAATGAGGAAACAAAACTTGGGAAGTTACATTAGTAGCTCAAGGTTATAGAGCTAAGTTATACAGCTAGGATTAGAACTTTATAATATCTAACTCAGAAGGCTGTGATCTACAGGCTACCTTCATCAATAGCAGTGGTGGCTAAAAGTATGTATGAAATGATATAGACAGAGACACAAATATATGACAATATAGAAATATATATATAGATAGATAGATAAAGTAGTATCTAGACTTAAAAATAAAAGTTGATATAAACTTCATTATACATTTCATTACAGTTGTCCCAGATTATTTTGAATAAAAATGGTTATCAGATATATTTATCTGAAGTATCCTTGGTGTAAGAACTAAAAATTTAAAAATTAAGAACTAAAAATCATCATCATAAAATTAACATCATTTTATTTAAACACATTATTGATATACTTCTCATTATCTTTCTGGAATTGAATCTACATATTGGACAAATAAAATTTAGAAAAAAATTATGGTAGAGGGCAATCAAACAGTAATAATAGGATGACATGATCGAATTTCAGAATTGGTCGTATTTGTGACATTTCTCATGTTTCCAATTATATTTTTTTTAAATATTGGTATTATCCCACATTAGTTACATGTTAGTAGTAGATATGACTAGTCATAATGGTGTATTTTTAAATGTAAGGGCCAAGATATAGAAATTTTTTAGAAAAGCAATTGCCAGTGCGTATAATTTTACATCATATCTTTAAGATTTTTTTTAACAAAAAGGAAAGTACTATGGAGTCATACTTTGTCTTCTTTTGTTATTCTGGTCCTAGGACCACAAAATGAGACACACTGGATTAAATTAAAGAAATACATTCAGGATTTGATTGACAATACCAGACAGGCAGAGATTACCACTGAACAATATTATACAAAAAATATTCTGGGTTTCATAGACATACTTTTTACCCCCTTCAATGAACACTAACAGGTTTATATGGTTTGTAATAAACTTGGGAAATGTATATGCTTTTGAGTCTTTACTGAAAATCCTCAGAGTTATAGAGAAATGGAATTAATATAGTGTGATTTCAAATATAAGATTTATGGCATAGCTTTCTTACCTGAGGGAAAATGTACTTCTTCTCCACACATATATATAATCTCACTTTCAATCATTCTTTCACCCATCTTAACATATTGTGCCACTGTTTTTTTACTCATATTATTTGCTCACATGCCTCTTTTCCATATCTGTAAAAATCCTGTGCTCATGCTTCACACTTTGACCTCTTCCAGGAAGCCTTCTCTTATCTACATATTCAAAAGGGACTTCTTATCTCATTTAAATTATAGTACAGTATCTTTTTGTGTAGTACTTCTCATATTCATCCTTATTTTATAAACTATGTGGATATATGTCTTTTTTTACCTTCTAGAAATTAAATATATTCAAGCAAGAACTGTCCCACCATCATATTGATATTATCAAAAGCCC
This sequence comes from Prionailurus bengalensis, assembly GCF_016509475.1. Taxonomy (NCBI): domain Eukaryota; kingdom Metazoa; phylum Chordata; class Mammalia; order Carnivora; family Felidae; genus Prionailurus; species Prionailurus bengalensis. Next base: position 77,838,565 of record NC_057361.1, on the reverse strand, counting down.
CATGGTATGGTTCCTTTGCAAACAATATACACTAAAGTGATTATGAAATGAATGAATGAACATACTATCTCATAAGAGATATGAAAGCTCAAATAACCTAGCAGTATTAAAAAATTAAGTAAGTAAAAAGTAGGTCATTAAAATGCACTATATTGTCAAATATATGCTAATGGAAATTATCTTCCTGCTTTTCTTATATCCATAAACAGAAAAATATGGTTAATAAGTTTATTTTATATTACCACTTAAAATATAATACTTAGGCGAGGAATAGTCTCAAAAAAAGCTACAAATCAATTACCTTTGCTTGCACTTTCAACATGTTCCAGTTCTTCAGGAAATTTCAGGATATCCCGGTATTTTTCCTCACAAATTTCAGCAATAAAATGCAAGAGGGTTGTTTTTTGATCTGCTGACTTAGTATCTCTGATCTGGAATAAAATAACAATATTTTGGGTAATATAAATATAGACCTTTTCTTCAACAAGTGAAATAAATGAACTCAATTCATTATAATTAATTTAAAATTTAAAAAAAGTTAGTTGGTAGCTCCCTAATGGGGTCTAGCAACAGTGCTCTATATTTTAAAATGAACACCATATTTTAAAAGAAAGATGACCCAAAAAAGAGAAAGTTTAAATTTTAATATATAGATTTTAAAAGTCTAAATTATTATGGCAAAAAATGAACTATTCTCTGAGAAAAGAGCATTAATTCAAGTACTGTTAAGTACAGTCTTAGTTAATGCGTGCTTATGTTGTATTTGTTTTTGCTTTATCACCGAAATGTATTACTGAAAGCTGGATTTGTTTGTGAGCTTTTATATTTACTTGTAACCATTACGGATACAAATTAATGGAAAGTAGTAAGTAAATTTTTGTTTTCCTTTACTTGGGTAGGCCATCAAAAAAGAAAAACTGAAAACTTCTTATGCTGATTTAAAATAGAATTGGAGGGGCGCCTGGGTGGCTCAGTCAGTTAAGCGTCCCACTTCAGCTCAGGTCACAATCTCGAGGTCCGTGATCTCCAGCCCCGCCTTGGGCTCTAGGCTGATGGCTCAGAGCCTGGAGCCTGCTTCCGATTCTGTGTCTCCCTCTATCTCTGCCCCTCCCCCGTTCATGCTCTGTCTCTCTGTGTCTCAAAAATAAATAAGACGTTAAAAAAAATAATAAAATAGAATCTGAGCACATAATTCTAATGACTTTTTTTTTCCGTTTACATATGGTATTTCTTTTTCAGAGACAACTTTAGAAAAGAGATGCTATAGTTAGAATGATAAAAATCTTTAAAATATAGGACAAAATATGATGAAAATCTAAGCTTTGTCTTTAATATAACACTCATACTAGACTAAGATGCAAAAGAAATCAAGGATTTACCTACAAACAAAGGATAAATATAGAATAAAGTATAAAGTTTTCTCATTTTTATTGGATGTTTTAATTCTATAATCCTTAGATGATGGGTTTTCCTACTGATATTCATACTGATACAGGGTTTTTAGCTTTAAGGATAACTCTGTTTAGAATAAATGTATACTCTTCCCCAACAGGTTTATGAAAGGCTGTGGAAGATAGGGAATTAACAGAATAATTTAATATTTACTGTTTTAGTGACTGAGGAAAAAAAAATCACATTTAAACAATCAGACCCATACTGAATCTGTTTTGTACTACAGCTTTTTAACAATTATTTATGTCGCTGTGATATGAAGAACTTAAAAGAAATACTAGTCTCAAGGCTCAAAACAAAGCCACAGGAGGCATTATGTTGACAAGTCAGGTGGTGACAAGGTCATGATGATTTCTTTTAGAATTTCTGGGATTACTTTATCCCACATAGGTGAAATATTTAAAATTTTGCATTATCTTGTTGCTCCCCCTAACAATTTCAAGTACTATAAGGCTGAAATGACACAATTTAAGGACAAGCTATAAATAAGAACAAACAGCATCAAAACCTCAAGGGCAACTTGTGTTAACCAAGGCGTTTACTCTAAAGGATTCAATGGGAGGCTCATTTTCCTAAAGAGAGGTCTTTACCTGGGATTATGGTGGTATATGTTTACAAAGTGCATCATTTTCAGAGTATGCTGGATATTACAAATTATAAGAAAGTTCACATTTTCTTTTCTTTTTTTACAAAATACTTGAATTCCTAAACCTTAAAAACATTAATTGCTTAGGTAAAATAGAAGGTACATCTTTCTGAAGGAAAAGAAATTGACCTATATTTTATAAACTGTGGAGGCTATACAGATGCACACACACCACCACCACCACCACCAACAACAACAAAAACCTACCTAATTTGTCAGGACAACAAATTGTACAAATACATATATTATTTTATTTTATTTTATTATTTCTTAATATTTATTTAGAAAGGCAGACAGAGCATGAGCGGGGGAGGGCCAGAGAGAGACGGAGACACAGAATCTGAAGCTGGCTCCAGCCTCCAAGCTGCCATCACAGAGCCCAACATAGGGCTCAAAACCCAGAAACCGCAAGATCATGACCTGAGCCAAAGTCAGATGCCCAACCGAGCCATCCAGGTGCCCCTATATTTGAGTATTTTAAATGCACGTGGCCAATACTGGAAAGGAAAACACAAAAATAGAAAAATAGCATTGTGCTCATATGTCAATTTTATGGGTGATTTAAAAACCAGCTTTTGGCATGTATACTTACGAAAGCTTAATTTTCAGAAACAGCTTTTAATTAATAAATATTTATTCAGAATCAGGTCCATTAACTTAATTTCTGTTAAGAAATTTAGTAAAATCAATGGTTACATTCCAAAAAGATAAATGAAAGCATAACATTTTGGTTAAATAAATATCTTGGTATCTTTGTTCAAATCAGAAAGACCTGCAGGCAAAGCATGGATACGCTTAAAAAAAAAAAAAAACCTGTAATATCCCCTTCAAAGCATGGACAAACATGGGCAAGTGCTTGTTTTGTCAAACCGAGAAATATCTTAGTTGTTATGGGAGACAAATTGCTAAATCTGTATCACAATATTTATTTTTTAAATAACTTCACACAGACAGTCTATTTTAAGGTTTCAAACTGGCAGGGAATAATTGTGACAAATATGTATTCTTTGTAATTTTTCTCTATATGTATGACCCTTAGCCCAGCCATTTAAAAATAAATATATACTGTTAAAATAAAGGGGAACATAATTTTTACTTATTAAAGTATGTTTGCTTTTTATTACCATGTCTTCAGCCTCTCTTACTGCATCTGCACCATTCATGCATTAGGCATTGTCTCTCTCTCTCAGGACCTATTGTATTGTTCAATGTCAGCACAGAAGGCAACCAAGAACATTCACCTTCATAAGTTCTAACGGTTAATGGCATTTATCCAATAATTTGCTCTTCCAAGTACACTAGTTGGATATATACATCTCTTGGGGTAATATAATCTAATATGAATATGTGTAAAATCGCTTCCAAAATGTTTGAGTTAGTTTATTAAGAAATAAAACTGGTTTCCATTTGATATCTAGTTAACTTTAAATTATGATAATTTTACATTAACATCAAATATTCTAATAATACTTGTCCAGATTGCCCAAATCTCAGTAGTGGCGATACTGTCAACATTTCAAGGTTTGCTTCCACCAGTAGCCAAGTGCCTTTTGGCAACCCTGCCTGTGATTTCCCTGACTCCATCTCACCAGCCACAGTTAGGCATAAGTACAAGATAGATATGTGACTTCTCTTTATAAGGTACAAAATGATGATGGAAAAAATACTCACCCTATAATCTTATGTCTTGTATATATTGCCACATAATAAAAATACAAACAGTGGTTCCAGAAATTGGAAATTGAAAGAGCTAAAAATGCTTTATAATATTTTAATAAGCTGAGTCATCAGCTAATGATAACAATAAAAGGAAGATAGAGCAACTCACTATAGTCACTGATAAAGTACCATCAGTTAATAAAGTATAGAATGATTTTAATTATAATCATATGACCAATAAATGTTCCTCATAAAGATTAATAACTAAATTTATACTAATTGTATCTACCTAATCTTTAATAGCTTTCTGAAATGGTACATGAATATAAGATACCTATGACAGAATAGCAAATATCTATAGTAAATTTGGATAGTTTCTCTTTTTTCTTATAAAAATGAATGCTATATTATGAAACAGTGTTTGTATTTGACATGTTCCAATATATTTCAACCACTATAGGTTAGACAGATAGCAAGATATCTGAATAACTAATTGCCATGTAAGAGATTTTTTATTTTAAATACTTTCATTCAAGCCTGAAAATCTAGTATTTGCCCTATCTTTGAAATTAGGCAGTTCTGAGCACATAGAAGCCAGCACACAGAGAGCCTGAGACAACATTTTAATCATGTACATTTGCCACACTCAATCTTTTTGTGAAGGACCCCGTCTGTAGGTAATTTTCCCCTCTTCTGAGATTTAAACCTATTTCTTCTTGCTCTGTCCTCAGTGGGAACTGAAAATAACTGGTCACTGTCGTCTGTATAACCACCTCTCACAGAGTGAAAGGTCCCTTCTCAATGTGTCCTGTTCTTTAAACTAACAATTTTAGTAAAGTTAGCCTCTCCACACAGATCTTACTTTTCAGATTTTTTTTGAAAAGGTAAGAATCCACTCAAAGTTCTGATTACAAAGTCTCCCCTCTTCTACTAGAAAAGCCTAAAAACTTCTTTGTTTTGCATACAAGGCTCTTTGAGAGCTGTCCCTTGCCTACCTTTCTAGTATGTCCCCTGCTGCTTTTTGAGGCATACCCATCTCTTTGTTCTGATTACAAATGCATGAACATACCATTTGATGTCATACCATTATGCTTTTCCACATATTGTTCTCTCTAGATGCCCCCTCCTTCTCCCTTCTTTTTTATGGCAGGTGAATACCTACTCATATTTCAAGACTATTCAACTATCAACTTCTGTTTGAAGACTTTTCTATCTTAGGAATAATTAATGCCTTTTTTTTGAGCCATTTTCCTTCACTATAAACATTTTAACACAGTAGTTTTTTTTTCCCAATCAATATGGGCTCTTTCAAGGTTAGAGACCCTCCCTGTTTTCTTAATTTTTATCCAAAGTACCTAGGAGAATGCTAAAGCATACTAGGTAGGCAATATACGTTTCTGAATGAAGATTTTTCCCCACATAAGTTCTCACTTGTGTGGGTTATAAGAGTAATACTTCTAAATTAAACTCTATTCATGTGTGTGTGTGTATGTGTGTGTGTGTGTGTGTGTGTGTGTGTGTGTGTGTGAGTGTACACACACACCTATACATATACAGAAAGGTTGATTACAAAGCCCAGACTTTTCCAGGACATCATATTTGTTGAGAGTTAGGTGGGAGTGAGTGCCAGAATAAAGTTATCTTGTGTCTCTTAGGAATGGAGCACCATGTGGTTGTAAGGGTAAGCAAGTTCGAAGCAAAGCAAATATAAATGTAGAAGTATCCCCAGTGATCCACTGTGGGCTATGGATTGTGCTGAACAATAAAGATCAGAGACAAATGATGCATGGTACCTTTGAAGTCTCAGGGAGCTCAGAACTTTGGAAAAAACACAAAATTGTACAGAAAAGAGAAGATATAGGAGAGTAACTTGGTGGCAAATATTAAGGACTGCTAAAAGTAAAATAAGTAGGATATACGTAAAAAAAGGTGAAGAAAACAAATTCAACACACATTGTGAAGACAAACAGGATTAAGTCACTGAAAAAGAATATTTAGAATGAGGGAAAGGGAAAAATCAAGTTTTAAACTCGTGATTAAATTAATGAGTGATCATGTTGGTGGCAAAGAAAGTGATGACTCTCAAATGGGCTCACTTTAGGAAGGAGGTGGTAGCTCATCTTTTATACATAAGTGGTAACTACGTAGAGATAATGTATGAGAAGGTAGAATGGCATTCCACTTTCTCCACTTCATTTTATCCTATATGATTCAACATATGCATGCTTCTTGAAAATGAATATGAGCATGCTCCTCTCTTCCTTCAATGCATGCAATGGTTCTTTACAACTTATATAATAAAGTTCAAATTTCTAATCAGAATAGTTACTGAGCACAGACTTTGGATTCAGACAGAAATGGGTTTGAACCTTGACACTACCATTCACTAGCTGTATGACCTTGGGGAAGTTACTTAGACATTTTATGTCTCAGCTTTTTTGTCTATAAAATAGTCATTAGATAAGTACGTATGATCAAAGAATTACAGAATTAAGATAATGTATTATCATGACCATGATCATTATCCAGATTAAAAGTGAGGAGAGCCTACTTTAGCTTTTCATCTTCACAAAGAGTAAGTTATTACCACAACCTGAAAGGCCCTCAGTGATCCGGCCCCATTACCACAGTGATTGTGTCTCTAGCTATTATCTGTTAGTATCCCCTTCAACCATGCTTGCTTCCTACCTCTTTGAAATCACCACACGTGTCTTACAGCCTTTGCTAGTGCTGAGTGGAAGCTTTCACTTTTATTTTTAGCATGGCTAGCTCCTTCCCTTCTTTTAAGACCTATACTCAAAAGTTACTTTCTCATTCTAAACAAAAACTTGCAATCCACTCTCCGTTACTTCCTCTTACGTCCTCCCACCTTTACTTTTCTCCATAGCACTGATCTCAAATATATTATATTTTTTATTTACTTATTTAGTCTCAAATATACCATATACTCCATTTACTTATTTACTCATTCTTATTGCTCTCCACTAGAACATCATCTACACAAGTACGGGGATTTGTTGATCTGCTCTGTTCACATTTACATACATACCATCTAGAACAATAGCTCACACATAATAGGCACTTAATACATATTTGTTGAATTATGAATGGGTGGAGATTTCTATCCATTTGCTTCAGTTATTCATGACCTTAGTTCTTCAGGACCTTAGATGATCTTCTTCTTTCATCAAATGGTAGTATGATCATTTAAGGGTAAAAGGAACCAACATCTGTTACCCATCTATCAGGTGCCTATGGGCCAGAGACTTTGAGAAGTGCTTTATATGCATCACCTTTGTGTGTGTAGTCAATTTAAATATTTACTGCGACTTAGAAGATAGCAGCAGAGTAGGAGGATGCTAGGCTGCCTCATCTCATGAATGGAACAAGATAACTATCAAACCATCCTAAATACCCCAGGAATTGATCTGAGGATTGAGAGAACAAACTCCACAACTAAAAGCAGAGAAGAAGTCACATCGAAGGAGGTAGGAGGTGCAGAGACTCAGTTCTCAGGAGAGAAACAGAGCATGGCCATTGCAGTGAGAAGAGAGAGCCATGGTGACAGAAAGGACCAGAGACAGACTAACATATAGGTTAATTCACGGGGAAAACAAATCCACATAGCAATTGGATTGGAAAATCAGAGGCACTGAGTTTCATAACTTCTGGCAAAAAGGATTTAAAGCCTGGAATTTTAAAGGTCAGTGGGCTTCACTGGGATAGAGCTGAGAGGGCACTGAGCTGCTTTCGGAGGGAGAGCAGGCAAACAACCAGTGGGCACAGAGCAGGGAAACAGTGATCTGAAGAGTGCCTGAGGATCAAGGTACAGAGGTGATTTGCTTATCTCAGAGATCCATCCTGGAGAGACCCCTCCAGGAACAAGGAACCGGTAAGTGCCATTTCTCTCCCTTGCCCCACAGCATAAGTACAGAGCCCTCTGTGAGGACAAGCACAGCACCAACACTCTCTCTGTAACTTGCTTACACCAAGCCTTACCACCCCCCTAACTGCACTCCAGTAGAACTGCCTTTATCTTTTTTTTAGAAGTTCATTTATTCTTTTTTTTAAATATAAAATTTATTGTCAAATTGGTTTCCATACAACACCCACTGCTCATTCCAACAGGTGCCCTCCTGAATACCCATCACCCACCCACCTCTCTCTCCCAAACCCCATCAACCCTCAGTTTGTTCTCATGTTTTAAGAGTCTCTTATGGTTTGGCTCCTTCCCCTCTAACTTTTTTTGTTGTTGTTTTTTACTTCCCCTCCCCCATGGTCTTCTGTTAAGTTTCTCGGGATCCACATATGAAAAAACATATGGTATCTGTCTTTCTCTGTATGACTTATTTCAATTAGCATAACAATCTCCAGTTCCATCCACATGGCTACAAAAGGCCAGATTTCATCCTTTCTCATTGCCACGTAGTGTTCCATTGCATATATAAACTACAATTTCTTTATCTATTCGCCAGTTGATGGACATTTATGCTCTTTCCATAATTTTGTTATTATTGAAAGTACTGCTATAAATAAGGGGGTACAAGTGCCCCTATGCATCAGCACTCCTCTATCCCTTGGGTAAATTCCTAGCAGTGCTATTGCTGGATCATAGGGTAGATCTATTTTTCATTTTTTGAGGACCCTCCACTGTTTTCCAGAGCGGCTGCACCAGTTTGCATTCCCACCAACAGTGCAAGAGGGTTCCCGTTTCTCCACATCCTCGCCAGCATCTATAGTCTCCTGATTTGCTCATTTTAGCCAATCTGACTGGTGTGAGGTGATATCTGAGTGTGGTTTTGATTTGTATTTCCCTGATGAGGAGCGACGTTGAGCATCTTTTCATGTGCTTGTCGGCCATATGGATGTCTTCTTTAGAGAAGGGTCTATTCATTTTTTCTGCCCATTTCTTCACTGGATTATTTGATTTTTGGGCATGGAGTTTGGTGAGCTCTTTATAGATTCTGGATACTAGCCCTTTGTCCGATATGTCATTTGCAAATATCTTTTCCCACTCCATTGGTTGCCTTTTAGTTTTGTTGGTTGTTTACTTTGCAGTGCAGAAGCATTTTATCTTCATGAAATCCAAATAGTTCATTTGTGTTTTTAATTCCCTTGCCTTTCGGGATGTGTCAAGTAAGAAATTACTACGGCTGAGGTCAGAGAGGTCTTTTCCTGCCTTCTCCTCTAAGGTTTTGATGGTTTCCTGTCTCACATTTAGGTCCTTTATCCATTTTGAGTTTATTTTTGTGAATGGTGTGAGAAAGTGGTCTAGTTTCAACCTTCTGCATGTTGCTGTCCAGTTCTCCTAGCACCATTTGTTAAAGAGACTGTCTTTTTTCCATTGGATGTTCTTTCCCGCTTTGTCAAAGATTAGTTGGCCATACGTTTGTGGGTCTAGTTCTGGGGTTTCTATTCTATTCCATTGGTCTATGTGTCTGTTTTGGTGCCAATAACATGCTGTCTTGATGATGACAGCTTTGTAGTAGAGGCTAAAGTCTGGGATTGTGATGTCTCCTGCTTTGGTCTTCTTCTTCAATATTACTTTGGCTATTCAGTGTCTTTTGTGGTTCCATACAAATTTTCGGATTGCTTGTTCTAGCTTCGAGAATGCTGGTGCAAATTTGATTGGGATTGCATTGAATGTGCAGATTGCTTTGGGTAGTATTGACATTGTAATCATATTTCTTCTTCCAATCCATGAGCAGGAATGTTTTTCCATTTGTTTGTATCTTCTTCAATTTCCATCATAAGCTTTCTATACTTTTCAGCATACACATCTTTTACATCTTTGGTTAGGTTTATTCCTAGGCATTTTATGCTTCTTGGTGCAATTGTGAATGAGATCAGTGTCTTTATTTGTCTTTCTGTTGCTTCATTATTAGTGTATAAGAATGCAACTGATTTATGTACATTGATTTTGTATCCTGCGACTTTGTTGAATTCATGCATCAGTTCTAGCAGATTTTTGGTGGAGTCTATCAGGTTTTCCATGTATAATATCAACTCATCTGCAAAAAGCGAAAGCTTGACTTCATCGTTGCCAATTTTGATGCCTTTGATTTCCTTTTCTTGTCTGATTGCTGATGCTAGACCTTCCAACACTATGTGAAACAACAGTGGTGAGAGTGGACATCCCTGTCATGTTCCTGATGTCAGGGAGAAAGCTCTCAGTTTTTGCCATTGAAGATAATATTAGCTGTGGGCTTTTCATAAATGGCTTTAATGATGTTTCTGTGTGATCCTCCCATCCGGCCTTTCTCGAGAGTTTTTATTCAGAAAGGATGCTGAATTTTGTCAAATGCATTTTCTGCATCGATTGACAGGATCTTATGGTTCTTACCTTTACATTTATTAATGTGATGTATTACATTGAATGATTTGTGAATGTTGAACCAGCCCTGCAGCCCAGGAATGAATCCCACTTGATCATAGTGAATAATTCTTTTTATATGCTGTTGTATTGGATTTGCTACTATCTTGTTGAGGATTTTTGCATCCATATTCATCAGGGATATTGGCCTGTAGTTCTCTTTTTTTGCTGGGTCTCACCCTGGTTTGGTAATCAAAGGAATGCTGGCTTGAGAAGGATAGGTATTATCTATGCTTGAAACGTCTGGTAGAATTCCTCAGGGAAGCCATCTGGTCCTGGATTCTTATTTGTTGGGAGATTTTTGATAACTGATTCAATTTCCTCGCTGGTTATGGGTCTGTTCAAACTTTCTATTTCTTTCTGTTTGAGTTTTGGAAGTGTGGGGTGCTTAAGAATTTGTCCATTTATTCCACGTTGTCCAGTTGTTTGGCATATAATTTTTCATAGTATTCCCTGAGAATTGCTTGTATTTCTGATGGATTGGTTTTAATAATTCAATTTTCAGTCATGATTTTATCTATTTGGGTCATCTCCCTTTTCTTTTTGAGAAGCCTGGCTAGAGGTTTGTCAATTTTGTTTATTTTTTCAAAAAACCAACTCTTGGTTTCGTTGATCTGCTCTACAGTTTTTTTAGTTTCTATATTGTTTATTTCTGCTCTGATCTTTATTATTTCTCTTCTTCTGCTGGGCTTAGGCTGCCTTTGCTGTTCTGCTTCTATTTCCTTTAGGTGTCCTGTTAGATTTTTTATTTGGGATTTTTCTTGTTTCTTGAGATAGGCCTGGATTGCAATGCATTTTCCCCTCCGACTGCCTTTGCTGCATCCCGAAGCATTTGGATTGTTGTATTTTCATTTGTTGCCATATATTTTTAAATTTCTTCTCTAATTTCCTGGTTAACCATTCATTCTATAGTAGGGTGTCTTTTAACCTCCATGCTTTTGGAGGTTTTCCAGACTTTTTCCTGTGGTTGATTTCACATTTCATAACATTGTGGTCTGAAAGTGTTCATGGTATGATCTCAATTTTTTTATACCTATTAAGGGCTGTTTTGTGACCCAGTATGTGATCTATGTTGGAGAATGTTCCATGTGCACTCAAGAAGAAAGTATATTCTGTTGCTTTGGGATGCTGAGTTCTAAATATATGTGTCAAGTCCATCTGATCCAATGTATCATTCAGGGCCCTTGTTTCTTTTTGATCCTGTGTCTAGATGATCTATCCATTGTTGTAACTGGAGTATTAAAGTCCCCTGCCATTACCCCATTCTTATCAATAAGGTTGCTTATGTTTATAACTAATTGTTTTATATACTTCAGGGCTCTCATATTCGGCACATAGACATTTATAATTGTTAGCTATTCTTGATGGATAGACCCTGTAATTATTATATGATGCCCTTCCTTATCTCTTGTTACAGCCTTTAATTGAAAGTCTAGTTTGTCTGATATAAGTATGGCTACTCCAACTTTCTTTTGGCTTCCAGTAGCATGATAGATAGTTCTCCATCCCCTCACTTTCAATCTGAAGGTGGCCTCAGGTCTAAAATGAGTCTCTCGTAGAGAACAAATAGATGGGTGTTGTTTTCTTATCCATTCTGATACCCTATGTCTTTTGGTTGGCGCATTTAGTCCATTTACGTTCAGTGTTATTATAGAAAGATATGGGTTTAGATTCATTGTGATGTCTGTAGGTTTCATGCTTGTAGTGATGTCTCTGGTACTTTGTGGTCCTTGCAACATTTCACTCACAGAATCCTCCTTAGGATCTGTTGTAGGGCTGGTTTAGTGGTGATCAATTCCTTCAGGTTTTGTTTGTTTGGGAAGACCTTTATTTCTCCTGTTCTGAATGACAGACTTGCTGGATAAAGGATTCTCGGCTGCATAATTTTTCTGTTCATCACATTGAAGATTTCCTGCCATTCCTTTCTGTGCTGCCAAGTTTCAGTAGATAGGTCTGCTATTAACCTTATGTGTCTACCTTTGTATGTTAAGTCCCGTTTATCCCTAGCTGCTTTCAGAATTCTCTCTATATCCTTGTATTTTGCAAGTTCCACTATGATATGTCATGCAGAAAATCGATTCAAGTTATGTCTGAAGGGAGTCCTCTGTGCCTCTTGGATTTAGATGCCTTTTTCCTTTCCCAGGTCAGGTAAGTTCTCGGCAATAATTTTTCAAGTACACCTTCAGCCCCTTTGTCTCTCTCTCTTCCTCTTCAGCAATTCCTATGATACAGATATTGTTCCATTTGATTCCATCAATTAGTTATCTAATTCTCCCCTCACAATCCTGGATATTTTTTTTGTCTTTTTCTCAGCTTCCTCTTTTTCCATAATTTTATCTTCTAATTCACCTATTCTCTCCTCTGTCTCTTCAATCTGTGCCGTGGCCGCCTCCATTTTATTTTGCACCTCACTGATAGCATTTTTTAGCTCCTCATGACTATTTCTTACTCCCTTGATCTCTGTAGCAATATAGTCTCTTCTGTATTCTATGCTTTTCTCAAGCCCAGCGATTAATTTTATGACTATTATTCTAAATTCTTGTTCTGTTATATTGTTTAATCTTTTTTGATCAATTTGTTAGCTGTCACTACTTCATGGAATTTCTTTTGAGGAAAATTCTTCTGTTTCATCATTTTCGACAGTCCTGGGGTGGCCCCAAACTTCAGGGCACTTCCCCTGTGCTGTCTGGAGTAACTTGTGTTGGTGGGCGGGTTCACAGTCAGACCCGATGTCTGCCCCAACCCACCACTGGGGCCACAGTCAGATTGGTGTGTTCCTTATCTTCCCCTCTCCCAGGGGCCGGACTCACTGTGGAGTGGTGTGGCCCCTCTGTGGGCTAATTGTACACTGCCAGGCTGTGGTGTTGCTTTTATTGGATCTGGCATATTAGCTGGGGTGGATCTGCAAGGTGTACAGGGGCGGGAGGCGCAGGCTTAGCTTCCTTTGCTGTAGGTGGTCCCCTGCAGGAGGGGCCCTGCAGCACCAGGAGGGAGACAGACCAGTCAAAGGGATGGATTCACAGAAGCACACAATTGGGTGTTTGCATGGTGCAAGCAAGTTCGGTGACAGGAACTGGTTCCCTTAGGGATTTTGGCTGGGGGATGGGAGAGGGATATGGTGCTTGCCAGCGCCTTTGTTCCCCACCAAGTTGAGCTTTGTCTTCAGGGGCTCAGAAACTCTCCCTCCCGCTGTCTTCTTGCTCTCCCCGCTGAGAGCAGAGCTGTTGACTTTTAACATTCCAGATGTTGAGTCCTGCTGGCTGTCAGAACTCGCGCAGTTCAGCCCCTCCACTTTTGTAAGCCAGACTGCGGGGCTCTGCCTTGCAGGGCGGGCTGCCCCCCCACTGCCCTGGGCTCCCTCCTGCCAGTCCATGTAGCATACCCCGCCTCTCCACCCTTCCTACCTTCTTCAGTGGGTCTCTTGTCTACACTTGGCTCCGGAGAGTCTGTTCTGCTAGTGTTCTGGTGGTTTTGTGGGTTATTTAGGCAGATGTGGGTGGAATCTAAGTGATCAGCAAGATGAGGTGAGCCCACCATCCTCCTACACCGCCATCTTCCCCTCGCTCATTTGGAACTGCCTTTATCAATCATGCTTGCCTCAGTCCCCTCTTGGTGGGTCCCCTGCCCCAGAAGACCAGCTCAAAACCCTACTCACAGAGCATCTCCTGACTCAGGAGTTCTATGGAGCCTCAGTTCTCACATTGGTGTCTACAGGTTTAATTTCACAAGGAGACCAGAATGTGCCTATATTTAACTGCACCACATTCAGGCCAGGGACCAAATACTACCCACAACAGGCAAAGAGAGCCTCTGCAGACCACAGGCCTGAAGGATAAAGCAGCAAGGACAAAACAGTGGAGCACACACAGTGCACACCAGAGACACTCCCAGAAGTGCCAGGCCCTGGGGAATATGGGACAACAAACTGCAGGGCACTATAGGACCTCTTCTTTATAAGGCCACTACCCTCAACAACAGGAGACAGAGCTGACATTCCTAACATACAGAAAAAAGCACAGAGACTGAAACAAAATGAGAAGACAGAGAAATTTATCCCAGATGAAAGAACAAGAAAAAGGTCATGGCCAGAGATCTAAGTAAAACAGATATAAGTACCATGCCTGATAGAGTATTTAAAGCAATAATAATAAGGATATTCTTGCTGGACTGAGAGGAAATCAGTGAGACCCTTAACATAGAGATAAGAAAAAACACAATCAGAGATCAAGTGTGCAATAAATGAGATTAGAAATACCATTGATGCAGAGTGCCTTGGTGGCTCACTCAGTTATGTGTCTGACTCTTGATTTCGGCTCAGGTCACCATCTCACAGTCATGGGATTGAACTCTATGTAAGGCCCCGTGCTAGGCATGCAGCCTGCTTGAGATTCTCTCCTTCCCTCTCTCTATGCCCCTCCCCACATGCAGTCACTCTAAATAGATAGATAGATAGACAGATAGATAGGAAGGAAGGAAGGAAGGAAGGAAGGAAGGAAGGAAGGAAGGAACACCCTGCATGCAATGAATAGCAGGCTGGAAGAAGCAGAAGAACAAATTAATGATACACCAGACAGAGTAATGAAAAGTAATCAAGATGAAAAAAAGAGAGAAAAAAGAATTATGCAAAATGAGAACAGACTTAGGGCACTCAGTGACTCCATCAAACATAATAACATTTGTATTATAGGAGTCCCAGAAGAAGAAGAGAAGAGAAAAGGGGGTAGAATTTTTATTTGAAGAAATAGTAGCTGAAAACTTCCTAATTTGGGAAAGGAAACAAATATCTAGATCCAGGAGGCACAAAAAGCCCCACCAAAACCAACAAAAGCAGAGCCACACCAACATATATGGTAATTAAATAGGCAAACTATAGTGATATGGAAAAAAAAAATGTTTGCCTTTTAATGCCAGTTAGTTAACATAATGTTATATTAGTTTCAGGAATACAATTTAGCAATTCAACAGTTCTATACATCACATGATACACATCAGAAGTGTACTCCTTAATCCCTATCACCTATTTAACCCATACCCCCACCCACCTCCTCTCTGGTAACCAACAATCTGTTGTCTATAAGAGTGTGGGGGTGCATGGATGGTTCTGTTGGTTAAGGTCTGACTCTTGATTCCAGCTGAGGTCATGACCTCATGGTTCCTGAGACCAAGCCCCAAGATGGGCTCTGCACTGTCAGTGCAGAGTTTGCTTGGGATTCTCTCTCTCTCTCTCTCTCTCTCTCTCTCTCAATAAATAAATAAACTTTAAAAAAAAGAGAGTATATATCTTGGTTTGTCTGTTTTTCCCTTTGCTCATTTGTTTTCTTTAATTCTGCATATGAGTTAAATCATATGATGTTTCTCTTTCTGATGTATTTCGATTGGCATTCTACTCTCTAGTTCCATCTATGTCTTTGCAAATCACAAGATTTCATTCCTTTTTTATTGCTGAATAATATGCCATTATATACACACACATACACCACATCTTCTTTATCTATTCATCAATTGATGAATAGCCATATTTTGGCTATTGTAATTAATGCTGCAATAAACATAGAGGTTGCATGTATCCCTTTTGAACTAAAATTTTTGTATTTTTTAAGTAAATACCCACTTGTGAAATTACTGGATCATAGGGTAGTTTTATTTTTAATTTTTGAAGGAACCTCCATATTGTTATCCACAGTGGCTGCACCAGTTTGCATTCGTGCCAACAGTGCAGGAGAGTTCCTTTTTCTATACATCCTCCTCAACACTTGTTGCTTCTTTTCTTCTTTTTTTTTATTACTTTAGCCATTCTGACAGTATCAGGTGATATCTCATTGTATTTTCATTTGCATTTCCCTGATGAAGAGTGATAATGAACATCTTTTCATGTCTCTGTTGGCCATCTGGGTAACTTCTTTGGAGAAATGTCTGTTCATGTCTTCTGTCAATTTTTTAATCAGGTTGTTTTTTTGGGGTTTTGAGCTATATCAGTTTTTGTATATTTTGAATACTAACCTTTTATTGCATAATATAATTTGGAAATATCTTCTCCTATTCAGTAGATTATCTTTTAGTTTTGATGATTATTTCCTTTGGTGTGCAAATTTATTTTTATTTTGATGTAATCCCAATAGTTTATTTTTGTTTTTGGTTCCCATGTCTTAGGAGACATCTAGAAAAATGCTTCTACAGTTGATGCCAGATAAATGACTGCTTGTGCTCTCTTCAAGGATTTGTATGATTTCTTATCTCACATTTAGGTCCTTAATCCATTTTGAGTTTACCTTTGTGTATGGTAAAAGGAAGTGGTCTAGTTTCTTTCTTTTGCATGTAGCTGTCCAGTTATCACAACACCATTTGTTGAAGATTCTATATTTTTGCCCCTGTATATTTATTTCTCCCTTGTTAAACATTAATTTGACCATATCATTATAGATTTACTTCTGGCTTTTTTCTTCTGTTGCATTGAATTATGTGTCTATTTTTTGTCAGTACCACAGTGTTTTAATTATTACCACTTTATAAATTAACTTGAAATCTTGAATTGTGATACTTCCAGTTTTTTGTTGTTGATTTTTGAATTTTTATTTATTTATTTTGAGAGAGTGGGAGAGAGAGAAAGATAGAGGGAGAGAGAGAGACAGCATGTGTACACAAGCAGGGAGGGGTAGAAAGAGAGGGAGAGAGAGAATCCGAAGCAGGCTCTGTGCTGTTAGCACAGACCCTCATGTCGGGCTAAATCTCACAAACCATAAGATCATGACCTGAGCTAAATACAAGAGTCAAACACTTAACTGACTGAGCCACCCAGGCTCCCCTGTTTTTCCTATTTGAGTTTGCTTTGGATATCCAAGGTCTTTTGTGGTACCACACAATTTATTTTTAATCTCAAAGCAATTCAATTAGTTATTAATATACCACTTAATAAATAAGGGACTAGGTTTAGAGTGCTTAAGTAGCTTCACTTAGGTCACATGGCTAATAAGAGCTGATAACAGAACACAGCATGATGACTTATGAACATTGGGTGTTTAATATATACTAGACTGAATTGTCATGGGTGATGAGGAAGGTGTTCTGGAAGGAGCAGGAATACAGGGAAGGGTCATTCATGGAGAGTGGTGCTAATGAGCCTTTCTCCACTGCCCTGAACAGAATTAATAAATTCTGTTTTTTGTTTCCTGGAGTAATTTATACACACTTTAGTTATAGCATTTATTCCAAAATATATACTTCTGTTTACATAATCAGTGTCACTTACCAAATTGTGTACTCCTTAAAAATCAAGGCTATATCAATATTGTTCAGTAAATGTTTGTTGAATGAATAAATGCTATAGACAGACCAAAAATACTTAGGACTGAATTGATGATTAGAGACATCTTTGGTGAATTTCAAGCACATTTTCAGTATAGTTCTGGGGTACAAAATTAAAAATAATGGATAGTCAGAAAGAGGAAGCAATGTGTAAGGTAATTTATTCAAAATATTGACTATGGATGATATCTAGATAATAGTTAGAAAAGGCAGCAGAGGAAGCAGCTGGAAAATGGTGAAGCTAGTGACATAATTTTTTACAATTACTTGTTCCAAATTACTTCAGAATATTAGGCCTGAAGATATCAGGCAATCCAAGAAATAAGAATTTAAAATAATGAGTATGGAGCATGGATGGGCATAACTACTTTACTGGTTGTCAAACCATGGTCCCTGAAAAGCAGTATCAGCATCATGTGGGAACTTGTTAGAAATTCACATTTTGGGGCTGTACACCAAATTGACTAAATCAGATACTCTGAGGATGGTGCCCATCAAACTTAGTTTTAACATAGTGACATCACCTCACATATGTCAGAATGGCTAAAATCAAA
Source organism: Prionailurus bengalensis (assembly GCF_016509475.1). Classification (NCBI taxonomy): domain Eukaryota; kingdom Metazoa; phylum Chordata; class Mammalia; order Carnivora; family Felidae; genus Prionailurus; species Prionailurus bengalensis. The sequence goes on along the minus strand of NC_057361.1, from coordinate 77,820,579 downwards.
AACACACAAAACAAGTGTTGGCAAGGATATAGAAAAAGAGAACCCTCGTGCACTGCTGTTGGGAATGCAAACTGGTGCAACCACTGTGGAAAATAGCATGGAGGTTCCCTTCAAAAATTAAAAATCAAACTACCCTATGATCCAGGAATCACGCTATTGGGTATTTACCTCAAAAATGAAAACATTAATTCAAAGGGATACGTGAACTCCTATGTTTATTGCACCACTAATTACAATAGCCGAACTATGTAAGCAGCCTGAGTGTGCACTGATAGATAAATGAGTAAAGAAGAAGTGGCATGTACGTGTATGTACACACACACACACACACACACACACAGAGGAATATTCAGCCATAAAAAAGAATGAAATCTTACCATTTGTAAGAACACAGATGAGTCTAGAAAGTATAATGATAAGTGAAATAAGTCAGTCAGAGAAAGAAAAATACCATATTATCTCACTCCTATGTGGAAATTAAGAAAGAAAACAAACAAGTAAAGAAAAAAGAAAGAGACAAACCAAGGGATAGACTCTTAACTATAGAGAACAAACTGATGGTTACCAGAAGGGAGGTGGTTTGGGAATAGGGGAAATAGGGAATAGGGATTAAAGAGTACATTTATCATGATGAAAAATAAAATGATATAAAGAATTAAATGCAAATTAAATAATGGAGAATAAAAGATTAAATGTTAAAATAAGTAAGAAGAGAAGTGAGATAAGCTAGGCATCTTCAGGGCCAGGCTGGTTTTCCAGGGTCCCCTGCCTGTACCCTTGGGCCACTGACAGCTTGGACTTCAGTCCAGTGGCCCAGCACCATCTTTGCTGGCCTTACTCTCACCTGGACCAGGGATATGAGAACTAAATCCAGGAGACCCTGCCCTCCTGAGTGATCTTTTATCTACACAGAAATGTTTGCTCTGCCAAAGAGACTAAAAGGAATACCAGCAAGACATAAAATCTTTTCTTAGCTCCTGAATGACTGGCTTTTCAGGAAACCAAACTTCTGAATAGGACTAGAGGGGATTTCGATTCATTTTGCCTGTTTACAGGCAGGGTCAGTCTTACATGAGAACTCTGTACTTTTAAGGCTCAGGGGAGGCCCCTGTCCAAAAATCTCTTCCAAACCTATTTGATCATGCTTGAAAATCCATCCATTAGAGATTTCCTTGGCGCAAGCCAAATGCAGGTTTTGTCTTCTGTATAATGGCACAAATCACACATATAAATTCATATCTGTCACCTCAGTGTGAATAGAATTAATTGCTCCTTTCCTGAGAATAGGCTTGGATGAAAAGGAGAAGGCTAGAACATTGTAAGTGGAAGCCCTTAAGGCTGGGAGAAGGAAGATGGGAAGATATTAAAGAGAAAGGATGTAGAAGGAGATTGAGCTGGTAAGACTTTCCACCTGGACAGTCAGGTATGGCCTCCAAAGGACAGAGAAAAACTACATGTTAGAAGAAGCCAGACCAAAAAACAAAACAAAACAAACAAAAAAAAACCCCAAAAAACCCAAAACAGATCACACTCTATGATTCCATTTGTATGTAACAAACGCAAACTAATCTGTAGTGACAGAAAACAGATCACTGGTTGTCTGGGAAGGGTTGTGGGTAAGTAAGAGAGAGGAATCACAAGGGGCATGGAGGAACTTTGGAGCTGATCAATCTCAACTATGATTATCGTTTCTGGAATATGTATGGGCCAAAACTTATCAAATAATGAGGTATGTGCAGTTTATTTATTGTATCTTAGTTATACCTCAATAACATTTTTTTTAAAAGAGTGAAAAAAAAGCTAAAAATCTATGTGAGTACAGTGTGCCTGCCAAATAATCCATCTCACACACCTTTGGTAAATTCTGGCAGAAAGAGGTATTTTCTAAGAGCACACCTCACGTCTCTTAGAATTAGGTATCCCCTCTATAAATTGACAGAGATGAACTAGACAATCCCAATGTCCTATCCAGATCTCACAATCTAGATTGTGTCTCATATGTTAATTGAAATCCATTACTGAAGCTTAAAGGATCTGATACAAATACAATGTAGGAACTATTAAATAACCAGCATATATAGAAACATTGGGTAAAAAATAGTGGATCAAATATGTGCATCTAATTTCATGATATCTAGAACTCCACCAAAAGGATTTTTTTTTCAAGAGTAAAGTCTCCAATGGGAGCACCTGGAATGAAAAAAAATATGACATCAGAAATGAAAAAAATAATGGAAGGATTATAAGACAGATTAAGGAAATTTCCCAGAAAGTAGAGTAAAAAGACAGGGATAGAAACTAGGAAAGAACAGATGAGAAATTCATCTGAATAGGTGAACTGCAGGAGTTTTAGAAACACAACAAAGGACATAAACTAATTCAAGAAAACACTCCAGATTAAAGATCATGTGTTTTCAGATTGAAAGGGCTACTTAATGGCCAACACAGCAGGTATATCATTGTAAAATTTCTTAGTGCTGAAGACAGCGAAATCCTATGAGGTTGCAAGTAAAGGTTTTGGCCTCAAAAAGCAGCCCTGAAAGCAGGCACCAGCCTATCAAAGTTATGAGGCGATCAGACACATAAGGTTTCTAAAAATATCCCTCTCATGAATTATCAGGAAGTTCTAGAAAATATATGTCATCAAAAAGAGGGCAGAAAGCAAAAAAAAATGAGAAGACACAAGATCCAGAAACAAGAGATCCAACACAGGAAAGAGCCAAGTGAATTCCTAGGACATTAGTAAAGGGAGGATCCAGGATGGCAGCTGTGCAGTCTCTCACATCCCCCAAACAGGAGAGAAGGCACCAAGAGACTTTCCCAAGACCAAATTGAAAAGAGACCTGGATAACTGGCAGAGTTTCAGGTTAATTAGTGATAAGATCTTAGAAATCTATGTGTATAAAAAAAGGATAATCAAACAATAAGATATGTTGTGAAGGAAAAACAATCATAGTTGACTACATGGCTTAGCTGTGAGTGGCAATTACACGGTCATAATAACAAGTGCACTAATTATTGATCTACCAAAACTTACCATATAACTATATTGGGAACAAGAAGGCCTGGGAAGTGTGTGTATGTGTAAAAGGGGTGAGTGGAGAAAAGGGAGCTGAATTTTCATTTCCTACTGTGGGAAGTCAACAGATAATGCCTAAAGTGAAACATCAGAAAGTAGCAACATAAACATTAGATAAGTAAAATAATTAAACAAGCCAAAAATGCTTCCTCTAGGGAAGTAGAAATGGTGGCAGGGGGAGTAGGTGGAGAGAAGCTAAGGACCGTTGTCTTAATAAACTTTGTAGAATTAGTAGACTTTTAAAATATGTCTTTATGGGGCGCCTGGGTGGCGCAGTCGGTTAAGCGTCCGACTGCAGCCAGGTCACGATCTCGCGGTCCGTGAGTTCGAGCCCCGCGTCGGGCTCTGGGCTGATGGCTCAGAGCCTGGAGCCTGTTTCCGATTCTGTGTCTCCCTCTCTCTCTGCCCCTCCCCCGTTCATGCTCTGTCTCTCTCTGTCCCAAAAATAAAATAAACGTTGAAAAAAAAATTAAAAAAAATATGTCTTTATAACTTCAATAAAATTTTTAAAAATAATTTAAAAATACTGTGGTGAAAAAGGTGATTCTGATTCATGCTCAATTTTGAGAAACACTAGACTTCTCTGAAGGGAATTCCCAAGCAAGAAGGTGCTTGGCAATTGTCCACAGCTTGTGTAGGCCCTCTCATAATAACTTTTACATGTAACAAGCTGAAGTGTCAGCATGATTTCACAGCTTAGTATGTATTTAAAACTAGAGAGGAATTGCCTAGTAATTTGTGGCATGTGATGGACAGAATCTCATTGAATGTTCCTGATTCGTTTACATAAAAAATGAGATGGATTTGTATCATAATTTATCACCTACTTATCCAAGAGTAGATGACCCAAACAGTATGCTTGATGCTGTGAAGATTCTAGATACATTATTCATAAGCCTTCCAAACTGTACCTTATCCTTCACCTAAAACTGTACTGAAAATATACTTACATTGTACTACATTGTGCTTCTCTACTATGTATTATCATAGTGATGGACTAGATAATCAGGCAGATACATCATTCATGCCTTCTACCTATATAACAAACTGTAAACTCACCTCTTACTGGAAAATCTGAATTGTGGCTTGAATACTTAAAGAATTTTGAATCAGAATATTAAATTTTAGTTCTAGACATCAGGTTTCAATGCTTTCTATGAGACTTGCATGGCAAATATATGTCACTGATCCTAATTTCAGGGCTAATGTGTATTGGCTCAAAGGAGACAAACACCCTGACTTGTATGCCAAACAGTTTATTCATATGAACCTGCAGAGATCAAACTGCAGTAGGTGAATGTAAAGAAAAAGGGCAAAAAGAGGAAGCATCATCCCTGTCCATAACACAGGCATATTCTGATACTGTTTCCTGTGTCAGCAATCAGTAACGTCATTTGGCATTGAAGGCCAAGAGTAAGAATGTGTTCCTGCATAAATAACATTATCCAGGACGAAAGCTATGAATCTATGCCCCTACCTAAAGAAATATCACACTCAACTTGCAGAGTGGCACAAAGAATTATCAGAATGAAGAAAGAAGCAAATATCCAGACAGATGCAGGAGAATGTTCTCTTCTTGAGAGAAGCAAGGATGTACAAGAGGAACAGGGGGTTTTCTTGCACAAATTTCTGGATAGTGAATATTTATCAGAGACAACACTGAATTTCATATAAAGAATATAAGAAATGAAGTGGTCAAGCAGTGTGGATATTACTTAAAGAAAAGTTTTAGAATACATTTAGGCAGGTCTATCTTTAAAGTATATTAAAACTTTACCTGAAACCAATATTACACTGTATGTTAACTAGACTTTAAATAAAAATTTGAAAAGAAAAAAAAAAGTATATTAAAACTTTAATGTGAGAAAAGACCAGGTCTGTAAATCGTATCTGAAGAAAGGCCTTTAACATCCTGTCTTTCCCCATCCCATGGTATTTATACTGATGGCTGCATGAAACTAAGCAAACTTATCAATAGATCCTGTACTCGGGAAAAAGCAGAATTGCCTAATTCCTCTCGTCAAAAAGAATTGTGACACACAGCAACACTATAAAATAAAGGTTTATATCGCATGGTCCTTGGAAAGAAAGGAGATCATAAAACGCAGTAAAGGAATCTGGTCGACTCATTGGAATAAATCCATCTAAGCTCTCAATGTGATCAGATAATTCAGCTTCATTTCTTTTAGTAAAAATTTTCCCTAATTATGGCTTCTTTTTTTCCCTGTTATATTTGTATATTCATGGAACAGTTAATATTTAAGTAATCATGAATGCTCCAGTGCATATATCAAAAAACTACTAGTGCTTGCCAGTCTTGATACAGCACATGAATTCTGATGTTAGTCTCCTTTATTTAAACAAAATTAAGTTGTGTGCTCTCTGCCAAGGGTTGTTTACAAATTGTTGCTTTCTTCAACACCACCACATACTGCAAAAACATTGAGAAAGATAATGTATTTTTAAGGATTGCAATTACCATAAAGACAGCTCTGTAGCTACTACCAGACAGGTTTAATACGTGCCTTCCTGGCTTCATTTCTAAACCTGTCACCAAAAATGCTTTTCTGGGTGCTACCTGACCAGGGCTGACACTAATTCAGCCAAATGTAATTTACGGTGGAAAGTGTCTTAATTCTTTATGTAGCCCTGATCATCCCTTTTTTACACTCTTGATTTTGGTATTATAATGGCATTTGCAACAACAACAACAACAACAACAACAACAACAACAACAAAGGAACTGATGATATCAGTTGTGTAAAAGTCAAGCAATTTAAGAGTTTTACACTTGTTAGCTTAATTTATGGCAGCAATCTGTGAAAGGACAGCTTAAACTGGAAACCATGACAACATTAAATGGCATAAAGATTCATCTCAATTGGACCTTCAGATCCAGCATAACATTCATGATTCTAGTTTCCCAGAGAAGACAAATTTTGCTTTCCTACTCTTTCTGTTCCACTTCTCAGCATTTTCCCTTGTAGCCCCACTTCCTCAAGGAGAGTGTCCTGCATATGCATTAGCCAGGAACACTGGCAAAATTATATGGGTGTGTGCATTCACATGTGTGTATACACCCACGCTTATTTTAGGAAAGACCAAAAAGAATTAATGAATTATGTCTATATTTTAAAAAGAAAAGCTAGCCTGGTACTTTCAAATGTTCTTAACCTGTCTATAGAAAGATTACTAAATAGAAATTCTTAGAAGTTTCAATAAAAATCAAATTACTCTAAATTGGTACAGAAATAGTTATAAGCACAAATATCTCTAATGTGCTAGGTGTGTTCTTCTCACAAATGGTTCATGTACTTAAGCTGAACTTTTAACTTCATTGTCATGAGTATTTTACTTAAGAAAACGGTTTCATATGTATGAGGTTTGAGAGTAGATAGAATCATTTTTTTTCCTGTGCATAGCCTAAAAGATTACGTCAACACCCAAAATGTGTATAGAACTAATTTTTCTATGTATATACACTATAAATAAATGGCATTTGGAGGCTCAAAATTAATAGCTTTACCTACTTAAGAATAACCTTGAAGTTCTGAGACATATATTAGTGCTAAAGCATAATTAGAATCCAACATTGAAGAAAAGTTGTTTAGGGGTGAGTTATAGAATTATACTGATATTTATAGTTATAGCTGCTCATCATTCTCACTACTGCATACTATTTTATTGCTGTTATCACACATAATGCTGCTATGAACATTCTTTTATTATAGTAAAATATTCATTAAGTAAAATTTGCCATTTTAACAATTTTTAAGTATACAGTTAAGTGGCATTAAGTACTTTGACACCGTTGTGCAACAATCGTCACTATCCATCTCCAGAATATTAATCATCTCATACTGAAACTCTGTACCCTTTAAATTATAACTCTCCATCTTCCTTTACCCAACCACCTACAGCCCCTGGCAACCACTACTCTACTCTGTCTCTATGAATTTGACTATTCCAGGTACCTCAAGTAAGTGGGATCACACAATGTCAGTCCTTTTGTGTCTGGCTTAGTTCATTTAGCATAATGTCTTTAAGATTCTTAAGTTGAAGAATTGCCAGAACTTCCTTCTTTTTAAAGGCTAAATAATATCTAATTGTATCTATATACCACATTTTCTTTATTCATTCAGCTGTCAAGGGACACTTAAGTTGCTCCTATTTTCGGGTACTATGAATAATGCTGTTATGAATATTAGTGTATAAATATGTGTTGAGTCCCTGCTTTCAATTCTTTTATGTGTACAAAAGTGGAATGCTGCATCATATAGTAATTCTATATTTAATTTTTTAGTAACCAAAATACCGTTTTCAGCAAAGGACTGTACCATTTGACAGTCAAAGCAGCAATTTATAAGGATTTCAATTTCCTCATATCCTAACACTTTTTTTCTGTTTTTTAGATAATAGTCATCCTGATGGATATGAAGTGGTTTCCCACTGTGTCTTTGATTTGCATTTCCCTAATGATTAGTGATGTTGAGCATCTTTTTATATACTTATTGTCCATCTTCTTTAAAGGAATGCCTGTTAAAGTCCTTTGACTATTTTTGAATTGTATTAATTGTTTTTGCAATTGTTATGATTGAGTTGTAGGAGTTCTTTATATATTCTGCATATTAATCGTTTATCAGTTATGTGATTTAAAAATATTTTTACCCATTCTGTGAATTTTTTTTTTTTTTTACTCTGAAAGTGTCCTTTGATGCTATGATCATTCTTCGGTGTGTCTTCAGAGTCTTTATGTAAGAGTTTAGCTAGATAATATCCTAGGAGTGGCATTTCTGGGTATTGTGTCTCTATAATTTGAAGATAGTACCAAATTGTTTTCTGAAACAGAAAACAAGTTACATTCTCACCAGTTACATTCTCACCAGCAGTTCCCTTTAACATATGTTCTTACACTTGATATTATTAGAATTTTAAATTTTGTTCAATATAGGTATGAAAGGATATCTAAATTTTTAAATTACATTTATTTATTTTTGAGATACTGAGCAGGCAGAGCACAAGTGGGTGAGGGGAAGAGAGAGAATGAGACACAGAATCCGAAGCGGGCTCCAGACCCCAAGCTGTCAGCACAGAGCCCGACGCAGGGCTCCAACTCACAAACTGTGAGATCAAGACCTGAGCCGAAGTTGCATGCTTAAACAACTGAGTCACCCAGGCACCCCTATATGAAAGGATATCTAATTATTGTTTTACTTTAGTTTAGTTTAATTGTAGGTGTGAATATAAAATCATGCAGACACTTTGGAAAACAGTATCTTTTAAAATGAAACCTATATTTTCCACATGACCCAGCATTTCCACTCATAGGTATTGACCCACGATAAATGAAATGTATGTCTCGTGCATGAATATTAACATCATTATTTGTAACAGCTAAAAAGTAGAATCAAACCAAATATCCATCAACTGATGAATGGTAAGTAATATGGGATATCCATATAATGGAATATTATTCAGCAATAAAAATGAACTACTGATACATGCCATAATATTATGTTGAGTGACAGTCTCACCAAACAATGTAACACAAAAGACTACATTTACTGGATGATTCTATTCATGTGAAATTCTAGAAAAAGGCAAAATCACAGTGACAGAAAGCAAATCAGTAGTTTCTTGGAGCTGGGAGGGGGACTGACTGAAAGGGGCATGAGGTAACCACAGGTTGATGGAACTGTTCCATATATATTGACTGTGATGGATGTACACAACTGTATATAAATAACAAAATTCATCAAACAATATACCTAAAAATAAGCAAATAGGATATATTGTCAATTATACTTCGTTAAAATTACTTTTAAAAATTACAGGTTAAGTTCAAATCTCTAGGTCATGAGTCTTTTTTACTTCTAAAATAATAACCCAACAAACAAACAAAAGTCCTACACAGTTGGTTTCAGAAGGTGACTAATACCCTGGACTTCAGCCTATATTTCACCAAAGCTGAAATTTGGAAACTTTATAATGGGATCTGAACTGATCAGGTTATGATTGATGAAAACCCCTTGGAATCATGCATCTACATCTCTCCCCAAATCTTTCAATAGCTTACAATGTTTTTCAGCTTCTCTCAGAATAGGTTTCCAACTAAAATATTCTGTTTTAATATAAGTATCCAGCTACTAGATTAAATTTTAATATTGAGCTCCTTTGTCTAAACAGTCAGCTTCTGAATAGCTTAGATGTCCTCAATGCTAGGTTGCTTGAATCCTAATCTCACACAGAGTATTTAATAGTGACTTTCTTTATTCTTTTTTTTTCTTTAATGTATCTGGACAATCTCATGGCATCTTCTTGCTAAAAGAAATATTATTTGACATTTTTGCCAAATTAGTGAATCAGGAAGCGTATGTACATATAACAGTCATACAACAGTATCATTATATTGCTGCTTTTAAATAGGTACTGACTGATTTTGCACAAAATTTTTTAAATAGTAACATTTAATTATAGTAGAAGGTAGGTAAGAAGCAGCTTTTAAAATACTCTTATTATAGCATAAGTGGGGAAGAGAATATTCTGATAATCCAGATTTTTAAGAAACAGAATTTTAGAAAAATGAATGGCAAGGCTTTACATTTTTCCCTATGACAGAATAGGGGAAAGCAAAAAGTAAGTAACTGTTTGAGGAAGAGAAGTAAAGTACATGTAAAAGGGTGGCATTGTGCTTTGCCTTTCTAAAGAGGTAAGGGAGCTTTACAAAATGGGTTATCATTGAATGGAGAACTTTTTTGTACTTATTCAACTAGTATTTATAGCAACATAGATTATTTTTCATGTACACTATTATATAAAAGCCATCACCCTCCACCCCCACCCCCACCTCACTTCCCTCTATCTCCCTGTCTCCTGTTTTTTTTTTTATTATAATAGTCTGTATCTTGCAAATAGCTCACAAGGCCCTGGAGGTCTAGAGATGTATGTTTTATTTTCTTTATCCCTGCAAAGCATGTAGCACAGGGTTCCACAGAAAATAAGGACACAAAAACTGTGGCCAATTTGCTGCCCAATTACTACCTAAAGTATATGCATATGAATAGTTCTTAGAGTCCCTAAAATGATCACAGGGATAATTAGATGTTCAAAGTTTTATTTGAATATGACTGCTAATTTATAAACTCCCTTTCATAGCCATCAGCCCTCCTTCTTTTTTTTTTTTTAATTTTTTTTTCAACGTTTATTTATTTTTGGGACAGAGAGAGACAGAGCATGAACGGGGGAAGGGCAGAGAGAGAGGGAGACACAGAATCAGAAACAGGCTCCAGGCTCTGAGCCATCAGCCCAGAGCCCGACGCGGGGCTCGAACTCACAGACCGCAAGATCGTGACCTGGCTGAAGTCAGACACTTAACCGACTGCGCCACCCAGGCGCCCCTGCCCTCCTTCTTAAAGTTATGCCATGCCTATATTAGTATGGATTTGTGTGACAGGAAAATCAGTTGGTAAGATGATCAGTCACATTCAGTCACAGTGGCCACATTTTTTGATCAATGGTTTCATACAGGGTTAAAATACACATTTGAACAGAGCTTTGACAGAACAAAAAGGCATTTGTTTTCAAACTTACTAATTAGATTCACTAAATGCTGTTCATATTGTCAACTTTCCCCCACTGTGAGAATTACAAAATCAGTGAGAAGATTAAACTCAGAAAATGATGACAGAAATTCAGAATACTAAGCCAGATGGGTTCATTAAAATCCTCTATGGAAACAGTCATTGTGGTGAACCAAGATCTACAGCTAGTCCCATAAATCATCATTTTTTTTTGTCTGCTCCAGAGCTGAAATTGTTTATTGTCACTCCTGATATATGGGGGAATCATCAAGAAGCAAAGAAGGATTTTTTTTTCTGTAAACTAGAAAATAACTCTTCTCTGCCAGCCATACTACCCAACACAACAGTTGACTATTCCAATTACTGTTTAGTCACAATGACTTCAACAAGTATAGTTATAGCACGTTATTAAGTTGTGTTTTTTATATCATCTTGTGAGGAAAAATAATTAAATGAAGAAATTATAGTTGTATTAATTTCTCTTTGCTTCCCTGAAAAGTGTCTGTATTTAGAGTCATAAGCCAAGCCATACATTAGTCTTCTACTGAAAATGAATTATAACCCTATGGTTCTATATACAAATATATATTGTTGTGTTTTTTTAATAATTATTATTGGTGAAGATAATTGGCATAATTAGGCAGCTCTTAGTTTGCATTTTTAGGTGCTTTTACAAGTTTGTCAAATAATGCATAAGACATATTTAAATCAATCCTATTTCTCTTTGATCACTCAATTCTGAATATCATACCTGATTCTTTCTCACTTTATCATTCTTTCTCTTAATCACTTGCTCTATCTCTATATACACACACACACATAAACACACATGCACAAACACTTTTTGGCTTGGTCTGGCTTGTTTTAATGTTTATTTATTTTTGGGAGATAGAGAGACAGAGTGGGGGGGGCAGAGAGAGAGGGAGACCCAGAATCTGAAGCAGGCACCAGGCTCTGAGCTGTCAGCACAGACCCTGACGCGGGGCTCAAACCCACGAAGCACGGGATCATGACCTGGGCCAAAGGAGGACACTCAACTGACTGAACCACCCAGGTGCCCCTAGGTCTGGGTTTGAATTCCTTTTCCGTGGTCCATCCCATAATATTAAGCTTTTAAAAATTGGAATCTCTTCCATATCAAAAAGATCGTGTGGTTGCACAATAGAGTACAATGACCAGGAATAGCTCGTACATAAGGTAATTGGGTACCGTATATTTTCATATTGCCTAGATAGCAAGTTATTTAGACATATGGGAGGCCGACTTCACTATAACATACAAGTTAAAACATGGGATAGCAGCACAGGCTTCCAATAAAATTATCACTTAAGGGCCTGTGGAGTATGTGAGTGCATGCATGCATGTGTGTGTGCTTAGAGGACAGAACATTTTCACATATATAAGTAAAATAATAAAATAATCTTGTGAGAAGAAAAATAATGTCTCCAAAGAAGTGAGTATCAACAAGGAATACCATTAGCATAACACTCTCCAGTTTCATCCACGCTGCTACAAAAGGCCATATTTCATTCTTTCTCATTGCCAAGTAGTATTCCGTTGTATATATAACCCACAATTTCTTTATTTATAGTGTTATGTTAAGGGAAGTAAGTCATACAGAGAAAGACAGATACCATTATGTTTTTACTCCTATGTGGATCTTGAGAAACTTAACAGGAGACCATGGGGGAGGGGAAGGAAAAAAAAAGTTAGAGAGGGAAGGAGCCAAACCATAAGAGACTCTTAAAAACTGAGAACAAACTAAGGGCTGATGGGGGGTGGGAGGGAGGAGAGGGTGAGTGATGGGCACTGAGGAGGGCACCTGTTGGGATGAGCACTGGGTGTTGTATGAAAACCAATTTGACAATTTCATCAAAAAACAAAACAAAACAGAGAGGAGCCAAGATGGTGGAACAGCATGGAAGTTTTTTGTGTGTATCACATCCATGAAATATAGCCAGACCAACACTAAACCATCCTATACACCTAGAAAACTGACTGGAGGATTAACACAACAATCTGCACAATCTGAACCACAGAATTCAGCAGGCACATGGTGCAGAGAGGTGAACTTGGGGAGAGAAGCCAGCGGCGGGCAGGGAGCCACTTTTGCAGGCAGAGAGAGGGTGGAGACAGGGGTGGGGGGGTGGTTGAATATGGGAAAAGCACAACTCCCCAAAAACAGATGGAGAGAAAGTAGAAAATTGGAAACAGCCACAGGGACTAAACTACAAAGGGTGAAAGGAGAAAGGAGAGGGTTTAAATTCCATTAAGTCTGTAAACAAGGGGAGCGCAAAGTCTGCAACTCCACAGCTCGGAACCTGGCAGTGCTCTGGTGGGAAGGTCGAATCCCCAGGAACAGAGTGGGGTCTGGGAGGTTCTCTGGCCACACAGGGAAAAGCGGTTTCACAGCTGGAAGGACATTTGGTAGAAACTGTTGAAGCCACCTGGTCCCAGCAGACCCCAGAAAAAGGCCACATTTGCTAGTACTGGAACAAGGTCATTAGGGGTGAAGCCTGGTGCCAGATGTTTGTTGTGATTTTCCATAATCCCTGAAAAGCTTCTGCTACACTATCTTGCAAACTTTTTCTGGGGCCGGCTGGCAACTGGTCATAATCTCAGGGCACCAGTGGCAGCAGGGTCCAGCAAGCATTCCTGGATGCAGCCGGCATTTGGCCATTGCTTGGTGATACCTCCTACAGAGGGGCAGAATGGGTCAAAGCTGCAGTCCTTCAGAAGTAAGGGGCTGGGAAAAACAGCCGCATCTGAGACAAAACTCGGGAGAGAGGTACTGCCTGGGGCTTGGTCACAGACAGCAAAGAAGCAGGGAGTGGACGAAAGCTGAAGACACAGTATGGGTGCGTGATTGCTAATCAGGCAGAACAGAGTTCCAATACTAGAGACTGGGTGGCTGGGTAATGCCATTTTCACCATTCCTGTGCATGCGCAAACGCACCTACAAACTCTGCAACAATCCACCCCGGTAGGCTAGCAGCACCATCTAGTGCAGAACAGAGGCATTACACTGAGCCTGGCCAACTGGGCTAACCTTGCTCTTCAAGACCACAAGTCTCACCACCTACTTAGTTTCTGGACTGTAAAGCGCTACATAGTCTGACTTCTAGGGGAAAATGAAGTAATTTCATTCCTACTTCAATCTGTTAGAAGGTCCATCTATTCAATTTCCTTTCTTTTTTTTTTAACTACTTTTCTTTTTCTTCAATAAAGAGAAAAAATTCATTTTTATTTTAAAACTTTAATAAAAATATTTTTCTTTAATTTTTTACTATATTTTACTTTTGTGTAATTTTTTTCAAATTCTATCTTACTTCCATCATTTTATTTTAGTCTATTCACCTTTTCAAATATTCAAACATTTCCTTTTTTCCTTTTTCCTCTTTTTGATTTCTCTTCTTTTTCTTGAATGCAGAAAAACGTCATTTTTACTTTCACTTTCTATTAAAAATATTTTCCTTAATTTTTTTACTATATTTTCTGCTTTATGTAAATTTTTTTCAAATTCTATTTTACTTCCATCATTTTATTTTAGTCTAATACAGTGTATTCACTTTTTCAAATTTTCAAATGGTTTATTTTTTTTCGTTTCTCTTTTTTCTCTTTTTTGTTTCTTTTCCTTAATATAGAAAGAGAAAAAAATCATTCTTATTTTTAATTTTTATTACAAATCTTTTTTTAAATTTTTTTCTTCTATGTTCTTTTGTGTAAATTTTTTCAAATTCTATTTTACTCCCATCATCTCATTTTAGTCTACTTCAGTGTCTTAAACGATTTCCTTCCCCACCTCCACCTTTCTTTTCTCTAATCTATCAAACCACTTTCAACACCCAGACCAAAACACACCTAGGATCTACCATCATTTATTAGATTTGTGTGTGCATGTGTGTGTGTGTTTAATTTTTTAATTTTAATATTTTTAAAGTATTGTTTCAATTTTAATTTTTCTACCTCATTAACTCCTTTTCTCCCTTCGAAATGAAAAACGAAGGAATTCACCCCAAAAGAAAGAGCACCAAAAAACGACAGCCAGGGATTTAACCAACACAGATACAAATAAGATGTATAAACCAGAATTTAGAATCACGATAATAAGAATACTAGCTGGAGTTGAAAAAAAGATTAGAATCCCTTTCTGTAGAGACAAAAGAAGTAAAAAATAGAATGAAATTAAAAATGCTATAACTGAGCTGCAATCACAGATGGATGCAGCGGTGGCTCGGATGGATGAAGGAGAACTGAGAATCAGCATTATAGAGGACAAACATAGAGAATAAGGAAGCAGAAAAAAAGAGGGAGATTAAGGCAAAAGAACATGACTTAAGAATTAGAGAAATCAGTGACTTATTAAAAAGGAACAACATTAGAACCATAGGGGTCCCTGAAGAGGAAGAGAGAGAAATAGGGGTAGAAGGGTTATGTGAGCAAATTATAGCAGAAAACTTTCCTAACCTGGGGAAAGATACAGACATCAAAATCCAGGAAGCACAGAGGACTCTTACTAGATTCAACAAAAAATGACCATCAACAAGGCATATCATAGTCAAATTCACAAAATACTAAGGCAAGGAGAGAATCATGAAAGCAGCAAGGGAAAAAAAGTCCCTAACGTATAAAGGAAAACAGATCAGGTTTGCAGCAGACCTATCCACAGAAACTTGGCAGGCCAGAAAGGAGTGGCACGATATATTCAATGTGCTGAATCAGAAAAATATGCAGGGAAGAATTCTTTATCCAGCAAGACTGTCATTCAAAATGGAAGGAAGGATAAAAAGTTTCCCAGACAAACAAAAATTAAAGGAATTTGTGACCACTAAACTAGCCCTGCAAGAAATTTTAACGGGGACTCTCTGAGGGGAGAAAAGATGTATGTATGTGTGTGTGTGTGTGTGTGTGTGTGTATCAAAAGCAACCAAAAGTTGTGTGTGTATATATATACACATATACACACAAAATACCACAAATACCACACAAATACCAAAAGTTATATATCAAAAGCAACAAAGATTAGAAAGGACCAGAGAACACCACCAGAAACTCCAACTCTACAAGCATCAAAATGGCAATAAATTCATATCTTTCAGTACTCACTCTAAATGTCAATGGACTCAGTGCTCCAATCAAAAGACATAGGGTAACAGAATGGATAAGAAAACAAGATCCATCTATATGCTGTTTACAAGAGACCCACGTTAGACCTAAAGACACCTTCAGATTGAAAATCAGGGGATGGAGAACCATCTATCATGCTACTGGTCAACAAAAGAAAGCCAGAGTAGCCAAACTTATATCAGACAATCTAGACTTTAAAATAAAGACTGTATCAAGAGATGCAGAAGGGCATTATATCATAATCAAGGGGTCTATCCACCAAGAAGACCTAACAATTGTAAACATTTATGTGCCAAATGTGAGAGCACCCAAATATATAAATCAATTAAAAACAAACATAAAGAATCTCATTGATAGTAATACCATAATAGTAGGAGACTTCAACACCCCACTCACAGCAATGGACAGATCATCTAATCAAAAAATCAACAAAGAAACAATAGCTTTGAATGACACACTGGACCAGATGGACTTAACAGATATATTCAGAATATTTCATCCTAAAGCCACAGAATATACATTCTTTTCCAGTGCACATGGAATGTTCTCCAGAATAGACCATATACTGGGACACAAATCAGCCCTAAGTAAATAAAAAAAGATTGAGATCATACCATGCACATTTTCAGACCACAACGCTATGAAACTCAAAATCAACCACAAGAAAAAATTTGGAAAGGTAACAAAATACTTGGAGACTGAGGAACATCCTACTAAAGAATGAATGGGCTAACAAAGAAGTTAAAGAGAAAATTAAAAAGTATATGGAAGCCAATTAAAATGATAACACCATAACCCAAAACCTCTGGGACACAGCAAAGGTGGTCATAAGAGAAAAGTATGTAGCAACCCAGGCCTTCGAAAGAAGGAAGAAAGATCTCAGGTACACAACCTACCCTTACACCTTAATTAGCTGGAAGAAGAACAGCAAATAAAACCCAAAACCAGCAGAAGACAGGAAATAATAAAGATTAGAGCAGAAATTAATACTATTGAAACCAAAACCAAAACAAAACAAAACAGAACACATCAACAAAACCAGAAGCTGGTTCTTTGAAAGAATTAAAAAAATTGATAAAGCACTAGCCAGTTTGATCAAAAAGAAAAATGAAAGACCCAAATAAATAAAATCAAGAATGAAAGAGGAGAGATCACAAACAACACAGCAGAAATAAAAACAATAATAAGAGAATATTATGAGTAATTATATGCCAATAAAATGGGTAACCTGGAAGAAATGGACAAATTCCTAGAAACATATACACTACCAAAACTGAAACAAGAAGAAATATAAAATTTGAACAGACCCATAACTAGTAAGGAAATCAAATTAGTAATCAAAAACCTGCCAAAAAACAAGAGTCCAGTGCCAGATGGCTTTCCAGGGGAATTCTACCAAACATTTGAGGAACAGTTAACACTTATTCTCTTGAAGCTGTTCCAAAAAATAGAAATGGAAGGAAAACTTCCAAACTCTTTCTATGAAGAAAGCATTACCTTGATTCCAAAACCAGACAGAGACCCCACAAAAAAGGAGAACTATGGACCAATTTCCCTGATGAACATAGATGCAAAAATCATCAGCAAGATATTAGCCAACCATATCCAACAATACATTAACAAAATTATTCACCACGACCAAGTGGGATGTATACCCGGGATGCAGGGCTGGTTCAATATCCGCAAAACAATTAACGTGGTTCATCACATCAATAAAACAAAGGACAAGAACCATATGATCCTCTCAATAGATGCAGAGAAGCCATTTGTCAAAATACAGCATCTTTCTTGATAAAAACCCTCAGGAAATTAGGGATAGAGGGATCATACCTTGAGATCATAAAAGCCATATATGAATGACCTAACGCTAATATCATCCTCAATGGGAAAAAACTGACAGCTTTCTCCCTAAGGTCAGGAATGAGACAGGGATGTGCACTCTCGCCACTGTTATTCAACATAGTATTGGAAGTCTTAGCTTCTGCAATCAGACAACACAAAGAAATAAAAGGCATCCAAATCGGCCAGGAGGAGGTCAAACTTTCACTCTTCGCAGATGACATGATACTTTATATGGAAAACCCAAAAGAATCCACCAAAAAACTTCTAGAATTGAAACATGAACTCAGCAAAGTTGCAGGATATAAAATCAATGCACAGAAATTGGTTTCACTCATATACACCAACAATGAAGCAACATAAAGAGAAATCAAGGAATCGATCCTATTTACAGTTGCACCAAACCCATAAAATTCCTAGGACTAAATCTAACCAAAGAGGTGAAAACTCTATACACTGAAAAGAATAGAAAGTTTACAAACAAAATTGAGGAAGACACAAAAAAAAAATGGAAAAAGATTCCATGCTCCTGGATAGGAAGAACAAATATTGTGACAATGTCGATACTACCCAAAGCGATCTACATATTCAATACAATCCCTATCAAAGTAACCCCAGCATTCTTCACAGAGCTAGAACAAATAATCCTAAAATTTGTATGGAACCAGAAAAGACCCCAAATAGCTAAAGCAATTTTGAAAAAGAAAACCAAAGTAGGAGGTATCACAATCCCAGACATCAAGCTTTACTACAAAGCTGTAATCATCAAGACAGTATGGTACTGGCACAAGAACAGACACTCAGGCCAATGGAACAGAATAGAGAACCCAGAAATGGACCCACAAACACATGGCCAACTAATCTTTGACAAAGCAGGAATGAATATCCAATGGAATAAAGACAGTCTCTTCAGCAAGTGGCACTGGGTAAACTGGACAGCAACATGCAGAAGAATGAACCTGCACCACTTTCTTACACCATACACAAAAATAAACTCAAAATGGATGAAAGACCTCAATGCAAGACAGAAAGCCATCAAAATACTTGAGAAGAAAGCAGGCAAAACTTCTTTGATCTTGGCTGCAGAACTTCTTACTCAACATGTCTCCAGAGGCAAGGGATACAAAAAGCAAAAGTGAACTACTGGGACCTCATCAAAATAAAAAGCTTCTGCACAGCCAAGGAAACATTCAGCAAAACTAAAAGGCAACTGACAGAATGGGAGAAGATATTTACAAATGACATATCAGATAAAGGGTTAATATCCAAAATCTATACAGAGAACTTATCAAACTCAACACCCAAAAAACAAATAATCCAGTGAAGAAATGGGCAAAAGCCATGAATAGACAATTCTCTAATGAAGACATCCAGATGGCCAACAGACACATGCAAAGATGCTCAACATCAGTCATCATCTGGGAAATACAAATCAAAACCACAATGAGATACCACCTTACACCTGTCAGAATGGCTAACATTAACAACTCAGGCAACAACAGATGTTGGCGAGGATGTGGAGAAAGAGGATCTCTTTTGCATTGTTCGTGGCAATGCAAGCTGGTGCAGCCACTTTGGAAAACAG
This sequence comes from Prionailurus bengalensis, assembly GCF_016509475.1. Taxonomy (NCBI): domain Eukaryota; kingdom Metazoa; phylum Chordata; class Mammalia; order Carnivora; family Felidae; genus Prionailurus; species Prionailurus bengalensis. The sequence continues at coordinate 77,801,369 of NC_057361.1, read as the reverse complement.
TATGGAGGTTCCTCAAAAAACTAAAAATAGAACCACTCTACGACCCAGCAATTGCACTACTTGGCATTTATCTACAGGATACAGGTATGCTGTTTTGAAGGGACGCATGTACCCCCATGTTTATAGCAGCACTATCAACAATAGCCAAACTACGGAAAGAGCCCAAATGTTCATCGATGGATGAATGGATAAAGAAGATGTGACACATGCACACACACACACACACACACACACACACACACACACAATGGTGTATTACTCGGCAATCAAAAAGAATGAAATCTTGTCCTTTGCAACTATGTGGATGGAACTGGAGAGTATCATGCTAAGTGAAATTAGTCAGTCAGAGAAAGACAAAAATCATATGACTTCACTCATATGAGGACTTTAAGAGACAAAACAGATGAACATAAAGGAAGGGAAATAAAAATAATATAAAAACAGGGAGGGGGACAAAACAGAAGAGACTCATAAATATGGAGAACAAACTCAGGGTTATGGGAGGGGTTGTGGGAGGGGGGATGGGCTAAATGGGTAAGGGGCACTAAGGAATCTATTCCTGAAATCATTGTTGCAGTATATGCTAACTAATTTGGATGTAAATTTAAAAAAAATAAAAAAAAAATAAAACAAGTTAAAAAAAAGGAATGGTTTAAATAATGTTAATATTTAAAACAAAAAAACAAGGAATACTGATCAAGTCTGTATCAGACAGATTACATTTACAAACTAGTGTTCTCTGGATTGAATAATGTTAATATTTAAAAGAAAAAAAAACAATGAATACTGATCAAGTCTGCATCAGACAGATTACATTTACAAACTAGTATTCTATAGATAATTTAGTAAACCAAAAATTGTGGGGAGTGGTTATAATGAAGTTTTTACACAGCTTATAGTGTTGTACATGTGGTAATATCTAAACATATGTAATCAGATTCTGAAAAAGCAAACAAGTGTTACATTTTTAAAATATAAGATAATTGGCACCAATGAATGTAAATCAATAAATATTTCAACTTAGAGAAACATCTTTATTTTTTATTTTTTTTTTATTTAAATTTTTTTTTTTTAATGTTTATTTATTTTTGAGACAGAGAGAGCCAGAGCATGAACAGGGGAGGGTCAGAGAGAGAGGGAGACACAGAATCTGAAACAGGCTCCGGGCTCCGAGCTGTCAGCACAGAGCCCGATGCGGGGCTCGAACCCACGGACCGCGAGATCATGACCTGGGCTGAAGTCGGACGCTCAACCGACTGAGCCACCCAGGCGCTCCAAGAAACATCTTTAAATAAACTCAGGAGATGTGTATTTTTAGAGGCAAGTAGGAGAGTAGATGTATGAACTTCTTTTAATCAGAGTTGCAATTTCAAAAAAGGTATTGTGATACACATATGCTTTTATAACTATAGGCATACCTCAAAGATATTGCAGGTTTGGTTCCAGTCCACAGTAAAGTGAATATTGCAATAAAGCAACTCAAATGAACCTCTTGGTTTCCCAGTAGATATAATAGTTATGTCTACACTACACAGTAGTCTGTTAAGTGTACAACAGCATTATGTCAAAAACAAACCCCTATGTACGTAATTAATTAATTAATTGATTAAAAAATACTTGAAACTGGGGTGCCTGGGTGGCTCAGTCAGTTGAGCATCTGACTTGGGCTCAGGTCATGATCTTGCTGCTCGTGGGTTTGAGACCCGCATCAGGCTCTGTGCTGACAGTGCAGAGCCTGGAGCCTGCTTCAGATTCTTTGTCTCCCTCTCTCTTTGCCCCTCCTCTGCTCACACCTCTCTCAAAAATGAATAAACGTTAAAAAAAATACTGTAAGCTAACCATTATCAGTGTTTTCAGCAAGTCATAATCACTGATCACAGATCACTATAACAAACAATGAAAAAGTTTTAAATGTTCTGAGGATTACCAAAATGTGGCACAGAGACACCAAGTGAAAAATGGTGCTTATAGGTTTACTTGAAACAGGCTTGCCAAACCTTTAATTTGTAAAAAACACAAAATTTTCAAAATGCAAAGTGCACAAAATGAGGTATGCCTGTATACCTATTTGAAGCATATCCACAAAAATGGTTAATTCCTGTGCCCAACATGATCATATAGCTTTCCTCATGCTAATACAGCAGTTTGCTTTTTCTCCCATCTCAGTCCCACAATGCAGGCTACAGAGAATAAGAAAGATATAATGCATCTACACATTAACATGAATCTCTACAATGTCATGACCATCTGTAAAAATTGAGATGGACATCTTAGAAGAAAGCACCTGTAAAGACAGGAATACATACTACCTTCACCAAGTGTTCTTTCTACTTATGTCAATCTGTATGTACAGACCACTATAGTACAGAGATAAAGAGACTACATACTCTACATCTTAGAAGTGGGAAAGCTGATTTTCTAATTGGAGGACAGGCTTCAAAACATATGGTGGTATGTTCATGGGATTACAAAATCAGGGAGCCAAGATCATATGTTTCTAACTTTTGGAGGGCTGAATTTTTAAAGACGAGAAGCTCAGAAAAAGTAGTTTGTGTTTTGTTTATATTTTAAATGGTGTGAAATGCATCAGACGTGAGGGCTTTGGATTGAATTTCTGAGCTGGTATCCAAACATCCTAATTACTAGAGAAATGGGACCACCGAAGCAATATTTTAGTACTACCATTTGCCTATGTGCACAAATCCACATGCACTGATTAATAGTATGTGCTTTAGGATATATAACAAGTAACATATGGGAATTAAAAGAACTTAAAAAAATAAATTTAGTGTTCTATAAATTTAAACACTTTTGGACTTTTTGACTTAAGTAATATTAATGCTTGCTGTTTGAAAATTATGAATTTTGGTATATTGATTTACCTGAATAAATGAGGGAAACAAAAACCCATTACACAATTATGGAAACTGAATCTAAAATGTCCCATTGGCATAGTATCACAATAGTGCAGCATTTATCTTTAAGGTCCCAAGAAACTATTCAGTGGTTCCCAATGATGCGAGCCCATTAAACACAATTCAATAAAAAACAATGGACTTAAATAAAGGTCAACCATCATATAAGCTGAACAAAGGAAACCATTTAAAGCTGAGAATGATATCCCGTCCTTAAATCATTCTCGGCTGGTTAGTTGTTTCAGAGGTCAAAAATGGTAAACGTTCCTACATGGAATAATATAATGTGGCACACACAAACCCTTAACTTGAAATGTTTGTGTCTATTGGTCATAAATTATGAACAAGTAGTATGGGGTGTCACTATTTTACAGGATGACATTTTAAAATGCAAAGTAACATAAATGAGCTCCTCTGTATTTTGCTGTACATTTGGATCTATGTCACTGATTACAACTAGTGATTCAGGGAGATCACCAACTGAAAACTCTTTCCTACAAATAGTCCCACAGGAAGGAAATTTTAAAGGACCCACAGGGAGGAAATGGAAAGTTTGGGAAGAAGATCAAACATTCCATCCAACCCTGTACTTGATAGAGAGTCTAATCTTCCCTTACATGGAATTTTCTAATACAAATTACATCCTTCAAAGCAATTTTCTTCTCAGCCAACTATCAACCGCAACTTCCCTAAATTCGAGTAATGCTAAACACTCTCTTATAGGAAAAAGCATATTTCAGTGAAGCAAAAGAGACCATCAAATTCTAAAAGTAGCTTGAGCCACTGACATAATTTGAGTCCCAGGAAAAGTCGGATTCTAACTCTGCCTCTGACACTGAGTGATTCTGGGTAAGTTATCTTCCTGGAGAGAAGATTCTCATTTGTAAAATCTTGAGAACAGCAGCCAACCTTGCCTACACAAAACTGATAGGTTCTGAGAACTTATACATACAAAACCAAATGATAGCTCTACAATTATGCAGATTATTAAATGCTATTTTATTACAAATATATAGGCTCTAATGCCTGGATACATTAAAATCTATTAGAGGAAGAGAAATTTTCTTCTTTCAATTTATTATTATTTTTTTTTAATGTTTGTTGATTTTTGAGACAGAACATGAACAGGAGAGGGGCAGCGAGAGACAGGGAGACACAGAATCTGAAGCAGGCTCTAGGCTCTGAGCTGTCAGCATAGAGCCTGACACGGAGCTTGCGATGCAGGGCTAGAACTCACAAACTGAGATCATGACCTGAGCTGAAGTAAGACGCTTAACTGACTGAGTCACCCAGGTACCCCAGGAAGAGAAATTTTCTATTAATATGCCTGCAATTACTTCCAATTCAATTTGAATAAGAAAAGAGATTCCTCATTTTACATGCTACTAGATAATCAAGAAAATCTACATGTCATTTTCTCCATTTTTAGAATTCCATAAGTGGCAGAATTGTTCTGTAATGCTTCCTTGAAATGAGCCATGTATAACCAAGCATTCTGTTACAGTGCAGTGAGAGACAGTATGCTTGCAAGTTTTGGGACATAGAAAACAGATTTAAGACTCAACTTGGATACTTATTAGCTTTTTCAAATTGGAAAAATTGCATTACTTCAATGGGCTTTAGTTTCCTAATTTGCAAATGGGTTAATAATAATTCACCTCCTTGAATCATAAGAAAAGCACTTTATAAACTGTAACACACAGGCAACCAAATATGTGGAATACTGACTAGGATTTCTTGAACTTCGGTGGGGTGCCTTTCAGTATATCCTACAGTGGTTGTTTTCTAAAATATCTTTGGTTATAAATTAATTCCCACATTTATTTATTGACTTATATTTGAAGGTAGAATTGCTGGTTTATAATTATAGCAAACAATATTTTTTTGTTTTTACAAATAAACCACAGCAGTATGACAATTACATATTCAATAGTTTTGCTGGTAAACAATATAACCTTTACATCTGTGAGGAACTAAATTCTCTAATTTAAAAAAAAAGTTAATGTTTATGCCAAACACTGACAACAAACCCTTTATTGAATCAAATTTCTTGGCTTTCATTCAAGAGTAATTTACTGATGGCTTCATATAAAATAGACCCTAGGGATTTAATGTAGAATAAAATATACATCCAAATTCCATAAGTTCTGGGTCTTGAAAGAGAATGAGAAATCAAATAATTAAAGTATAAAGAATTCTCTAGTAATGTGTTCAAAGTATGCAATGGGAACCAGAGAAGAATAAAGAGCAAAAACTAGATGAAGAAGAGGAGTGAAAGACACTATAAAAATGCAAAAGACAAGCTGTTTCAGTTACATGTTTAAAAAAGAGAGAAAGTGGAACATTATTAGGAGGCTAGGACCCTACCTTTATTTTCATAACTTAAGTGACCACCCACTATCCTGAGTTGCCTGGGACTGTCCCAATCCTGAGTAATCCACATGTTTTAGCACTAACCCCCAATTTGACTATATTTGGAGATAAGACCTTTAAGGAGGTAATTAAGGTTAAATAAAGTCAAAAGGGTGGGGTCTAATCTGATAGGATTAGTGTCCTTATAAGAAGAGGAGGTGATACCAGAGCTCTCCTGCACTTTCTCAACTTTTTTTTTTTTAATTTAAATCCAACTTAGTTAACATACAGTGTAATAATAATTTCATCACTTACATATAACTCTTTCTCTCTGTCTCTATGTGGGGCACAGAGGAAAGGCTATTTGATGACACTGCAAGAAGGTAGCTATCTGCAAGCCAGGAAAAGATGTCTCACCAGACACCAACCAGGCCAGCACCTTGATCTTGGACTTCCTGTCTCCAAAACTGTGAGAAAACTAAGTTCTGTTGTTTAAACCACCCATCCTGTGGTATTCTGTTATGGATGCCAGAGCTGACCAATACACAAACCAAAGTATTTCCCTTCTCTGAGTGTGTTTTCTTATCTGCAGACTGAAGACTAGTCACCTTCTTATGTTAATATTATAAATTTATATGGAAACAATCCACCTCATTTCAGCTAAGAATGATAAAATGTGAAATTCTTAGAGTACTTAGGACTTTTTTCCTTGATTTTTTTTTTGTGTGTGTGTATGTGTGTGTGTAGATTTTTCTTGGACTATATATTCCACATTTTGCTTCCATGGACATAGTAATTTTCCTTTCAAATCATATTTTATGATAAGTAATCTATTTTTAATTAAAACTGAACCTCTTTTACTTTCCTTATAACTTCTATGGGGGAGTTGTAGACTTTTCTTTGTGTACTTGGGGTAATACCTACAATATTCTGTCACTAATACCATGTGAAAGTCTCTAGAAAATAAGGCTTTTATATGTTATACATACTTTATAGAAATGATGAATCTTAGGAAAAGGAACACATAAAAAACTACTTTATCATCTTAATGCTAATGACTAAAAATAAAATGTATATAAAATTTTTCTACAGTAAACGTAAATATTTTCTTCAGGTTCTTTGTATAATTTATTTCAAATCTGTACAAAAGCACATCATCCTACTGTATCGTGATTTATTATGTCTCTCTGTCCAACTAGAATGACTAGAAATGGGTGACTAGTATGGGTGAGACTAGTATGGATGAAGGGGATATTAACTCAAGGCAGAAAAAGAAAGGTCTGTGGATTTCTTAAGTTATGAAATGAATTGTGAATGATTTTTTAAAAAGTTATGAAGGCAGGTTATCTAAACTAGTATACAAATAACTCAAAATCTTCTCACTATCGGCCTACTAATGTTATCATTTGTGTCCAACATATACCCAATATTCCAGACAGTGTGGTTTTCTAATTCATCTTCAAATGTACAATGATTATACCTAGTTATCTATCATCATTAAAAAGAACTACTACTGAGGAGCCTGGGTGGCTCAATGGGTTAAGTGTCTGACTTCGTTTCTGCTCAGGTCATGATGCCATGGTTCGTGAGTTCGAGCCCTGCAATGGTTTCTGTGTTGACAGCCGGGATCCTGCTTGGGATGCTCTCTCTCCCTCTCTCTCTGCCCCACCCCACTCATGATCGGTCTCTCTCTCCTTCTTAAAATAAATAAATAATCTCATAAAAGAACTACTACCATTTAACATTATAATTTTTCAAAGAACTCTGACAAAAATCATTTTATTTGACCCCAAAAAAACCCTATATAACAAAATAAACAAGGGTCACTGCATTTCCTCATTTATAGTTGACTAACTGGGTTTCATAAAGAGTAACTGACTCAGCCGTGAAAATCTGGCTTACTTAGTAATGGGCAAAATGGAAGCTAAAGCAAAATTTCTGAGTCCAGCTTTCTCCCATCTTGTAAGGTTATGGCTTCTTCCCTTATATAACATAATTCTATCTATCCTTCAAGATCCTTCTGTTCCATTTTATAGTACTGTTCATTCTCACCCCATCACTAAAAATTCCTCCCTCTCTGAAGTCCTGTCAATCTCAATGGCCATTAATCTTCATATTCATTGACAGTGTATCTTGTGATACAATCTGGCTATCACAATACTCTGTAGTATATTTCCTGGCTATTTAACTGTACCACTAGCTTCTTGAGATTTCTGTGTGTCTTCTGTATTGTTTGTATCCCTCTGGTGTACTAATGATCTCTTTCGTTTTGCCTTTGTTTGGGTCTGCCTGATATCCCTTCATCTGCCCCTAATCTTTGGTGTCCCTATCTTTAATTAACAGCGTCCTTTAGGACATGACCACTCTTCCATTGCAGGTAGTCTTGGTAGTTCTGTTAAACGAGGTTCTTTACTTTCCCTTGGACAAGGAGTATTCTTGTAATTAATCCACACTAGGTCAGTCAGTCTTTATAATAAGAACTTGAATAAAACTCAGGGAAAGGAGGAGGAAAATCATTGGAGTTAATAGGCCCAAAGACAATTTCCTGAAAATACTTTCCATTTGTTACTGCTCTCTGTATTCTCAAAGCTGCCATAGTTGCTGCTCTTTTAGAGGCCAAGTTATTCGGCATTTCCTCAGCTTCTGACTGAACTATCTCATATCTTCCCAAGAAATTCCTTCTCCCCACCTCCCTTAAATCAGGCAGAATCACTTTCTCTTGCTTGCAAACAAAGATCCTTATCTGATATACCCACAAAGTTTAGTGCATGGGGAGTGCTAAGTATTTTTAAATATTTTGTTCTTTTTTTAAAATGTTGATTTATTTATTTTGAGAGAGAGAGAGAGAGGGAAAGAGAGAGAGAGGAAGAGGGAGGGAGGGTCAGAGAGAGAGGTGAGAGAGAATCCCAAGCAGGCTCCACACTGCTAGCACAGAGCCAGATGCGGGGCTCAAACTCATGAACCACGAGATCATGACCTGAACCGAAATCAGGAGTCAGACGATTAACTGACTGAGCCACCCAGGCACCTCTCAAATGTTTTGTTCTTATGCAGATTATGTATATTATTGTATATTACTGAAAACATAAATAAATGACCCTGAAGTGCACCATTGCTATTGGTTAAAATTTTAGTAATCAACAGGCAAGCATGGGCCAAGCTAACATTGGGAACTTATATGCATGGAAATGACTTTTATTACAGTCATTATTACAGAACCCTGGTTTAGTGACTCACAAAGTGATAATTCACTGCTGCAAATTAACAAAGCATTTTGTGGTGAGGGTAGTACTTATAGTAATGATACCATTTAGTTATATTTGACATTTAGGTTAACACATCTGTTTTCCTTTTCTTCCCAAATATTATAGAAGCCAACTGTGACCATCTGAATTTTTAATATTATTTTACCACAAAATACATCTGATAAACTTAACTGCTTATACCATAGCTCCTTTTTAAGTAAGTGAATATTTTAACATACTCTATAGCTTCTTGTGAAGAGCAGATTATAGTTTTAAATTCACTGAGAAAGGAAATTATCATTAGAGTAATTTAGGTGGGTAAATGGTATCAGTTTTTGAGGCATTATCATCACTCTACAAAGGAAGTTCCCTCTATGATTCTTTAAGGAAAAAAAATAAGAAAAATCAACCAGCAATTGTTTATAACTGGACTTTAACAGCAATTCTAGCTAATCATACATCAGTAGTTAATTCACGTTTGAACAGATTACAAACCTAAGCTATTTCTATGTACTTTGGTAAATTTCTGTCATTTTAGACATTTACATACTCAAAATCCTTTGTATTCCAGGAGCATCCTTTTAATCTTAGACATTAGGGGAATATCATGCATTTATATGATATTTCTCTTTCTCAATGACAAGTATTTCCCTGAAGATAAAATCCTACTGAAAAGTGGAGGGTGGGGGAAGGGGGCATTTTAAAACATTCACTTCTTCTCTTTTAGAACATCTATTACTACATGATAGTATTTCCCACAAGATTATTTTTATTTTATTTGAAGTTGGCAAAAATCTTTGTGCTGAATCCTTTGAGCATACCTCTAGTGATAGATGTCAGATCAGTGCTGTATGGAAGAACTTTTATTTGACTTGTAGATGACAGGAAGAAGCTTTTCTCTGAAATATAAGATGTAACTATAAAATCCTTCTGTGAGATGAATATAATCTTTTGTTCTGGTGTATAAATTATTTGTTCATTCTTGCTTCAAAAAATCACTTCATGTAATTAATTGCAATAGTGTGAAATTAAGACACTTTTAAAAAGGTACATATTTATTCAAATAAGGAGAGTTTGTTTTAAATGTCTTCTTTATATGAATCAAAGGTGAAATAGGCATACAATATAAATTTCCATTGACCTTTTCTTTTAATTTATAATATTTTTTATAATCATTCACCAAAAACACCTTCAAAATTCACTCACTATGCATATAGCATATACTCAAAACAAGTAGCATCTTCGTAAGAGATGACTTTATTAGTACTGAGTATATGGTATGCAAAGAATGAAAATGTATTAAATGTTTAGATTTATCCTACAAATCTGGCTATGACTTATTCCATTTATTACAAGCATTGCCTTATTCTATGATTATCAAATAATTTCAAATGTCCCCTAATATCACAAGAAGAGGGAGTAACTTTTTTTTTTTTTACCAGGTCTAGCAATCCAGATGATCTTTCCTATCTTTCTGGCCCTCTTTCCTCACACCCTTCAAAAATAAATCACGAGTAAACATATACAATTCCACTATATATCCTATTACTACAAATGTTATTCTTTGCCTATCTGAGTTAGAACTACCAGAATCAAATCACTTTTGATACATATTAAAATGCTGTTCCACGTATATTTCATATACATCTATCTAATGCATGAATAGAAAAGAAATTTATATCCACTCTTACATTCGGGATTCTTGTTATAAGCTACATCAAGAACTAACTAAAGTTCTGCAGTGTTTTAAGATGTGAGAAGAAAACAAAGTGGAAGCATGGTGAGATGTGAAAGAGGGATTGCTTGTTTTCAGATTTTTCTCTCTAGCTTTCTCACAGGTCTTTACCTCAGAGTCTATTCATCTTTCTCTTTGTAACAGACAGATCTTTCTCTTGAATAAAGTGGTTCACTTTAGCCTAGAAATGAGCATATACAATCACCTCTGGGTTTCTCTATTTCTGTACTTCTCACAAGAATTAAAATCTCAAAAATAATACAATGAAATGACTTGGTCAATCATTATTATTGATCAAAACAATAAGATGATTGCCACTTGATTTTCTTTCAAGTTTTAGTTAATGGACTACACCTAATATAAACGTAACTAACACAACACTGTTCAACAATAAAGAGTTTTGGGGGCGCCTGGGTGGCGCAGTCGGTTAAGCATCCGACTTCAGCCAGGTCACGATCTCGCGGTCCGTGAGTTCGAGCCCCGCGTCAGGCTCTGGGCTGATGGCTCAGAGCCTGGAGCCTGTTTCCGATTCTGTGTCTCCCTCTCTCTCTGCCCCTCCCCCGTTCATGCTCTGTCTCTCTCTGTCCCAAAAATAAATAAACGTTGAAAAAAAAATTAAAAAAAAAAGAGTTTTGTTAGCTTAGACTAGAATAAGCAAAGCATACTTAAAAAGAAGTTTCTGGCTATTTACCTCATTACATTTAGCTCCTCAAATACCTTTTGGAGAGACATAAAATAAGTACAAGGGGAATGAAATACAAGATTGCAACTACTTTATAAAAAGCAAATTTTTTTTTTACTTACAAACTCCAGTAAGATCTGATGAGAAAGTTTAGTACTATACTACAAAAGTATATGCAATATCTTTGAGACTTTACTGCACTAAAATTATATATATATATACATATATATATATACACACATATATATATGTTTTAAGTGAAATATAATTCACTTACCAAAGCATTCACTCTTTTAAAGCGTACTTTTTTTTTTGGCTTGTGTACCTTTCTATTTAGAGTGACCCTTCTCACAGATGAAATTAATATTGTATCTTACCTTTAAATGTTATCTTACCTTACAAAGGAAGTTGATCTTAAAACCCAAAGACTGGGCATTTCTCGAGCCTGAGTTCATGTAGTTTCCAACCAAAAGAACTAACTCTAAAAGTTTGTTAAAGCTTTCACTTTTCTTCAGTTCTTCACAGGCAAGAGTTACTGCTATGATGCTTGGTTTGATGTTGTTTACATGTTCTTCAAACGTGAGCTTGAATAGAATGCTATTGAGACGAGGCTGCAACATTTTCACTGAGCTCATCTGTAAGATAAGAAATGCTCTATAAGAACATATATATACAGCCTGTTATTTCACTCTCCAATAGAGATAACTTTATAGACTGTACTGTAAAATTTCTGCATAAAATGAATTTTCTCTGGGTCTTAAAAAACATTGTTTTGGTTTGTTTTAGAAATTCCAAAGGAATATTTTATTTATTTTTAATTTTTTTAACGTTTATTTATTTTTGAGACAGAGAGAGACAGAGCATGAAAAGGGGAGAGTCAGAGAGAGAGGGAGACACATTATCTGAAGCAGGCTCCAGGCTCTGAGCTGTCAGCACAGAGCCTGACGCGGGGCATGAACTCACGGACTGTGAAATCATGACCTGAGCCGAAGTCGGACGCTTAACCGACTGAGCCACCCAGGTGCCCCACCAAAGGAATATTGTAATAAAAAATTTTAAAAAAGTTAGTTGTTCAGTTTTAAACAAATCATCCTTATAACAGTAAGAAAATATTATTGAAGCTAAACATTTGCTGTTTGTTAATTCCATAATCTTAAGTCATCAATAGCATTTAAACTGCCAAAAATTTGTCCCTGAGGTGAACTATGAAAATTTACAAACATGAAATTGAGCTTGAGTGAATAGTGTGGCCACAGATAAAAGACGTGCATGATGACAGAAAATGTAAGTGAACCACATTTCCCAAGAAATTATCTATTACTATGCTGTTTGAAATCAGAAGACTAGGTCTGATTGAACATTTAACAATTTTAAACCTATGATTTCTATTCACCAAAAATATTAAATATTTATATATGCTCTAAAGAATTTCTTCTACTTGACAAAATGTTCATGCTATATAATTAGGTTATGGTAAAATCACATCAACTTACTTTTAAGTACATTATTCAAAAATTCCATAATGGTTTTCTTCAAAACAGTTCAACTTAGGTTTTAATTACTTATTTCATAGTTATCGTGCATGTTCTCTATTCCCTTTGGTATAGCTCCTATGATAATAATTTCTTTTGGTCGTTAATTTCCTATAGCTCCAAGTCATTTTAATAGCTTTCATTCACCAAATAAATTCTGAGACAGAGGTGGAGATGGGGATAGACACATATGAACAACACAAGCACACCAACAATGAAAAGAAATTATTAAAAGTTCTAATTATATTTATTTTTGGCACATATAGTTTAATTTATTGAATATAAATGTTAGGCACAGAGTAGGCACTGAGATATCTTGTAGATAAGATAAAAAGAATTTGACAACATAAAAGTCCTTAAGCCACAAAGTACCCTTCCAAAGAAGCAAATGAGCTGTTGAATAGATCATATCTACTTTAATATGGAAGCAAGGCATAGTTCATAATTTTTCTTTTTTTTAATTAAAAAAAATTAATACGAAATTTATTGTCAAATTGGCTTCCATACAACACCCAGTGCTCATCCCAACAGGTGCCCTCCTCAATACCCATCACTCACTTTCCCCTCCCTCTCAACCCCCATCAACCCTCAGTTTGTTCTCAGTTTTTAAGAGTCTCTTCTGGTTTGGCTCCCTCCCTCTCTTTTTTTTCCTTCCCCTCCCCCACGGTCTTTTGCTAAGTTTCACAGGATCCACATAAGAGTGAAAACATATGGTATCTGTCGTTCTCTGTATGACTTATTTCACTTAGCATAACAATCTCCAGTTCTATCTACGTTGCTACAAAAGGCCACAATTCATTCTTTCTTATTGCCAAGTAGTATTCCATTGTGTATATAAACCACAACTTCTTTATACATTCATCAGTTGATGGACATTTAGGTTCTTTCCATAATTTGGCTATTGTTGAAAGTGCTGCAATAAACATTGAGGTACAAGTGCCCCTATGCAGCAGCACTCCTGTATCCCTTGGGTAAATTCCTAGCAGTGCTATTGCTGGGTCATAGGGTAGGTCTATTTTTAATTTTGTGAGGAACCTCCACACTGTTTTCCAGAGTGGCTGCACCAATTTGCATTGCCACCAACAGTGCAAGACGGTTCCCGTTTCTCCACATCCTCGCCAGCATCTATAGTTTCCTGATTTGTTCATTTTAGCCATTCTGACTGGTGTGAAGGGATATCTGAGTGTGGTTTTGATTTGTATTACCCTGATGAGGAGTGACGTTGAGCATGTTTTCATGTGCCTGTTGGCCATCTGGATGTCTTCTTTAGAGAAGTGTCTATTCATATTTTCTGCCCATTTCTTCACTGTATTGTTTTTTGGGTGTGGAGTTTGGTGAGTTCTTTATAGATTTTGGATACTAGCCCTTTGTCTGATATTTCATTTGCAAATATCTTTTTGCATTCTGTTGGTTGCCTTTTGAAATGAACTTGCCCATTAACCATGGGTATATGTGTCCCCAAAAATTAATTTGGCCTTCTTCTTACCCCATTATATGCTCTCATGCTTTTTATAGGTAGACTTATAAAAGTATGTGGGGAATATCCACCTGTTACTATATTTATGTAGATCTTATTACTTATCAATAGTTCTTTTTTTTTTATGTGACCAGGGTAATATTATACAAACCATCCTACAGTTTCTTCAGCACTCACATGGTAAGTATAAGACATACTAGCAAATCAGAAGTTTCCAATATAGCTTAAAACTCATAACACAGTCACTTGATAACTATAGTTAGTGATAGAACTAGCATATGATTCTAGATGGGTAAACAGAAATTAAGTGCTAGAGAGTTTTCTGACTTAATCTCTTAGGACTACAATGTTTAATGAAAACTTCACAGTAGAGGTGACACAAATGGATAGAAAAAAAGAGACAGAGAGAGAGAAAGAGAAAAAGAGAGAGTGAGAGTGAGTGCAAAAACTGTAGCCAAAAGGGTGTAGAAACAATGGTGTGAGAAAAGATTTATACTTAGGAATATATGAGGTACATACCTAGGGGCAAAATGTGGACCAAAGTACCCAATGAGTCCATGTAAAGGCCATGAAATCGGAAGCTAACCATATCAAAGTCTCTATCACCACGAATGCACAAATCTCTTGGTGTACGTTTGTGTGGGAACCTAAGTTTCTATGACTTTCTGCCTTTCTTTATGCCTCCACTACTCTCTCTAAATCCCTCCCCACTTTATTTTTCCTTTCCTTTCATTGGTAACTGACAAGCATTTGCACACACACGTTTCTATCATTTTATATATTTAGGAAGTAGTTTTTCAGTCTCTCTGATGGTTAAAAATGCCCTAGAGCTACTGTGATCAGGTACTAGTCATTATGTACATGCCCTTTGGCCATGCTTTGTAGGGCTTATAGGAACCCAGCTCACCAGGGTGGCATTGGTCCCAGATCAACCAGTGATTTAAACCTTAGGCTTACATGGGTTTTTTAATTTTATTTCAGTTCTACTACTACTTGTCTTCATTCATATTTTTATCCTTTCCAGGGTTTATATTTCAGTTTTGGTCTACAAATCAAGAGAACATGGATTCAATCATTTTTTTAATATTTAATTTTTTAGTACCACCTCTAACTGAAATAATGTGACCATGGGGCGCCTGGGTGGCGCAGTCGGTTAAGCGTCCGACTTCAGCCAGGTCACGATCTTGCGGTCCGTGAGTTCGAGCCCCGCGTCAGGCTCTGGGCTGCTGGCTCAGAGCCTGGAGCCCGTTTCCGATTCTGTGTCTCCCTCTCTCTGCCCCTCCCCCGTTCATGCTCTATCTCGCTCTGTCCCAAAAATAAATAAACGTTGAAATAATGTGACCAAAAGTGCAATTTCATAATAATAGTAACAATAACAGTGATTAACATGTGTTAAGTGCCTTGTGCCAGACATTTTTCTGCATATGTATTATAAATATGTTTTAACTGATTTGGTCTCAAAACGATCCTAGGAAAAGTTATTAGTACTAGATTAGGAAAGTGAGGCACAGAAATACTCAGTGATTTGTGCAAAGTCAAGTTGTATGTTAAAGAGCTGGAGATTTGAACTCAGGCATTCAGGTCACATAACCCAAACTCTCAACTATTACACCACAATGCCTCTTGAAATCACATTGGGAACATTATGTATGATTGGTTGAAGGAGAGGTTAGTAACAGAGAGAGCATTAGTACTCTCTCTTCAAAATGGCCTAAGAAACAGGTAGTGAGCTACAATGTTGACAGTAGGAAGGGGAAAGAAGCAATGGATATGAGAGATGGAATTAAGGAAGAAGCAATAGGATTTAGCATTAGTTATGAGAGAAGATAGTCAAAGATGATTCCAAGGTTTTAAGTCCGTTGTGAGGTAGAACACGGTTGGCATTAATGAAGGCAGAAGGAGATGCTGGTTTGCTGCAGTTTAATGTTTGGTCTGTTGCTTTGTTTCAGATGAAAGTGTTTCCCCTGATCTTCTGCTGCCTATACTACAGCAAGCTAATCAGGGATTGAGGCAGTGTTTGGTGCAGGTAAGGTGCATCTTAGTAGCAAATTCAGTTAAAGATAGAATCTAGAAACTTACACATTTTCTCACCCTGTGAAACTAATCTACCTAATTTCTCCACTCTTCAGTTTCTTCATCTATGAGGCATGGGAAATTCCTGGATCAGTCTTCTTTTGATAATTAGATAGTAGCCAAATAAATGATCCATAAATATTACTTCCTTATATTTCACTCTGCTTCTAGACTTGTGGAAAGGTGGAGTAAAGGGTGCTAATCCACAAATAAAAATATCACTTGGCTGTTACTATATATATATATATATATATATATATATATATATATCTAAGGTACCATATATGTATATGTGTGTATATATATATATATATATGGTACTATATATATACATATATATATACATATATATATATATATCTAAGGTACCATATATGTATATGTGTATATATATATATATATGGTACTATATATATACATATATATCTATATATATATCTATATATATATATATATATCTAAGTGAACTTGGTTCACTATCCTCTCAGACATCAAATAGTATATCTTACTACTAACAAAGGCACTACTAGCTTTCCATTACTAAGCTTCCAAATTTTGGGATGATCATCACATTGTAGTAAACATAATGTAATTTAATATCATTCTTTGACTAGATTTTAACTTGAGTAGTTTCTTATAATTGTCTCATATTTTCCATTTTCGTCATTCAGGCTTAAGTTTTATGTACTTCATTGTTGAATTATTAAAATAGACTATTTAAATGTGCTCTCTGATCCCTCCAGCCTTTCCCTGTCCTACAGATCCTAATATAAATGGTAAAATGACACCTGTATAATTGGAAACTAATAGTGCTTTGTTGACATTTTGAGTTTTAGGTATTATTATTATATCTGGTAGCTTTTGGAAATTCAGCCTTTAAGTTTAGGAGGAAGTAAATGTTAGAGTTGGCAGATTTGGGGAGTTATCCAAACAGATGCTATAGGAAGCAAGGTTTTGATAAGGTGAGTACATAGAGAGAAGAGTCAAAGACTGCACCTTGTGTAGCACCTAGCTCAGGGTCTTGCATATATTAGACATTTAAATATTTAAAAGTAGTTCTTAACTGCCTAGCCATTTTTCAGATCTCGCAAGTAGGACAGCCAGATTGTCTACTGAACAAACTTAACAGATAATAATAATATTTCACTGTCCCCACAATAGTTCTCCAGCTAAGATATCAAACAGAAATGCTAGGGAATTAGCTTTGTTGAACTGTTCTTACTGGATATAACCCATCATCAGTCACCCTGATTTGGGAAGAGGTTGCACTTTGCAAGAGGTCAGAGTTGCCCTTGGATTTGACAAAATTTCCTCATTCACTTACCATCTACAACATAGGTTAGGGCATAGAAGGTGATAAATATGACAGATGGCTTAGGACAATAACTATAAAAAGAGTGAATGAATTCATTCATATAAATAGGAACTCCGAAATCAGCAAAGTGCTGGATTAGGGTGAAGATTAAAATGTATCATAATAGAGTTATACGGGTAAAGAGGAGGGTACCCTACCTCCCACATAAAGTAATTTGCTACCATATGGGACATCCCAACAATACTGCCCAGGCTCAATCTGATATGGGGCCCAAATGCAGAGCCCTGAATAAATATTTTGAAGAGTAGATCTGACAGAAATTTTCCCCTAATTCTCAGAGAGTGAGAGAAACCATTCCCTGCATTCTCCAGACTTATAATGCAAGTTGCAGTGAAAGAAATAGGGATTTTGAGTTACACAGACCTGGACTTGAACTACACTTCTACTACTTTCTAATTTATGACCTAGTATAAGTTACCTAATGTTTGTTAGACTTCATTTCCCCATTAGTAAAATTCATTCCTTAATTAACCCATGCAAGTTGCAGTCAGACTTAAATAAGATGCTATGTGTAACTCTCCTCTCATAGTAGCTGACACAAAGTAAAACAATAGCTATTGTTGTTATTATCCTCTTTCTTCATTTTCAGAAATACCCAAAAAGAAATCATGGCCATGGATTGTTCTACCAAACCTGAGGGAAAGTTTCTCTCATTCACAATTAAGGAATGTATTTTCAGGGCTTGGTGAGAAACAGCATTCACTATCTATTGAACACACTGTAAATATTGTGTTGTGCTCCCTTCAGCCAGTTTTAATGCATAATATATATTTACTATTATAAATGTTATCATTGAAAATGTGTTAATGTAAAATCGGGAGACCATGGAGGAGGCAATGCTATATTAATCTCTTTACAGTGGCCACGAATCAGTATTCATTGATCATATGAACAGAATTTTCTATAATCAGAAGTGTTAATTTTTACAATCAGACCAGGGTACACTGATAGACAAGAGTTGAATCTCTATTATAGGATCTGGGTATATAAGGGAATATGTTGGATAACTAAGCTTAGAAATAATAGGAAGCGCAGAGCAACATCCCCAGCCACAGATACAACTATTAAAAGGCTCATGTCTCAAAAAGGCACTTAAGTGCACCTAAGTGATATAACTAAAAACACAAACTCGACTGAAATGCATGTTTGTGTTCAGTTGTGATCCCTGGCAGCATTTTAGTCGACATTCTTTGTTTTATAATGCATTCCTTGAAGTACTGTGGGATGTTGACCATGGTGTTGTATTATATAGGGGATTTATTTTGTTATGAGGTACTTGTCTATCAAATCACATCAAGCAGCTACCATTCCTTTAGCTGATCTGTGCTATATTTAAAACAATGCACTGACAGCTTTAGTGAGAGCAGCTACAAGTGGGTTATTTCCCCAAAGACTCAAGAGATAGTTTTGTTTATATGATTTAAATTTCACACACTCTGCCACCTAGGCAGATGGTGAATATCAATCTACTGCCAAACTACTGTAGAAATCCAGAGAGAGGGGTGCCTAAATGGCTCAAATGGTTAAGCGTCCAACTTTGGCTCAGGTCATGACCTCACAGTTTGTGGGTTCAAGTCCCACGTCCGGCTCTGTGCTGACAGCTCAGAGCCTAGAGCCTGCTTCGGATTCTGTGTCTCCCTCTCTCTCTGCCCCTCCACTGCTGGCTCTTTTTCTCTCTGTCTCTCTCTTTTTCTCTCTCTCAAAAATAAATAAACACTAGAAAAATTAAAAAGAATCCAAAGAGAAAGAAAAAAGGCACAAATGTAAAAGTCATGTGTGAAGGAGGAGGAGATAACCACATGCTGCTCCTGCTCCCACATGTTGCCCACCTTTAAGGTTATTTATCTTTCTTTTTGCACTGTTAAGAAACACACCTTCAATGACCATCGCATGCAAACATAATTGATCTTGTAGTCTCTTAAAAATATAATATTAAGAATTCATTAGACCTATCATATATATTTGTAACAAATATACTTTGTTACAATGTGTTTTTCACAAGTAATTAAATACTATTAGGACTTACCACACACAGCATATACAGAATAATTTGTATCAGTAACTATAATGAAGGTTATAATAATGAAGTCAAATTAAAGAAGGGTATATTAAGTTAAACAGCAGACATAACTGCTTATAAAAGGTGTGAAATCTAGATTCAATGACTGAGCAGAATTCTGCCTCAATGTATGGAAATACAGCAAGGACATCTGTGATTCTCTATGAAGCAATTTTCTTATCTTCTTTTAGCCAACAATGTCCTCAAGAACAGGATCTCTCCTGCTTATTACTGTACTTTCTGCAGTATGTTTTATACCTAGACCAGACAAAATAATCAATACAAGTGCACCTACTACATGAAGCCAATGGCAAATGTTTCTATATTAGATGTAAGGAGAGATAAGAACCATAGTCTATAACATCAGGCTTTGGAAAAATGTAATGTCGCATAATATAAAAGAGCTGCCAAATCACTACATCGCACACCTGAAACTAATATGACATGTTAACTATATGTCAAATAAAAAATTAAAAAATACTAACTCTATATCAAAAAACAATGATATACTGATAGAGAACACTTTCCCCAAAATAGTGATAGATGGAAATTATGCATCAACAAATATCTATTCTTTAGTCTGAAATAAAACATAGTAACAATGTCCACCCCAAAAGACACTGTAAACTCAAGAGTTTGAGACCATTTCAAAACATCCTTCTGAAAACAACTGTTTGAGGCCAAGAATGGCCATCAAAATGACTGTTGTGCTATGCTGTTGTATTAGAGATTACTGATATACAGAGGGAGGAAAAGAGTTAACTTCTGATTTTTAAAATTTAATGAAAAGAAATCAATAGCAAAATTGACTGACATTCATAGACCTAATCTGAATGTTCAGTTTTCAGGTTGTTTTATTTTACTTTTTATTTTATTTTATTTTATTTTATTTTATTTTATTTTATTTTATTTATTTTATTTTATTGCAAAATCCAATGTAAGTAAGCAATCCTGCCACAAAATGAACTATTATGAGAAGTCAATGAAATGAACAAGAATATGAACACATGGATTTGAGAATGAGTTGTGGCAAGTATTCTTTGTCTTGATCTCAAAGTTATTAAGCCAGCTTTTTCCTTCAATAAAATTAATACACCTCAGAAAGTAAGAGCTAGCATTCATATTTACAAAAAGAATGAAAATAGAAACAATCAGGGCATTACATATGAAAACAGTGAACACACTGAATGAAAGCAGATTAAATAAAAATGTTTTTTTTCCAATGAATATGCAAACTTGAATAATGGCTTAGCATTAATGGAATAGAAGAGCTACACTTTTCCATCAAAATTAATTGCCTTTGATGATATTTGGGAGAGAAAAAAAAGCCTTTAAAAATTTCCTTTTCACCTGGTTAAGCTAACTTCAATAGAGCTCATAAGCTCTTATGAGACTTTAAAAAATTAAAAAGCACACTTACTTCATAGTTGTACTTCCAGCTATAGGTATAAATCTACTCCTTACACCTTTATGTATTTGTGTAAACAAAAAAAAAAGATAAATGTACTGCCAGCAATATCACATAATCTGTGTTTTTCTTATAAATGTTTAATGCACAAGGCTAGCCAACATTTTTGTTAGATTACAGCTTTAGAATGTTTTTAATTGAAAAAAAATATGGGTAATTTTGAACTCAGAAAAACAAAGTAGTGATTACTAAAAGAACTAATTATTGTCTTCTTTTTCAGAAGATGTGTTAGTTTAATAGACACACAGTATAGGTCTCCATCCTCACTGCAAAACAAGTGGGAATTTCCACAGCTCTGAGGTTTGAGAACAGCTGAGCTGCATACACTTTCTAAAGAATCTAAAAGCTCCTGCTGGGGTTCTAACTGGCAAAGCTTTCAAAGATATATGTTTTTCCCCCAGTAAAAGTACAGCACATAATTACAACAATGTACCCAATTCAGTTCTGTGGGAGGCAGGTTGGAGGACAAATCAGTGGGAAGCTATGCAGACAATCTACCCCCAGTAAAGAAAAGAATTATTGATCATAGGTGTGGGGACTAGAACATCCCTCTTACCAGGTGGTCTGCCTCTATACAGAGGAAAAGGTCAGTGAATTTTATTATTAGTTTCTTTTTTCTGTTTCCCCTTTTATTTGTTTCTTCTTAGCTTATTAAATATGAATACAAGCAAGCCCAAAGATGTGGCTGCTAAAAAGACCCAAAAAGTTTAGAGAAAGCTTAGCAGCCCAGTCACTGTCTCAGATAAATTTATTTCTTTCAAAAAGTCAAAGCCATGTTTTTCCCCAGGTTTGCCAATTTGATTGTTTTTTGATGATGGTGATTTTAATGAATCTTACAGGAATGATCTCACTTCTAACATATGATTATTCCTAACTGATGAGATTTGTTTTTTTTTTATCCAAGAAATTATATGATAATGGAAACTCCACAGGGCACTGGCAGTGGTCATAGGGATGAAATCAGGAAAGAGTATTTATTGTTAGAGAAGGTAAATAAAGAAAAGTTTTCAATAAGGAGGTTAAATCCTTCCATGTTACCCAGTACCATATGGATACAGAATCAGGACTAAAAAGAGCCCGCTTGATTTTGCTTGATTTTGCATTCGAGTTAATACATTCAGCAAATATATGTTAAGTGTATACTATGTGAATAAAATCAGCATGATGCATGCACTTGAAAAAGTTGCAATCTAGCGGGGATTTACAGATGTTAAATAAACAACCTTACAAATAACTACAAACCATGATAACTTCTAGAAAGATAAAGGAAAAGTAGCGCTCTGAGGGATTTTAATAGGAAGACTGAATTTTGACTGATAGGTAAGTGAAGGCATCACTGGCAAAATGAACTTTAAGCCGAGACTGGAAGAATAAGCAGGAAAGAGGCAGGCAGCAAGTGAGTGTAAGAGGAGGCAGCATGTGTAATCTCCTGCCAGAGGCAGGAAAGAGCATGGTAAATTCAAAAAAGTGAAAAATAAAATACAGTGTGGCTGAGGGAACATGAGCAAGAAGCCAAGCAACAGGAGATAAAAGTGAGAGAGGTGGTAAATCCTGGTGAGGAGTTTATATTGTAGCCTTAGTGCCACACAACAGCACTGATGGTTTAATCAGATAAATTATATGATGCAATACAAAAAACTCTAGAAATGCCACATTTGAGAGCTGCACTGAGATTAACTTGGAGAAAGGCAAAAGCATGAGTGGGGACAAGAAGCTAAAAGTATATCATAACTGTTAAAGAGAATGATGATGCTGGCTTGGGGCTAAGGTGGTAATGACACAGATGAAGAGTAGATCAGATGTGTATTCTAGATTCAATTAGGAGGTAATTAATGACCTCTCTTAGGTAATTTTCAACGCATTGTTCAAGGCAGAATTCTGATTGTTGTTTGTTGAATAGTACATGAGAAGCAATGAAGTAGAGGAAAAGAAAACTAATCTTTGAAAAAAAAACAGATGATAGGAAATGGAGACAGAGCAGCAGCTATCAGGGATCTCAGGGTCAAGAAATGATTTTCACTCATTCATCTATCCAGCTATCAGTTTATTCAGTTTTAGGAAGTTAGGGACTTAAGTTTTATTTTTTCTGAAGAGGAAGTCAAACTGCAGAATGAGAAACTGAAGATATAATAAAAACAGAACTCTAAAGCAGGCAAGAGACAATAATGCTCAAAACACAGACAAGTAAATTAGCATATAGTAGAGCATCTCTCTCTCTCTCTCTCTCTCTCTCTCTCTCTCTCTCACACACACACACACACACACACACAATAGAACAGTATAGCAGTTAAAAGTACTATTTATCAGTAGGAAACAAAAACAATTTGAAACAATTGAAAAGATATGCACCCTTATGTTCATCACAGCAGTATTTATAATATCCAGGATACGGAAGGAACCTAAATGTACATCAGTGAATTAATAGATAAAGGTGTGGTGGTGGTGGTGGTGATGTGTGTTACGTATGTAATGTAACATTGTAACTTATATAAATATTGAAGCACTATCTTGTACACCTGAAACTAATACAATATTGTATGTCAACTATTCTTCAATAAAATAAATACATACAGTGAAATATCATTCAGCCATCAAAACGAATGAAATCTTGACATTTGCAATGACACAGATGGAGCTAGAATGTATTATTCTAAGCAAAATAAATCAGAGAAAGACAAATACCATATGATTTCACTCATATGTGGAATTTTAGAAACAAAACAAATGCACATATGGAAAGTGGGTCGGGGGAGAAAAGAGAAGGAAATAAACCACAAGAGACTCTTATGATATGGAACAAACTGAGGGTTGATGGGAGGGAGGTGGGTTGGAGATGGGCTAGATGGGTAGTAAGGAGGGCACTTGTTGGGAGGAGCACTGGGTGTTGTAAGTAAGTGATGAATCACTGAATTCTACTCCTGAAACTAATATCGCACTGTATTCTAAGTAACTAAAATTCAAATAAAAATATATCTATATAAAAATAAATAAAATTTTAAAATAAAAATGAATAAAAGCACTGTCTATATCAGACTGCCTGGGTTTGAATTATGCATCTAGTACTTGCTATGTAACCTTGGGACAAAGTCCCTAGCCTTCCTTCACCTGGGTTTCCTCATTCATAATATGGAGCTAATAAAAGTGCAAACTTCATAGATACAAATAATACATAAGATGGTGAATATAAAAATGCTTAACATAGTATCATACACAGTAGCTCCTTAATGCATTGTTTCTGTAAATAAGAAGAGCAACAACAAATTAGTTATAATAATAATCTATCCCTTTTTCTGAGGTTTGACAGACAATATGTTAATAAAAGATATGGCTAGAGATAGCTTCATAGGAAGAAGAGATATTGGAGGTTCTGAAGCCTAAGTGCTTTCCTTTTACTCTGGTGTGTAAAAGATTAGACGGTTGGTAGTAAGTGAAAAGAAAGAGTAGGGGGAGGTTAGAAGACTTAAGAAGAGCAGGTAAGATATGATATAGCCACTATAGAAAAATGAAAGGTCACTGAATAGGAACAAGTAAAATAACTGCTGAAATGGCAGTGAGAATCCTGCTGCGGTAAAAGCTAAAATGTCATAAAGACACCAATTCACTCAGTTCACCAAAGAGAACAGGATATAAAGACACAGAGTTACGAGCAGAATGAGAATACTAAGGAGATCAGATTTTATTCTGTAAATTCTGGGAGACACTGAAAGTTTTGGACACAGAAATCACATGTCGGATATAGATTTTAAGTAGACTACACTAATTGTTGATGGGGGAATTAGCAGAGAAGCAAGACAACCAGTTTGGAGACTCTCCCATTAGTGCAGATGATTCTACACTTGAGAAGCTTTCCTAAATGTAGGCTGTCAATATATTTTGAGGATTAAAAAGTATTTGGGTGTATTCACAAAGAAGTTAATTTAGTTTTAGCATTGACTTGGAGAAATATGTTTTAACATAAGTTTTGCTTTTACAGACTTAAAATATGCTCTTTTTAATCTCGGCCTCATACTTGAGTTCAATAATCATCATATAATTCAATTCAATAAAATTTACTGCCTATTGTATACAAGATATTATAAGCATCCCAATACATTCTGTTTCTATAAACAATAATGGCAACAATAATAGCTGGTGCTCAAAAGACTAAGGCCTATCATTATTTCAAAAATATTTTCCTAGATAGGAGATTATCTAAACTTTATTTGGCAAAACCTGATGGATACTACCTTGGGTAATTTATGTAGCATTAATTACTTTGTAATGTCCTTGACTTTTTTCTCCCTACAGGCATGTAACTAAGGATGAGAGAGTTAAATATGGGGACCAGGTTACTTCATGTACACAGCCCTGGAATTATTTATGGTTATGTGCATAAACAAGAAATCTCTTCCATTTTCTATTTTGCTTTTAATTCAGAAGGTATATTGCTTTTTATGTCCCCAAACTTAATTTCCTCAGTGTGGCACCAAGGATATTCCTCTTGAAGGACTTGCTTGAAAAACTAATACATCTTCCAAGATAAACTGCATTCAGGAAAAAAAAAAATGGCCTCAGAAAAACTGTTTAGTGGACCTACTGTAAAACTCATAACCATCTTGGCACAGCTGAATTCTCAGATAGTATATAGCTCTGCTTCAATTATACTATGAATTCAAGCACCTTCGGTTTCAAATGTGGACTTTGGTCTAGAAAATTTTATTATTTAATATTGCACTAAAGCTCTGTGATTTAATCAGTAATATCTAGCCAGTTCAACTGGAATAATTTGCATAATTCAAAAAGAGAAAAATATCTTCCTCAGGTACTTTACCTTAGGTCTATCTCATCTCAAATATACACTCCTGATTTTATTTTCAGGGATTTGACAGAATCTTCCCATAGCAGTATTTCCAATGCCATATCTGAGAATTAATAAGCTCTAAATGTGGGCAAGAATTTATTGCACATGTTCAAAAGGAATGCTCTCTGCCCTATCACATTTTGACTTTAATCAAGAGTTTTAAATTGCAAAGTACCAAATCATATCAATTAAAATATATTACTATTAAAAAGGTAATAAAATATTTGATGAAGGACAGTATTTGACTACTAGTTCCAATGTTAATTTTGAGTCTTAGTATTCATATAGGAAATTGTCAGGGAGCCATAATACATAATACAGCTGCTTCTCCATAAAGTAAACCAACTTGTATTGAATATGGAAGTTAAAAATAGCTTTTCCTCCAAGAAATTAAATAAATCACCATCTCCTCTTTCCCATTTTTGCTTTGCCCATTATTTCAATAGCAGGTTTGGGGAATGACTAAAACATGTAACTATATTCTGTAATACATAATTTATATATAGTCATCCTTTGTACCCCTTAAAATGAAGAGGGGGTGAGGAAACAACTCATTCCAATAATGATTTAAACATATTAAAGCACGATATTTTAATGAGAATTTTCTTCCCAAAACAGTGTATTTAAAGCTTTCACTTAATTAATAACACTCCAGAGGAAATCTGAAAATTCTGTGCTTTCTCTGACACAGTTCATGCCACAAAAAAAGTTTTTAGAATATTGTTATTTATCTAGTTACTACTCTTTCATTTAGCTTAAATTTGGAAGGGGGGCAAACTCTAACATCAAGGTCTAAATAAAAGAAAAAAATAGCCAATACAATAAATATACTACTTTTCATGTATTAATAGAATTAAATATCAGCACTAGTATGGAAGAGCTCCCAGGAGATATCTTGAAGTATTCTGTAAAATAGAAATAGAAATTTCTTTATGTTTCAATACCATGATAAATAATATTTTTTTTTCTGACAGCCAATGTTATATTAAATTATGTAGTTGTATAGTTTGAAAAAAATCAGCAATTGAAATGTCCTTTTCATTATTTCTGACAAGTGTTACACCCCAGTTGAGTTTGTGGGCCCTTATGCTAGATACATACCACAACTCCAAACTGTTCAGGCTCACTGAGGTCATGATACTCATTCCTCAGCTGTGCTAATTCACAGAGTACTTTCTGCTCAGGAAGATGTTTTACAAGGTTCTAAAACAAAAGAAAAGTATAAAAACTTAATATTACCAGGGCTAGTAAATTTGCATCAACAACTCTAAAAGTGATTAGGAAAGTAAATTTATTTTTTGCTAAGATCAAATGGAAATAAATGACATTGAAAAATTGACTAACATACCGTGCCTTAAATATATAGCATAATTTTTGAGCTTTATTTTCCATTAGTCAATTCATATGGAAAACAGAAAAATACTATGCTGAATTAATGCATGTACAATAATAACAGAAGTCAACCGTACTCTTCATAATTGGCAAAATTTGGAATAATCTTTAACCTTATAAAGCACACCAAGGGGCGCCTGGGTGGCTCAGTCGGTTAAGCGGCTGACTTCAGCTCAGGTCATGATCTCAAAGTCCATGAGTTCGAGCCCCGCGTTGGCTCTGTGATGACAGCTCAGAGCCTGGAGCCTGTTTCAGATTCTGTGTCTCCCTCTCTCTGACCCTCCCCCGTTCATGCTCTGTCTCTCTCTGTCTCAAAAATAAATACACATTAAAAAAAATTTTTAAAAAAGGTACACCAAGCCTGTAAAAAAAATCTCCCATTATCTACACCAGTATTTACATACATAATACATTACCACTTTAATGGAGAATTAAGCAAAAGTGATGGAGTCTGATATATGTTCAAGTTAGATACCTAAGAGAATCAAAATTGATTAATTCCTCTCAACCTAGTTTATCTTGATCTATGGTATAATTCTTATTATCATTATATTAGCATGCAACCAACATTTTGGGGACTTGTATAGGATTTCAAAAGACAGACAAGGAATAAAAGCAGGAAAATAAGATTTAAGAAAGTAGGGTTGACACAAAATGGCAGAAAAGTCAGCTCCAGGGATTGGGCCCACCACCAAAGCAATCAGTAAGCTAGAAAGAGCAATTTAAATAAACTATTTCAAAACACTGAAACTTGATTGGATGCTTACAACAAGGTACATGTTTGTTGAAGGGATACACTGGTGTTCTCTGGTAAGAGAATGACACGTACAAAAGAGATATCAAAACCCATTCCTCAGCACCACCGTGAAGATAGTGCCTGAGTCCTTGAGGGGCTGGCTGATGCCAGGGTGGGCAGTAGGGATCTTGTTCTCCAAAATTTGAGGAGGTACATTTTGGTTGGTTTGGCAGTTCACTGAAGGACCTGTGTAGGTGCCTGTCTTGATTTCAACCCTTTTGGGTTGGTTGCAGTAGCTTCCCCAGATGGCATCTATCAGAAGACTTAAATAGACAGAAACACTTCCCCTGCTTTTTGGAACCAGACATTTTAAGGAAATCTTTGTCAGATCACTGGCTGACAGCAGAGTTAATTAAACCCAAGATCGAGTAACCACACCCAAAAAATATACAGCTTGCAGCAGTTGTTTAGAGAAATTACAAACAAATAGCTACAGCCGTCAGGAAACAAACATCAGCCATCTGTGGGGAGTAGAAAAATCAAGTTTCCAGAGTTATAATATACTCAAAAGTCCAATTCTCAACAAAACCAAAAAAAGACAAAGCATGCAAAAAAATAGGCAACCTTAAGCTAAACAGGAAAAATAAAAGAATACCACAGAAAAAATACCTGAAGAAGCTCAATTTTGGAATTAGTAGTCAAAAACATTAAATCAACATTTAAACATTTTAAATATGTTCAATGACCGAAAGCAAACCATGAACAAATACATCAGCTCTGAGCAGGACTTCAAAGAAGTCCACACTGAGGCACTTTGGATCAAAAAGAGGAGTGATTTTAAAATAGCAAGAGGGAAGTGAATTGTCACATTTAAGGGACCCACAATGAGATTAATATCTGATTTTTCCAATGGAAGCTAAAAGGTAGTAGAATAACATATTTTAAGTCCTGAAATAAACACTGTCAAACAAGAATTCTGTATCCAATAAAAGTATCCTCTTTTAAATAATAATGGAGAAACTAAGACATTCTCAAATTAACAACAACAACAAATATAATTTATTGCTAGCAAACCTGTTCTGCAAGAAACACTAATGGAAGACCTACAGGCAGAAATAAAAGGACACTAAACAGTAACTCAAAGACAAAAGAAACAAGCAATTATAAAGGTAATTACATAGGTAAACATTAAAAAAAAAGTTATTGTACTTTTGGTTTATAACTCTTGTTTCTATATGAGTTAAAAGGCAAATGCATAACACAATAATTATAAATATAAATTAATGATCATACAATGTATAACCATGTAATCTGTGACAAAAACAGTATAAAAGGGATAAATATGTATAGGAACAATGTATGTTATTTAAACTAATTTTGTATTATTAAAACTCGGGTGTCTTAAGTTTAAGATATCAATTGTAATCCCTAAAGGAACTAATAGTGACAGAAAATCACGCAAAAATAAAGATGGGAATCAAAATACTAGGCAACAAAAATAAACAAATACAAAAATAGATAATAATAGAGAAATTAAGGAATAAAAAACATGTGATACACAAAACAGCTTAATGGAAGAACTAAGCCCTTCCTTATGAATAATTACTTTAAAAGTAAATGAATTAAATTCTCATTAAAAGTAAAAGTTTGGAAGATTGGATTTAAAAGCAAACATATCTATCTATATGCAGTCTACATGAGACTCAGTTTTAGATAAAAAGACACAAGAGGTTGAAAGCAAAAGAACAGAAAAATATATTCCATGTAAATAGTAACCACATACACACCCACACATCACACAAAACCAAACTGTGGTGGCTATATTATTGTCAGACAAAATAGACTTAAATTTAAAAAAAGTAACAAGAGACAAAGAAGGATATTCTATATTGATAAAATGTTCAACCCATCAAGAAGATAATATTATTACAGTACATGTCCACAAGAGCTAAAAAATATATGAAATAAAAATTGACAGAATTGAAAGGACAAAAAGGCAATTCTGAAATAATATGTGGGATATTTAATATTCAACTTTCAATAATGGATATAACAAGAAGAAAGAAAAATAACAAGGAAATTGAGAATTTGGACAACACTATAATCTGATTAGACCTAATCTATACAAAACACTCCTCTTAACAACAGCAGAATGTGCCTTCTTAAGTGCACATGGAACATGCTCCAAGATATATCACATATCAGACCACACAATAAGTCCTAATAAATTTTAGTAGACTTAAATCATGCAAAGTATCTTTTTTGATCATAATGGAAATGTCGTTAGAAATAAATAACTGAAGGAAAAGTGGAAAATTCACAAATATACAGAATAAGCAAATAAGCAATGGGTCATAGAAGAAATCACAAGGGAAATTAGAAAATACCTTGATATTAATGAAAATGAAAACAACATGCTAAAACTTATGGAATTCAGCAAAGACAGTACTAAAAGGAAGATTTGTAGTAATAAGCATCTACATTAAAAAAGAAGAAAGGTTTCAAATCAATAACCTAACTGTACACTTTAAGGAACTAGAGGAAAAGCACACTTAAGCCAAAGCAAGCAGTAAGAAAGAAGTACATAAATTAAAATAAGCAAAAAAAAAAAGTACATAAATTAAAATAATTAATTAATTAGAGATATGAAAAACCAATAGAGGAAAATTATTTAAAATAAAAGTTAATTCCAAAATTGACAAATCTTTAGTTAGACTAAGAAAAAAAAAGACAGAAGACTCTAATAACTAAAATCAGTAATAACAGTTGAGACATTATTATTGATTTTATAAAAATGAAAGAGAGTCTGGGGCACCTGGATGGCTCAGTCGGTTGAGCATCTGACTTCAGCTCAGGTCATGATCTCACACTCCGTGAGTCCAAGCCCTGAGTCGGGCTCTGTGCTGACAGCTCAGAGCCTGGAGCCTGCTTCAGATTCTGTGCCTCCCCCTCTCTCTGCCCCTCCCCTGCTCATGCTGTGTCTCTCTCTGTCTCAAAAATAAATAAAAACATTAAAAAAATTTAAAAACATAAAAAAAGATTCTAAGAGCATGCGATGAAAAACTGTACGCCAAAAAACTGGATAACCTTGAAGAAATTGACAAATTCCTTGAAACACACAAACTACCAAGACTGAGTCAAAAAAAAAAAAAAAAAACACCTGAAAATCTGGGTAGACCTGTTAGAAGTAAGGAGATTGTGTAAGTAATCAAAACTTCCCAACAAAGAAAGGCTCAGGACCTGTTAGGTTCACTGGTGAATTCCACCAAATATGTAAAAAAGAATTAACACCAAGCCTTTTCAATCTCTTCCAAAAACATTAAGAGGGGGGAACAGAACACTTCCTAACTCATTCTATGAAGCCATCATTGCACTGATACTAAAATTGGTCTAAGGCACAAGTCAACTACTTCATTTTTTTTAATAAGACAATTACTTCAGATCAATATTCCTTAATAAATACAAATACACACTAAGAAAATACAGTAGGCAACATATAGCATAAATCCCATGGGAAACAACTGCATCTTGCCCCACTTTAAGTTCTCTTTTGTTCACTCTGCTTATATTTTTCCCTCTTCCTAGTTAATTTTACATTTCCATTAAATTTTAGGCCTATAATGGCATCCATTGAGTAACTAATAAGACTAAATTTAAAATATTATGTCCTTTCACTTAAAAAAATACCAATATTGACATAAGAACATATATACAACCAAATGAAATTAAGAACATCCATTATTTTGCCTCATTAATATAATTTTCTTTGATGAAATGAAAAGGTAAGTAAATAACAAGGTATTTCCATTTTTCCAGAATATTTTCAATGCATGTAAATTACTCAATTGTCTTTGTTTTATTTTTCTGTTAATGGGATTGTTCATAAAATATACATTATGAAAAACAAAAAAATCAGTTTGTGAACTTCATAATTTTCACGACAGGGCAACTAAACCAGAAAGATTAAGAACAGAATTAAAATTATTAAAGATCTCAATTCTGTATACTTCTAAATTTCCATATCAATTTTAACCATGACAACATGCAAACTAGAATGAATCAAGTCTAAAATAAAATTTTAGCTCAGAATGTGAAATGTTATTCTGTTTCTCTTCTAGCTATAGGTAACCTGTTAACACGTTTTCAGAATGCAGACTCCACAGTAGGTGACATATCTTTTCTTTTTCTGTTCAGCTATATGAAATATTTAACACATTCAGTGGGCTTAGATGTATTTTGATTCTGGATGTGGTTTTATGTCTGAGTTGCAAACTTATATAACTTCCAGCGCTTAGTAGGTTCTATTTACAAGTAAGATTTGGAATAAAACTCACTCTCTCTTTCATGTGTATAATACACAGACTACCAATATACTACTTAGTGTTTAATGAATTACCTTCCTCTAGAATCCCATGTTGTAAGTGGCCATCATAGCCAATATGTTGGCTGTTGACTGTTTTTTTTTACATATGTACTAAACTTTATATACAGATATGTAGTGTAAGATTGAACATTAATGTTTTCATGCCCATAAATTCCTGAACAGAAGAAGCAGGAGGGTAAGACGACAGAAGAGAGACATACCAGTACTCATTTGCTTCTACTTTCTTTTACCTATTCATCAAAAGCATGTCAAGAGAGAAAATGAAAAACATTATTTAGGTTCAACGCATATTTTGAGACTAAAGTGGACAGCCCTATGAATCACCTAAGAGTCCATTTATATGGTGGACTAAGGAGAGTCCTGGGAGAGAAATTTGCTGCCTAACTGAAGTGTATCAGGCAATAAGAAAGCCAACCTGCATTTTAAAATTCAGGAAGAGAGCCTGTACTTTAAAAAGGATTGGGGTGATTCTGTAGCTTATGTGTTTCTTGGATGTATCAGCAGGCCCAGCCTGCCCACCCCCAACACAGTCAATTGTCTGAGTGCTGTGGAAAGGAGAGCTGAGTGATGAGAACTACTTTGATACACCTCTAATCAAGTATATTAAAAAAGGAGGGAAAGGAAGAAACATATTTCTGTATTTTGCCACAGAACACTCCATACCCTTGGCACCTAATGGGCTTCAGTACACAGGATAGTTGTGCCCTATGGGGAAACTCCTCCCCTCTTCCCATATACAGTCATCCCTAGGAGAGGGTTCAAAACAGGAAATGAGGAAAATTACCCACAGCTGCTACATAGTAGCTGACAAATTTAGTTCATGGGATGTGTAAGATATTTCCAGAGACCCTTAAAAACATAATGTAGGGGATTTTGTAAAGAGTTAGGGACCTGAAACAGCTAGGAACAAGAACAAGAAAAATACAGGTGAACTGATGTGGACTAGACAAGTGTTTTAAACTTAAAACATTTAAAACAGCTTTTGACTTTTAGTAGCTTAGTGATACTACCACTACTTGGATTCTCTAAATAAATTGCAAAGGTGAGCTCAGACATACTCTATACTGTAAGTGAAAAGCTGTTCATAATAGTAGAGGCTAGAAAGTATAAATTTTAAAATTCAACTTAGGTTATGACAAATTGTGAGGTGATAAAGTTGAATCCCTTCCATTTCTCCCTCCCACTGCTCCTACTTACTACTGACCATCTTCTTTCAAGTACTTCAAGATTTGTGTTTAAAAGATAAAATCTCAGTCAGCATGAAAGTTTCATCCTAGAAAATGTCAATGAGCAAAAGTTCACAAAGAAAGCAACAAAGGGGAAAGCAGTAACTATGTCACCAAATAAGCGGATTTTTCTTCATCTTTTACACGTCAGAAGTCCACTTTCTGATGACTGCCACTGTTATCTGAAGGAATTTCTCCGAACAGACCATGGGCTTTTAAGTACTTTTTATGTTTCTTCAATTACCCTGTAATACTTCCAAAACTTTATTTCCTTTAAATGTTAATTACACCCTTAAAGGTTAGTTAAGTGAAAGTATTGAAACATAATGCCCTTTCCTTCTTGCCAAAATATAACCTTTCTTTTTCTTTTATATCTCATTAAGTCATTTTAGTAGAAGAGCCGAGTTAGGTTTACTGTGATTAAGTCTATTATTCCCCACATAAATGAATCAGGGCCAGTATTTCTTTTATTAATTTATTATTTATTCCTTTAAAATATATATTACAGTGTGTATATATAATTTTAACACATTTGTATTTTATATAGAATTATATATCTGTATATACATAAGATATATATATATATAAAACAGAATTATTTTAACTTATGTTGACATATACTTTATTTCCTTTTTCATTATCTAGACAAGAAATGTTTCCCCAAACTCCTGAATAAATCTCTGCGATCTTAGTACAACTCTCCCCCATTATACCTGGTCAAAAACCTCAATCCCTTAGTTATTCTACTTTATTATATGTTTTTCAATACTTTTTTTATGGCATATGTCTCAAATTGTATGTGTATATTTCATATTCTTAAATCATATTTTTCTGCTCTTGTTCTTTGAGTTAAATGGCATACACTTTGATGCTGGGCCTGGTTCTATACTTATTTTGTGTTTCATTCATCCATTCAGCTAATATATACTGGCTGCCGAAAATGTGATCGCCACCATGTTACCACTAGAGATTCTAACCTCATGAAGATTATAGGTTGAAAAGAGCCACATATACTCCTGCCTACACAGTGGAACCATAATCAACATATGACTGACAGTAATTTGTGTTGCATTTGATCCAATATATATTTGTCAGGTGGATATGCTACAATTCTCTCCTTTTGGTTTGAAATTCCTAACATTTCTATAACTCCTATAATAGCCTCTAAGAGCCAACTAAAATATATTAAAATGCTGATTAGTGGTCTAAAGCATTCAGGGGGAGCTTTTCTAGCCCTCTCAACAGAACCACTCTTTTTAAAAAAATTTTAATGTGTTATTTATTTTTCGAGAAAGAGAGAAACAGAGTGTGAGTGGGAGACGGGCAGAGAGAAAGGGAGACACCGAATCCAAAGCAGGCTCCAGGCTCTGAGCTGTGAGCACAGAGCTCCACATGGGGCTCGAACCCACGAACCGTGAGATCAGAACCTGAGCCAAAGTCAGATGCTGAACCAACTGAGCCACGCAGGTGCCCCTACAGAGCCATTACTTTAAAAATATATATATATATTAGTCAATAATAGGACACATAAGCATTGAAACCCTGGTGACAAAATTCTTGTCCTTGGACTATAACAACTGTGTCTTCCAAAGAGGCAGGTTTTGACAGGTTTCCTTCCTATTTAATCATCAATATGTCCCAGGTAAGGAAACTTTTCCTAAAGAAATTGTTCTAAATTCTTAGACTTAACATTAACTCCAGTCCTCTAAAAAGCTCATCAACTCTCCCAGGGTCAGGATCACCTCAGGGCTAATAATGCCAAACAAAAAGCTCCAGCCCTCACCATGGGTATCCAGCTTTGAGTTCCTTGTTTCTTTCATTTTTTTTTTAACAGACTATTTTTAATTTATTTTGTGAGAGACAGACACAGTGCAAGTAGGGGAGGGGCAGAGAGAGAGGGTGAGAGAGAGAATCCCAAGCAGGCTCCACACTGCCAGTGCAGAGCCCAATGCAGGGCTCAAAACCACAAAGCCATGAGATCGTTACCTGAGCCAAAGTCAAGAGTCGGATGCTTAACCTCCTGAGCCACCCAGGTGCCCCTCAAGTTCCTTGTTTCTAATTGACAGTCCCACCTAGATTTCTTATCATTAAATCAAACTGAACAAATCTAAAGAAGAATTCATAGTCACTCTGACCTCTCATCCTTACTTCTTATCAGCCTCTCCTAATGGCTCTATTCTGCCAACAAGAACTGGCATTCTCTCCATCTTCTAAGCTTTCAAACTGGCAATGACCACTCTGTCACAAGTTCTGACAACTCTTAACAGCAAAATCTCTTTGGGTTCAACCCTTCTTTTACATTCTACAGCCAAAAATATGTAATTTGGATGTAAATTTTAAAAAATAAAAAATATCAATCAATCAATCAATAAATAAAATGAATACTTCTACCACTTCCTGGGTAAAAAAAATATGTGCATGTAAATCACATGCTATTTAAACATTTCCTAATTTGAGTTCAACTAAATTCTTCAAAGTGTTCTAGCTCTATAGATTAATGGAGATTACAGATATATTTACAACTTCTATAATTATAAAAAGAAAAATTGTGACTATTTTGTACATAAAAAATTCAATTTCTGCTAATGCCATGATCCTATTTGCAGAGAAAAGGTATTACTTTCTAAAAAAATTAACATGATTTACACTTAATCTGGACGATAATTAATAACAGAAGTCCTTTGATGTTAGTTATCTTCTATTTCATTGAAGTTCCACTTCGTACACAAAAATAAAAATTGGAAATCATATTAAACCTAAAAGGTGATCTTAAGAATTAAAAAAATAGAGAATATACAGAATGAATGACTACGAATATTTAATAACATGTGAGGTGTGTATGCCCATGTCTAGCTGTGATATATTCTTAAACATAATACCTATAGTATCCATGTTATTAATATTCTTGTATAGACTATATTCCCTTCATGTAGGTTAAATTAACATATTTCAATGCAATATAAAATATCTTCTCATTATAAGTGGCAAAACTGATATTCTCAGATATATAATAGATTCATATCCATTAAAATAGGTAACAGGTATACAATATCCTGTTTATGCTACACTCAGGTTTCGTTAGATATCACTTTATCATGTCCATGACAAACTACCACAAACAAATGTGAGGATGCATTACTATTAAGTACTCTATATAGATGTTTCCAAAGCTGAGTATTACAACAGTCAATACAACTATCTAAGATAAGAGTAGAGTCTGAAGGGTGCTAACAGTTTAGAAGTCTTGATAGGAGAGTACTGCAATGCATTTGATGTTGAATACCTCGAAAGACTATCTGGAAATTTCCAAGAAGGAAACTACCTTTATTTATTTATTTATTTATTTTTTTGAAGATTTTTTTTTTAATATATGAAATTTATTGTCAAATTGGTTTCCATACAACACCCAGTGCTCATCCCAAAAGGTGCCCTCCTCAATACCCATCACCCACCCTCTCCTCCCTCCCACCCCCCATCAACCCTCAGTTTGTTCTCAGTTTTTAACAGTCTCTTATGCTTTGGCTCTCTCCCACTCTAACCTCTTTTTTTTTTTTTTTCCTTCGCCTCCCCCATGGGTTCCTGTTGATGCTAAGTGAAATAAGCCATACAGAGAAAGACAGGAAACTACCTTTAAACTTCAGTTTCCAAGTATTTTCACAGATAAACTTTAACAATCATTAGTTCACAATAAAAATACAGATTACACAGAAAGAAGCAAGAAACATTAGTAAGAGTCAGCAAAAACAAACAACAGAATTAGACCTATAAAGACACAAGACATAATATTGGAAAAAACAAAGAATTTATAGATATAAGAAATATAATAATTGACATTAGAAATTCATTTGAATAGGTGCAACAGAAGATGAGGCACAAGTCATAAAAGAATTAGTAAACTAACTAATAGGCCTTAAAAATCCAGTTAAAGTATAGTACAGAAAGACAAACTATGAGATGTAAACACAGAAACCTAAACGGAGTGAGAATGTGTGAAATATGCATATTAGAATTACAGAAGGCAACTATGAATAGAGAGCACTGGAGACAGATAATACTCTAAGTAAAAATGGCTAACAATTTTCCAGCATTGATAAATTAGCAATCATTAAATTCAGGAAGCCCAATGAATCAGGATAAACAGAAGAATGAATAACAGAAATCTATACCAATACACATCATAATGAAACTCCAGAACACCGAAGATGAAAAAAAAAAAAGATAAAACAATAGAACAGACAGGTTAACTCCAGGGAATGTTAATTTAGACTGTACCTCACTTAACAACAATCAAAACCAGATACTGATGAAATAATATGTTGACCCTGCTGAGAGAAAATAATTTGCAAGCTAGAATTCTATATCCATTGCAAATATCTTTTAAGAACACGGATGAAATAAAACATTATCAAATACATTTTAAAATGTTTAGTATGACCAAAATCGCAGTAAAGGTAGTTTAAAAAGAGGTGTTTCAGTAAGAAGGAAAATGATCCTAAAGGAAACTGTTATACAAGAAGGAAGGTATACACATAAGTTAAATATGCAAGTAAATTTAAGCAAACATGCATGGAACAGTAAACATATTGTTTAACTTAGGTTAAAAAATAACCAACATATGGAATAACAGATAAATTAGGAAGTGTCAAAAAAGTTTTTTGAAAGTTGTTCAAAATGATGTAAAAATGACACACATGCCATGTTCAAGGATAGGAAGAATCAAATATATGAATCTCAATACACAGAAATTTGTCCAGTTTATGCATTTGTAATCAACTGCGACTGAATTTATATCCAACAATATTGGATTGTTCAATCCAATCATTTACTGATAGGACAGGCAAATGTATCATGTAATATTCATAGTATGTGACAATATACCTAGGAGGAAATGAAAACAAAATAGCTACACACATCAAAATGGTTAAATCTTTTTTAAAAAAAGTGAAAAATTTAGTAATAGAACATATATGTAATGTGATTCCACTCATACAAAAGGAAAAAAAAGAGGACTAAACTTAACATATATTTTAGGGATACATCCACATGTGAAAACATAAGAAAGGCATGGGATCATGAGCCCAAGATTCAGAATAGTGATTTCTTCTGGAAAGAAGGAGTAAACGATAGACTTCATAAATGTTGGTAATGTGGGAACATATGGTTATATTCTATTAATGCTATGTTTTTAACTGTGCATATACAGCCAAATAAATCTTCAAAATTTAGAACTTAGGCTTCTATTCATCTTATTCAATTCAATACTGAATTCTTCTGATGAGCCACTCAGGAACATTTTTCAGTTGGTCATCATCATGTAGATAATGACTCTTCACATTTGCAATGCTTAGACATACTCTGTAGTTTACTTTTCTTCCAGAGACTAAATAATAACCCCTGGGGTTTAAACTTATCTATTTTAAACTTAAAAAAATGTTTATTTATTTATTTTGAGAGAGAGATGGGGAGAGGGGCAGAGAGGGAGGGAGAGAGAGAATCCCACCCAGCCTCAGTGCAGAGCCTGACATGATGGCCCAAACTCACGAACTGTGAGATTGACACTCACGAACTGTGAGATTGACCTGAGCCGAAACCAAGAGTCAGATGCTTAAGCAACTGAGCCACTCAGGTGCCCCTCAAAGTTTTTTTTCTTTTTCTAAGGAAAAAATAATTTTTGGAGTTTCATACCCCTTCAAATATCCCATCCATCAATTGAGTTTTGGGGGAAAAAATGAGATAAGAGGCAATCATTTGATTCTGAACTACTCCAGCTTAGGCATTCATTTGTACAATGAACTAAGAGGAACTAGTCAAACAAAAATTGAAGAAATCCTACAACAAATCACATATTTTGTTTGAAATATTTGAATACTACCAAAAGCAGTATTCAAATTATCTATGAGAATAATGCATAAAGTACATTTGGCCTGGGGCATCAATTTCTAACAAATATAAAGCAGAAACAATCTTCACTGCAATCCTCAAAAATCCACTGCTTTCCCAACTAGCAACATGTGTTAATGTTTATAAATATCCATTGAGCAAATTTTACCACCTCTCTACCATTAAATGTAAAGGAATGGATTAGATTTTATGTAGAGAAGATCTGGAATATATACCAATACCAAGTAAAATGATTACTAAGTATTATATGTAAGACAATATATCAATATAGGGTGATCAAATATGTTTGTTATACCGTGACTGGAATAGGTTAGGCAGAATTTACCAGTGGGGAATCTATGCTTCACTTCAGATAGAGTCCCAATCCAGGCAGTCACTCCAGCATCAACTAATTATCCATCCTCTGAAGGTCTGACCTCTTTAAGACACTTTACTCAATGGCCCTTCTCAGGAGACTTGGACATAAGTTCAGATAAGGGGAGTCCATATGTTCAGGATATAAGAAGGGTATCTGGTAAACATTCCCAAACTCTTGTACAGGTAAGCTCCACCTTTCTGTAGACCTGTGGCATGTTCCCTGTCCAAAGGGGAAGCATACCTTAATATTATATGCATCCTGCACAGCATCTGTTGTCTTTATATTACTCCACATGTTCTTTGTGGATTTATGGTACCCAATAAGAAAAACCTCCCTATGTGTGATGCTACTCATCACCAACAGAAAGTCTCTTCATCTGGAAATAGCAAGATTTTGTTTTTAATAACATGTACAACATGGAACTTATATAAACTGGACCTAGTGCCTACTCCCTTTGGATCTAGTGTGCCAAAAGCACTGCCTGCATGCACTTGGGTTAATGGAGACCACCAATATTCCCTTGGCCAAGCCACACTCCCTCAAAATAGTTGTGGTCAGGGTAAACTACATAAACCAGGGTAGTTTTTAACCTCTCACAAAAGAACTTTCAGAGCAGAACCATCTATGATGGAAATGTTTAGGAATAACAGAAATACACACCACTAATCATGAGTCTATATAAGTACTGTTTTACAATGTATGGAATCCTTGTGTCTACTTTCATAAAGGTCTTTAGTTCAAAAAAGGAAGCTGGAGTGGCTCTTGTAATTCTCAGAAACCCTTGGGAGATAACACAGACCTAAACAGTCAGGGCAAGGAAATCCATAAATCTAACACTAAGCTTAACATGGACTGCTCACCCCCTCAATATGGTCCTGCAGAGAGGCTCAGTCTAGCAGTTTCACAATCTCTAATTTTAAATACCACCAAATCACATGACATAACATCTATCATATAAACACAACACTATATCATGTATCTGGTTGTAAAAGAGATTAAAAAATAACTGAAACAGGGAACACCTATGATGTAGTTTAGAATGTCAACATCATATGCAAAGATCGTTTTAAACAACCATTCCAAAAACCTATGAATAACATAGTCTGAATGGGCAGATGAAGAACGTTGAGCTCAAGGTGGAATAGAAAGTAGGGAGGGTTTCTAGGAGAATGTGAGCTTTAAGTAATATTTTGAAAGATGTAGAAGATACTGAAAAGATGAAAGGGAATGTGCAAAGGCATGGAGAAAAGCAAAGTTAAATCATGTACAGATCATTCACAGTCAGGATTTTGAAGAATTCACCAAATTTTTGAGATTCACTAGAGATTTTCTACAATGTTCAAAACAAACAAAAACAGATGGCAATCACTGGTATTGCTTTTTGAGGGAAAAAAATTAATTGATGGAAGAAAGAGAAAAGCTAGTCAAATCAAGTAAAATGCACTAGACTGGTGGCAGCCTAAAGTCAAGAAACAGCTAGGAAACAATAGTTGTAAAATTACTGAAGTGATAAAAGTCTAGTCCTGTGGGAAGGGGAGGTTAAGAGTGGATATAATAAATCTTCAGATAAAGGATAATTAGGAATGCTTGATGAACCAGGATGAGTTTCAGGCAGGGTTAAAGAGAGAAAGGATAAAAAGAAATGCAGAAAATAAGGAACACAGACCTCTATTTAGGGGAGAGAACAGAAATATGAGTTATTTTGGGGATGTTCTTTCAAATGATGGTTGAATGTTTAAGTGGAGAGTGAATTGTCTTTACTAAATAGCTAAATAGCTAAAAAAGGTGAGAGGTTTGGGCTAAGTAGATGTCCAAGGGACTCATCTATATCTGTGTTCTATTTTTTTTTATCATTTTACAGTTTGCAAGTGTTTTCATTTATGCTAATATTTAATTTTTATAATAAAACAGTTTTATTAGTACACATTTTCCCCTGTTTATAGTCAAGAAATTTAAAAGAAGATAAGCGAACTGCCCAAGGTCAGAAAGATGATAAGTAACTAAAACCCAAACATAGTGCTTTTTTTCCCCAATACACTGAATGGTATTTTAAGAATAAACCACTGAAGAATACAAACTCCAAGGAGATGATGTAGTAATTAGTCACAGCACTCAAGGAAGAAAAGCAGACACCTTATTTGCTTTTCCTGAGAAGCAACTAGTTTTTCAACTCTATTCAAATACATATATTGAAGAAAAATCATAAAATGAAGGCCAAAAGACATATTATTTTATTCATAAAGCTGAAGGACTTCATTTCATTAAAAAGTATCCATCACACTGAATCCTTCATATGAGATAAAACAAATGATGGTCTTATTAGTATCTGAACCACACTTTCATTTTAATAAAATGTGGCTTATTAATGCAGAAACAGAATCTAATGTCCCTTATATTGCATTAAGTAAAATTAAGTCTTTATTTCCTGGCACCTAATTATATATTTCATAACACAAAAAATGAGTGCCAAATAAGACATTTATAATATTTTCTAATACTGGAAGAAAATATTTTGAAGGATAATTTAGTTTCTACTCTGACTTCTGATGATAGACATTACACAAACTTTTTATTTAGTAAACTTTTTGTGGCTACTTTTTATTCCTGTCCAACTGTAAATTCCTCCAACCTCTTCAACCATCTGCATATCACAGCAGGGAAAAACACTGGTCAGACAATACAGGTCAAAAAAAGTCAATGAAGTGGGCATTGTCTGAAATGAGTTATGATCCAGATTGGCTATGTGACATAAGCCTCTTTGGGCTTCAGTTTCTCCTTCCACAAATATCCAAAGTAGATAGCATATCCTTCAACAAAATAAGGGAAATAAAAAATTCATAAAGGTTATTTTAGCCTTAATTTTTGATGGTCTGTAATTTTATCATCAAGATACAAAGACAAAAATTAGAGTATAATGTGTACAGTTTAGAAGATAATGACCACACCTGAGCAAATATATAATAAAAGAAAGGTTCCACAATTGAAAGAGAAGGAAAAAGAAGATATTTTAAATATTCCACCAGCTAGAATATGATAGGGATATCATATCTTTTCTCATCCATATTCTTTCTTACCTTTCTTAGGAGGTTATCCTGTTTGCCATCTTTTATGTAAAGGCATACTTCTTCAGGTTACACCTATATAATAAGTTTTCCTTTTCTTTGCTGTCATAGAGCAATCCCATCCTTCCTATTTCTGGCCAAACGAAAACACTCTTGAAACCACATTTTAGCATTGTCATCTAAGATTTTTAGCCCCTAAATATTATAGTTTGTGATTCTTTATTAGAACAAATACCCAAAGTAGGTATTTTTTAATTATTTGAAATGGATCACATCATTTCTGGCGAACTCTTTAATATAACAAATACTTCTACCACCAAACCTTTTAGACAAGGTCATGTTTTCAATTTCAAGTGTAGAAATACTTTGATTCCTACAAAATATTGTCTTCTAATACTCAAAATACACAATTTCACTAATAACAGATGATGCCTCTATTTCTGGAATTCCAGACAGCACATAGAGAGGGAAAAGCCCCAGGAGAATTATCATCCAGCTAATAATTCTTTCCATTAACATAGAAAACTGAAGGCTGGCTATTCAACTGAAAGTTTTGAAGGAAAATGTTTCAAACTACCATGCCTAACTGAACTGATCCCAATAACTCCAAAAGACATTTGTCATGTGACTACCATGTGACCATCACTGTGCCAGTGGGACTTTCATATTTATTATTTAATTTAATCCTCACAACAAACTCATCAGCTATTTAGAGCTTAACGACAATGGGCCCAGAGAGGATAGGTAACTTTCTTGGGTTCACAGGCTGTTTAATGGCAGGGTTGGGATTCAGATACAGGTTTCAGACACCAAATTGGAAGACATTATCACTATATTATTTGACTTAACCTAAATGACATATCAAAAGAAATAAACATAAGGTTTTTAGAATGCTTTAAAGTGAATTCTTCAGTATTAAGGCATTAATATAAAACAAAACAATATAAAACCCACATACTATGTGATAAAGGAAACTCATGCTAATAAAGTGATAAAGTCAATGCACACTAATATGATTGCTTATATTCATAATTCATAATTAAAATAATTCAAAATTCATAATGAAAAATAATTATGGCCTACACTTTAAACAATACTTGAATAGGGGTATTTGCAACTTAATGAGAATGCATTCTGTCAGGATTTGAACATGCACGAATATATTACATTCCTGGAAAAGAGATATTTTAATCACATGGAATCAATTTTCTTTTTGTTTTTGCCTATTCAAATGCCCACACCTCTGTATTGAAATTTCTAATAAACATTGAAATTTCTAATAAACATTGAAAATAGAAACAAAACCACTAATTGGAAGCTTACTAAATTCTGAAACTTTAGTAACTATATTTCAGAAATAAAGGTAATTTTGAAGACGGTGATTCTCAACAAGGGACAATTTTGCCCAGTAGGGGAAATCTGTCAATGTCTGAAGGCATTTTTCGTTGTCATAACTGGTGGTGAGAGGTTGCTGCTAGCACCCAGGGAGTAGAGACCAGGAATACTACAAAACATCCTACAATGTACACAATAGCATTTCACAAAAAATAACTAAGCTGAAATATCAACAGTACCAAAGTTAAGGAACTCTTCTTAGGCATATGCTTTCAGCACTTGTCAAACACTTTTAAGCTTATTTACTGTGTAGTACTTAAGGCATACCAAAATGTAGATACAAGATGATGAATCTATGGGTCTATGGACCTACCACTGAGCTTAATAAACAGTGCTCAATCCCTCTTCTGTATTCCTTCCTGCCTCTATAGTTCATACTTATATATTACATAGGAAATCTAGAATTATAATAGAACATTGCAAAAACCATATGGTAAGTAAATATTTATTCCACATATATAGAACATTTTTATTACTTCTGGATATACAATTGAGAGGAAGTAGTTTTGAAGATATAATCAATTACAAAGGTGTTATAATTCATTAAATATATG
Organism: Prionailurus bengalensis; assembly: GCF_016509475.1. Classification (NCBI taxonomy): domain Eukaryota; kingdom Metazoa; phylum Chordata; class Mammalia; order Carnivora; family Felidae; genus Prionailurus; species Prionailurus bengalensis. Next base: position 77,756,608 of record NC_057361.1, on the reverse strand, counting down.
ACTAGCCAACAATCTTTGGATTCAAAACAAATTTATATAATACTAAAAAAAAATGAATAGGAAGCTGGTAAAAAAAAAGTGTGATTGTTTGCCATCTGTTAGTTTCACTAAAGGTATTAGAGCCTGGATTCCTTGCCTCTATTTGTCTTGGGCTGAGGGACTTCTGTCTTTTGTCCAGAGGTAGCTTCATAACTCAAGTTAGAGTAGGGATTTGGTATAACCTTGCTTCTCATTTCCTAGTTCAAGGTCCTGAAAGTCTATGCGAGGAGAAAGATGGCACTTTCCAAATTCTATAATTTCAAGGGAATTCTTGGTCTACCACAAACATCACCTCACTTCAATAGGCCCAAAGGATCTTTAGAATGAAAGAGTCAGAATTTTAGTAAAGTTCTACCATGGCTTAAATTCTATAATGGCAGCAGAAAATATGATCTTTGAAGCCACATCTTGTTCAACTGCTAGTAAGACCTATCTTTGTTCAAAGTGTAAATAGATTAAATAGTTTGCATTTTAAAAATACTTTATAATGCAATTACTATAGGAAAAATAATTGTTTAAAGCCACTTTTTCTTTCTTTGTAAAACAGTTGGTATCACTCGTGGATGATGATACAACCAATAATGGTGACGAATACTGGTATTCATCAACAAGAGACACAGAGGGGATGGAAATAAACAGTCATCACATTTGCTTGGAATAGACATGATTTAATCAGCAGACTGAAAGTAGCAAACAAGGGTCAAAGGAAAGCAGCGAAGAAAGGGAAGAGAAAAAAAAAAAAACACTTGACTAACCAGTTAGAAGCAAAAGATGAAAAAGAACAGTAGCTCAAGGATAAAAGTATTTTTAGATTGCAGTAGCATTCCATAAAGTAATTATGTATTCAATCATAATGAGAAATAGGAAAGAAATGCCTTCGAATGTTGCTGTTATTGCTAATGTTTCATTTTCCCTAAAAAAATATTGAAATGAATGTGCTTAATACAAGTTGTTATTTAAGAGAAAAATGTTTTCAAATTCTACAGTACTAATGCCATTATAGCCTTAACTGATGTGCTTATAATCATCAACCCTTGTAAACTACATGAACACATGCAGACTCACAAGGCTGCATAAAATAAAGATGGTCAATAGCCGCGTAAATAGATCAATGATTACAAAGATGGATTGAGGAGACAAAAATGAGCTCTACTATTACACATGCATGAACTTCCTAACTATAAGAATAATTATACTCTAGAACTGTTTAATTGAGGGAAGTTGAAGAATCTTTTTCCCTGCAGAATCGATAGATACCCATCTATCTTTGATATCTTAGGAGTAGCATTGTCTGGAATCAGGACAATAGATCAGATGAGCTATGCTTTATTCTAATTATTATGTCATGGCCCAATAAAAAGTTACATAATTCAAATAAGCTGTTTTGAGACATAAAGTAACATTGGAAAGACATAATCATGTGGCCATCTGTAGACCTTACACATCTTACAGTGCTTGACACTTGAATGGGTTCCAAAAGAGTAACACAGCCAGCACTGGTAGAAATTATCTGAGAGGAAAAAAGCAAGCTGGAATATTCCCATGCATGTATCACAGGAGGACATGTACAGAGGTATTTCTGTAGCTTCCAGGTGTGAAGGAGATGCCTTAGAGCCATATTTCATTGAGGGGATATTATTAAGAAAGATTAGGGGCTTTATTAAAAAATAATTTATTATGCTAAGAGACTGTTAAAAACTGAGAACAAACTGAGGGTTGATGGGGGGTGGGAGGGAGGAGAGGGTGGGTGATGGGTATTGAGGAGGGCACCTTTTGGGATGAGCACTGGGTGTTGTATGGAAACCAATTTGTCAATAAATTTCAGAAAAATAAAAAAAAATAAATAAAAAAAAAATAAAAAAATGAGCTTTAGTATCAATAAAAAAAAAAAAAATAATAATTTATTTAAGGGGCGCCTGGGTGGCGCAGTCGGTTAAGCGTCCGACTTCAGCCAGGTCACGATCTCGCGGTCCGTGAGTTCAAGCCCCGCGTCGGGCTCTGGGCTGATGGCTCAGAGCCTGGAGCCTGTTTCCGATTCTGCGTCTCCCTCTCTCTCTGCCCCTCCCCCGTTCATGCTCTGTCTCTCTCTGTCCCAAAAATAAAAATAAAAAACTTTGAAAAAAAAATTAAAAAAAAATAATTTATTTAAAATGAAAGAAAGTAAGGAAAGGACAGAGGGAGGAAGGAAGGGAGGTGAAAGGTAAAGGGGTTGGGAGGGGGGGGGGAAGAGAGGGAAGGAGGAAAGGCCAGAGAAAATGTAGTGGGTGGAGAATGAGACAAAAGTGGGGCACTGGATAGTTGCATTTCCAGAAGAAGTGCATCCGTCCTTTAAAAATAAGGGAGACAGAGACCAAAAGACATAGAACATCTACTTAAGGAATAAAAGTGTCTGGTATGTAGTATGAATTGTTAAAAAAAAAAACTAAAAGAAAATAACTACTTTAAGTAAGTTATTGAAATTCAGGATATCAAAATGGGTATCCTTCCCGCATCTCATTCTCTTACCCATCATTCCTTAAAATTATCTCCTGTGCTGGCTATTGTGACATACCACAGTATCTGGCATTCTCCCTGACATGCTGGCTCATTTTGTTCTGATTTCTCTAACACCATCCATTCCCTCAACTATGGTGCTCTATAGAAATACAGTCTTTAACCTTCCACTTGTCACTTTCCTTCCACTACATACTTTGGTAGATATCCACTATCCACTATCTTTGGTCCTCATATCCCAACAGACATTTCTTTGCAAATGATTCCAAAAATCCTATTTTCAGTCCTAATCACCATTTTGACTTCCAACTACATTTCAACATCTTCCTGATAGTGAATTCCATTTCTAGCTTACAGTTAGACCTTTTAAAATAAGGGAGACATTAGTATTTTTATTAATAATCTTAAAATTTTGGCATATTCTTACTGATTAAATTATATATAATGTATCACATATATTATATATATTATATATTGTAATTTATCATTATATATTTAATATGTATGTATAATATGTATTATATATATATATATTTATAGAAAATATACATATAGTGTGTATGTGTTTTTAAGTAAGATATTCATCCTGCTAAATAACTAAAATATATTAATTGCCTGGCAGGAAAGAGCCTAATAACCTATACTGAAGAGAGAATACTAGTGTTAACTCTCTGTGAGGCAGTATGTCCTTAATTGTTTTTTGTTTTTGTTGTTATGAGGAGATAACTATCTCACGTGAACAACATACAATGATTATGCATGGATGGAGTTTAGCACAGTAATCAAATAGAACTTACATCAAAATTAATCTGATGATACATATTTAATGCTATGCATTATCCACGTGCTGCATGGTAATTAGACACAAATTGTAAACAGCTCCTGTGAGCGGCAAATTGATGTTACTTTTGCATCACTGGAGCAAACGTTTTTGGGATAGGAGAGAGAAAGAAGCAGTAGTGATTCTAGTCTCTTCTCTTGCCTGAGGAAAGCAGTTTCCTTTGGGTTCTGGGAAATCAAATAATTGTTTCAATCCAGGACTTTCCTCCTTACCAAAAGATACTCAGATGTTTGATTCGTTTGGATAAACATAATACTAACTTTAGTAACTCACATGAGTCACTTATCATTTGTGCCTCATACCCAAGTGGCACAATTCCAATCATACGTACTATTAAATTACATGTTAAGTGGTTTTCTACTGCAAGAAGAAGTAAGAAAATGATTTTTAATTAAGGAGAGTAAGGAATGATAAGATATTTTAGAGTATCTGGCATTGAGAAGGAAAGAAATCTGGCTTGAAAAAAGTCCTCAGTGGGAAGCTTTCAACAAAAAGGTGGCACAAAAATGGTTGGGCAAAGGATGCAGGGGGTAAACACATGACTATATATATATATATATATATATATATATATATATATATATAAAAGAGCTAAAGGCTTAGAAAAGGCAATGAAAAGTCTGGAAAAAAAGGAAGAAATGAGACAGGCTTTGGTCAACCCATTCACAGGGAACAGGAAATAACATGGACACATCAGGTATAACATGCACAAAAGGAGCCTGGGAAGATCTACTCTTTATGATTCTCCACCACTCACCTTCCCAGAGTTTAATCCAAGATTTAGCATAATAATGCAATTTCACAAGCAGTTGCTTTGACTGCATAGTGGATAAAATTAAACCAGCAAATTCAAGAATGTAGACACAATTTAATGACATCTCCAAACTGTAAGCAATATGTTTCTCCCAACTGGACCAGGCTTATCCAATTTAAAGAGAAACAAATAGGTATTGTTTATGCTACAAAATAAAGTGAAACAAAAAAAATCCCAGGTAATAAAATTCTAGATATACATTTTAAAAGCTTGTTGAATATTAGAGGGACATTCATAAGTGAGAATCTTTCTCTGGTTCTTACATTCCCTAAAGAGTTCAAAACATGACTTAAAAATAATCAATGTTTTGAATTTTGCTGGCAAATAGATGCCACAGTAGCATTCTGCATAATTACATTCATTTTTTATTTACCAAAGTATGTGAATGAAAAATTACATACTTTTAATGGGTAAAATAAATGGCTACATTGATTAATTACTTAAAATATGGTTCCATTTTACTATAATTTGATTATAGAGAAAAGACTAGAAAGCTTTGGAGTCAGAAATTTATTTGCCTTATTGTGCATTAAAATTAAACTATCCAATTAAGAAAAAAGAGGGAGAACTAAACCCCCTTAGGCTTCACTGTTCATTCTTTCTGACTACTGTGCAAAGAACCAAGGAATTTAGATAGGCAAGACAAATGTGATCAGCTCTCCATTTCTACTTAGAGAACTATGGACTTGATACTTGCACAGAAAAGAAAACTTTTTTTTTTTTGACTGTTCCACAGGGGGATTACTTATCAAAGGATATCTCTTACTAAGATTAACATAAGCATGTCATGATAGTAAAGAACCTACATAAACTCATTAAACCTTACTTTAAAAAAATTTTTTTAACATTTATTTATTTTTGAGAGACAAAGAGAGACAAAGTGCAAGCAGGAGAGGGGCAGAGAGGGAGACACAAATCAAAACAAGGCTCCAGGCTCTGAGCTATCAGCACAGAGCCGGATGCACGGCTCAAACCCATAAACCTTGAGATCATGCCTTAAGCCGAAGTTGGTCATTTGACTGAGCAATTTAGGCACCCCTCATTAAACCTTAGTCTTATAGAGGGGCGCCTGGGTGGCTCAGTTGGTTGGACGTCTGACTTCTGCTCAGGTCATGATCTCACTGCTCATGGGTTCAAGCCCCACATAGGGCTCTGTGCTGACAGCTCAGAGCCTGGAGTCTGCTTCGGATTCTGTGTCTACCCCTCTCTCTGCCCCTCCCATACTCATGCTCTGTCTCTCTCTGTCTGTCAATAATGAATAAATGTTAAAAAAATTAAAAAAAAAAACCTTAGTCTTACAGAAAATAGATTTATCTATATTTAAAATGTTTACATGAGGTAATCTGTAATGCAAATCTATATTACGAAATGGAGGAACTTCCATATAGACATAGCCTGCCAAAATGACAGGCACTAGTTCTTTGAGATTTAGAGACAGTCTGAGGGGGGGCAAAACTCTCACAGCACAAACTTCTCAGTCTTTTTAAAATCAAGACAAACTTTATGGCTTAAAAACAAACAACAACAATAAGAAAAAACCTACAATGAGTATGCCCTTACTTGTAAAATCTTCACAGTTCTTCCTTCCAGAAATTAAACCAGACAGGACCAGACATACAAATAATTTTAACAATAGGTTAGTCTTGTATAGTCCTTTATTCTACACTGCACTTTATTTGGTTTAATCCTCAGAATGACCCTGTTTCTCATATGTGAAAACAGAGATTTAGCAAGCTAAAATATTTGCTCATGGAAGGTAGAATAGAATAGAAAGAGTAATAGATTTAGAACCACAAGAGATCTTGTTCAGAATCCCAGCTGTGCTACTCTGCCACTTACCATTTATGTGACATTGAGGAACATCTCAAAGTCTCAGTTTTATTTTCTGTAAAATGAGGATAATAGTATGCATCTCACAGGATTGTTATAGGATTCAATGAGATAAAATATATAAAGTACTTGGCACAATTCCTAGCACATGTTACATGCTTAACAAAGAATAACATTTATCCACTGATCTTAAACAAGGTATTTAACCTCTTGACCTCTCCACTTTTACATCCATAAAATGGTAATAACACTATTTACTTAACAGAGTCATTTTGATGATGAAATATATGCAATTTTATGTACAGTGAATGATAGGCAGAAACAAACCTAGAACTTATATCTTCTATGTTGAATACTTTTAAAAAAAATGTTTATTTATTCATTTTGAGAGAGAAAGGGAGAGAGACAAGAGAGAGAGACAGAGAGACGACAGACAGAGAGAGAACGTACATGGGGGAGGGCAGAGAGAGAGAGAGAGAGGAAGAGAGAGAATCCCAAGCAGGCTCCTCGATGTCAGCACAGAGCCCTGGATCTCATGAACCATCAGATCATGACCTGAGCCAAAATCAAGAGTCAGGACACTTAACCAACTGAGCCCCCAGGTGCCCCAGAATACTCTTACTGGCAACAAAGCTAGATACTCTTGATTCTATTACCAAAATATAGAAGAACATTTTCTCACAACTCCATTGAGAAGATAACAATCTAGAAATACCTGTGAAAATGAATCTTAAAAGGAAAATATCCAAGTTACCTGAATTAAGGCTTCACTCAACATGTCTTCATTAACCTCCAGAATGATGTTTTTTATATCTTCATATGGCATACGATATGATCCTAAGAAGATAGCTAAAATAAAAGTAGATTTTCTTAAAAACAGAATAACATCAAAATTTTAAAGACCTAATGAACACCTGATTCCCATTTTCATTGACTCAAAATATGAAATTTATGTCACTAATATTAATCTAAAGATAGGAACAAACAAAATTAGTTACCATTTGATGGCCTACACTACACATCTAGGCAAAATGGCCCACTATTTCAGGCTCTAATGTTACAGGTTGTGTATATCCTATATACAAATTATAACTCCTACTAATAACACTGATGACTATATGCATATGCATTTTAGATTGAGCTGCTATGAAATGACTCATGAAAAGCTAGAGATTTTATTTCAAGATGGCCTTTTAATCTGACATAGAATTTAATATGGAGATACTCAGATGCATACAACACAGTACTTCTCAGGAACAACAATAAAGTAACCAAGTACAAAAAAAATCACATCAATCTACTCTGAAATGCTCCCACATAAGAAAAAACTGAAGTGTCTGAATCATCATTGTTACCTGAATTTCTGTTGACAATCATGTGGTATACTATTAGTAGGTTTAAATGTTGAACCACAATTTCCCTTGTCAACTTTTTCTTAATTGGGTGTATAGTATGTCATACTGGAATAATTCAACAAATTACCCTGAGAAAAGCTTAAACTTATTCAGAAAGTAATTTTCAACAAAGCATTCCACTTTAACTTCCACTAACTGCATATCTGAATGAGAATTCATGCGTTCTTATCACCAGAACATGAATATATTCCTACGAATTGTTTTTCTTTTTTTTTTTTTTTCGTGAAAAGGTCTGTATGATTTCATTGGTGCCTAAAGAAAAAAAAATGTCATTGTCTAGGCAAATGATTTCCTAGACATAAACACCAGGTGAGATTTCAATAATTTAAATAAATAATGTTGACAAATATCAACTAGCAATTAAGGTCATTTTTTTAAAGTACTGAACATCCACTTTATAAAGAAAACGTACTCTCAGGTAGGCAATGTACACATTCACAACAGCTATTAGGAGAATGCTTTTCCGACAGCAACATTCATACAGAAAAATGATGACTTGTTTATTTTAATCTGATTCCCCATAGCACAACCCTTAACAAAATAAACTCCCATGGTATTTCTTTCCATAATTAGAAATGCTTGATATGTTGAAATTTCTCGTGCATAGTGTTTGAATATCCTGAGAATATAAACATAGTCTATCATGGTTAAAAAAAAATGCTGAATTAAACACAGAGGAGAGTATATGCCAAAGTTAAACTTAAGGCCTACTTAAATGAAGATGGGTTTAACTGTGCTGCTGCTTGAGCAAAAGCATACTTAATAATTGATTTGTTGATGGCTTTAAGGTTCACTAACCAGTTTTAAAGTGCAGCGGTTACCAATTTAACCAGTAACATCATAGTTACTTCAACTATAAAAGCATAGTAATAAAAGGATTTGCCCAATGGGTCCAGTGAATACTCCGAAACTATCACATCCAGTCCTGGGCAGAAAGGGAAAATATAACACTCTTTTTAAGTCTGCTTTCTGTCTCACCCTGTCTTCTAACAGTGTTCAATTATCAATACTTTCCAAAGCTTTATTATTCATAAGTTTCATCTGGTCTATGTAAGGCTAAATTATGATGAGGGTCTCCATTCTGACTGAATGACAACAAGGCAACTCAAATCATGTTTACACAGAATTTAGTTTCTAGTAGATGCTAAATATACATTTTCAAGGCAGTTACAACTTTGTTTGTTTAAATATATTCAACAATTCCTCATCACCACCATCGCTACCACCACCTATACACAAAATATCACATACACAGATTCTGGGCCGTTTTGGGATCCAAAATTCTCAATTCTTTCACTTTCTTCTTTGCAGGCAGGGTCTTTTTTTCTTCTGAAGCTTCTACATTCTTTGGAACTAAAGGAAAAATATTGATTCATAAACAACAATGGAACTAATCCAAATACACAGAATAAATTAGTAAGGCATATTAAGTACATTAATAAAGCTTATGCCAAAAAAATCAATAAATGTGTTTATTTCATTAGTTCAAAGAAGAGGATAAACATAATAATACAGACCTATTTAAAGGTTTCCCCACAAATTAAATATTAGCACTTAAGCAGAAAAGATAAGCCAAATAGAGCCAAAAATCAATTGCTACTTCTTCCCTAATATATAACACTAATTACTCCTTTACCATGTACCTACAGCAGCACTGGAATTAAATACATAGTAAGATCTCCCTAATGTGGATTAATTGAGGAGAAAGGCAGACATGCATTTATACTAAATTATGCTAAAATTTAGACATGTCTTTAATTCAGTGGAACTGCTTTGAAGTACCTAAAGTAACTTTAACTGCAAACAGGTTGCCATATAAAAATTCCTGCTGAGGGGCGCCTGGGTGGCGCAGTCGGTTAAGCGTCCGACTTCAGCCAGGTCACGATCTCGCGGTCCGTGAGTTAGAGCCCCGCGTCGGGCTCTGGGCTGATGGCTCAGAGCCTGGAGCCTGTTTCCGATTCTGTGTCTCCCTCTCTCTCTGCCCCTCCCCCGTTCATGCTCTGTCTCTCTCTGTCCCAAAAATAAATGTTGAAAAAAAAAATTAAAAAAAAAATTCCTGCTGAGATTGCTTTGAAGAACAAATATGAACCATTTTCAAGTTGTACAACAACAGCACCATTTGCACACACATAATTAATGAATCTCAAAGACATGGTGTTTGAATAAGTTATCTATGTCTCCAATATTTTTTTAGTACTATTTGCCTTCTTAGAACAAAATATTTAGTTACAGTTTATTCAAAAGGTAACCCTCCAGTTTTGAACAGTTCAAATGACCTGAAACTTAAGAAGTAACAGTGCCAAGGAGTGGCTTTAGCACCCCCCCACCATAACCTCCATTAGCTCTATCCCAGACAAGCCATCACAAAAACCAAAGTAAAAAAAAACAATGTGGCTATCTGCTACAAAAATGAAGCAAATCCTTAAATGCCTCTTAGACAGAAATTCCACACATACAATTGTATGCATATTTTGGCAGCTTATCTCTTCTAATAAAAAAAAATAGGGCTGTAGGTAATGGGAGCATTAAAAATACTATATATATATATATATATATATATATATGTATATGTATATATATGAGAAAAATAAAACATATTTTCTCAATCAAGTAGTGATATGCTTTTGTCTCTAAACTCATGCTGCTAAACTTCATCATTGATTCACATGGCCATAATAATGCTGTTCATTACTTTTAAGAATACAATTTCATTTTGAGGAAATCATTTTTATCATTTTAATTTATCTGATTTTCATAAAAGAGATCACAAATGAGTTCCTGATTATATTTATAGGAAAAGCAACACAAAACCGCAGGATATTTTTGCTAAGCTACGTGTTCATAGATGTTAGCTACTGGAAAATTTTCTATAAATGTGACAGAATACATAAAAGTTTGTAAGTTCATTAACATTCCCTTTGTTTTAATGGTGTAAAATATGAGAAAATTAAATGAACTTCCTAGAAAAATAATATCAAATTAATTACATGAATAAATAAAGTTGTAGCATTTAGTTCTAAGCTTTCTTTTTTAATATATGAAATTTATTGTCAAATTGATTTCCATACAACACCCAGTGCTCATCACAAATGGTGCCCTCCTCAATACCCATCACCCAGCCTCCCCTCCCTCCCACCCCCCATCAACCCTCAGTTTGTTCTCAGTTCTTAACAGTCTCTTATGCTTTGGCTCTCTTCCACTGTAACCTCTTTTTTTTTTTTTCTTCCCCTCCCCCATGGGTTCCTGTTAAGTTTCTCAGGATCCACATAAGAGTGAAACCATATGGTATCTGTCTTTCTCTGTATGGCTTATTTCACTTAGCATCACACTCTCCAGTTCCATCCATGTTGCTACAAAAGGCCATATTTCATTCTTTCTCATTGCCACATAGTATTCCATTGTGTATATAAACCACAATTTCTTTATCCATTCATCAGTTGATGGACATTTAGGCTCTTTCCACAATTTGGCTATTGTTGAGAGTGCTGCTATAAACATTGGGGTACAAGTGCCCCTATGCATCAGTACTCCTGTATCCCTTGGATAAATTCCTAGCAGTGCTATTGCTGGGTCATAGGGTAGGTCTATTTTTAATTTTCTGAGGAACCTCCACACTGCTTTCCAGAGCGGCTGCACCAATTTGCATTCCCACCAACAGTGCAAGAGGGTTCCCATTTCTCCACATCCTCTCCAGCATCTATAGTATCCTGATTTGTTCATTTTGGCCACTCTGACTGGCGTGCGGTGATATCTGAGTGTGATTTTGATTTGTATTTCCCTGATAAGGAGCGACGTTGAACACCTTTCCATGTGCCTGTTGGCCATCAGGATGTCTTCTTTAGAGAAGTGTCTATTCATGTTTTCTGCCCATTTCTTCACTGGGTTATTTGTTTTTCGGGTGTGGAGTTTGGTGAGCTCTTTGTAGATTTTGGATACTAGCCCTTTGTCCGATATGTCATTTGCAAATATCTTTTCCTATTCAGTTGGTTGCCTTTTAGTTTTGGTGGTTGTTTCCTTTGCTGTGCAGAAGTTTTTTTTTATCTTCATAAGGTCCCAGTAATTCACTTTTGCTTTTAATTTCCTTGCCTTTGAGGATGTGTCGAGTAAGAGATTGCTACGGCTGAGGTCAGAGAGGTCTTTTCCAGCTTTCTCCTCTAAGGTTTTGATGGTTTCCTGTCTCACATTCAGGTCCTTTATCCATCTTGAGTTTATTTTTGTGAATGGTGTGAGAAAGTGGTCTAGTTTCAACCTTCTGCATGTTGCTGTCCAATTCTCCTAGCACCATTTGTTAAAGAGGCTGTCTTTTTTCCATTGGATGTTCTTTCCTGCTTTGTCAAAGATGAGTTGGCCATACGTTTGTGGGTCTAGTTCTGGGGTTTCTATTCTATTCCATTGGTCTATGTGTCTGTTTTTGTGCCAATACCATGCTGTCTTGATGATGACAGCTTTGTGGTAGAGGCTAAAGTCTGGGATTGGGATGCCTCCTGCTTTGGTCTTTTTCTTCAAAATTACTTTGGCTATTCAGGGCCTTTTGTGGTTCCATATGAATTTTAGTATTGCTTGTTCTAGTTTCGAGAAGAATGCTGGTGCAATTATCATTGGGATTGCATTGAATGTGTAGATAGCTTTGGGTAGTATTGACATTTTGACAATATTTATTCTTCCAATCCATGAGCAGGGAATGTCTTTCCATTTCTTTCAATCTTCTTCAATTACCTTCATAAGTTTTCTATAGTTTTCAGCATACAGATCTTTGACATCTTTGGTTAGATTTATTCCTAGATATTTTATGCTTCTTGGTGCAATTGTGAATGGGATCAGTTTCTTTATTTGCCTTTCTGTTGCTTCATTGTTAGTGTATAGGAATGCAACTGATTTCTGTACATTGATTTTGTATCCTGCAACTTTGCTGAATTCATGTATCAGTTCTACCAGACTTGGTGGAGTCTATCGGATTTTCCATGTATAATATCATGTCATCTACAAAAAGCGAAAGCTTGACTTCATCTTTGCCAATTTTGATGCCTTTGATTGCCTTTTGTTGTCTGATTGCTGATGCTAGAACTTCCAGCACTATGTTAAACAGCAGCGGTGAGAGTGGGCATCCCTGTCATGTTCCTGATCTCAGGGAAAAAGCTGTCAGTTTTTCCCCATTGAGGATGATGTTAGCTGTGGACTTTTCATAAATGGCTTTTATGATCTTTAAGTATGTTCCTTCTATCCCTACTTTCTCAAGGGTTTTTATTAAGAAAGGGTGCTGGATTTTGTCAAAGGCCTTTTCTGCATCGATTGACAGGATCATATGGTTCTTCTCTTTTTTTTTGTTAATGTGATGTATCACGTTGATTGATTTGCGAATGTTGAACCAGCCCTGCATCCCAGGAATGAATCCCACTTGGTCATGGTGAATCATTCTTTTTATATGCCATTGAATTCGATTTGCTAGTGTCTTATTGAGAATTTTTGCATCCATATTCATCAGGGATATTGGCCTGTAGTTCTCTTTTTTTACTGGGTCTCTGTCTGGTTTAGGAATCAAAGTAATCCTGGCTTCATAGAATGAGTCTGGAAGTTTTCCTTCCCCTTCTATTTCTTGGAATAGCTTGAGAAGGATAGGTATTATCTCTGCTTTAAACATCAGGTACAACTCCCCTGGGAATCCATCTGGTCCTGGACTCTTATTTGTTGGGAGATTTTTGATAACTGATTCAATTTCTTCGCTGGTTATGGGTCTGTTCAAGCTTTCTATTTCCTCCTGATTGAGTTTTGGAAGAGTGTGGGTGTTTAGGAATTTGTCCATTTCTTCCAGGTTGTCCAAGTTGTTGGCATATAATTTTTCATAGTATTCCCTGATAATTGTTTGTATCTCTGAGGGATTGGTTGTAATAATTCCATTTTCATTCATGATTTTATCTATTTGGGTCATCTCCCTTTTCTTTTTGAGAAGCCTGGCTAGAGGTTTGTCAATTTTGTTTATTTTTTCAAAAAACCAACTCTTGGTTTCGTTGATCTGCTCTACAGTTTTTTTAGTTTCTATATTGTGTATTTCTGCTCTGATCTTTATTATTTCTCTTCTTCTGCTGGGTTTAGGCTGCCTTTGCTGTTCTGCTTCTAGTTCCTTTAGGTGTGCTCTTAGATTTTGTATTGGGATTTTTCTTGTTTCTTGAGATAGGCCTGGATTGCAATGTATTTTCCTCTCAGGACTGCCTTCGCTGCGTCCCAAACCGTTTGGATTGTTGTATTTTCATTTTCATTTCTCTCCATATATTTCTTAATTTCTTCTCTAATTGCCTGGTTGACCCACTCATTCGTTAATAGGGTGTTCTTTAACCTCCATGCTTTTGGAGGTTTTCCAGACTTTTTTCTGTGGTTGATTTCAAGCTTCATAGCATTGTGGTCTGAAAGTATGCATGGTATAATTTCAATTCTTGTAAACTTATGAAGGGCTGTTTTGTGACCCAGTATATGATCTATCTTGGAGAATGTTCCATGTGCACTCGAGAAGAAAGTATATTCTGTTGCTTTGGGATGCAGAGTTCTAAATATATCTGTCAAGTCCATCTGATCCAATGTATCATTCAGGGCCCTTGTTTCTTTATTGACCGTGTGTCTAGATGATCTATCCATTTCTGTAAGTGGGGTGTTAAAGTCCCCTGCAATTACCACATTCTTCTCAATAAGGTTGCTTATGTTTATGAGTAATTGTTTTATATATAATTGGGGGCTCCAGTATTCGGCGCATAGACATTTATAATTGTTAGCTCTTCCTGATGGATAGACCCTGTAATTATTATATAATGCCCTTCTTCATCTCTTGTTACAACCTTTAATTGAAAGTCTAGTTTGTCTGATATAAGTATGGCTACTCCAGTTTTCTTTTGGCTTCCAGTAGCATGATAAATAGTTCTCCATCCCCTCACTCTCAATCTAAAGGTGTCCTCAGGTCTAAAATGAGTCTCTTGTAGACAGCAAATAGATGGGTCTTGTTTTTTTATCCATTCTGATACCTATGTCTTTTGGTTGGCACATTTAGTCCATTTACATTCAGTGTTATTATAGAAAGATACGGGTTTAGAGTCATTGTGATGTCTGTATGTTTTATGCTTGTAGTGATGTCTCTGGGACTTTGTCTCACAGGGTCCCCCTTAGGATCTCTTGTAGGGCTGGTTTAGTGGTGACAAATTCCTTCAGTTTTTGTTTGTTTGGGAAGACCTTTATCTCTCCTTCTATTCTAAATGACAGACTTGCTGGATAAAGGATTCTCGGCTGCATATTTTTTCTGTCTAGCACCCTGAAAATCTCGTGCCAATTCTTTCTGGCCTGCCAAGTTTCAAAAGAGAGATCAGTCACGAGTCTTATAGGTCTCCCTTTATATGTGAGGGCACGTTTACCCCTTGCTGCTTTCAGAATTTTCTCTTTATCCTTGTATTTTGCCAGTTTCACTATGATATGTCGTGCAGAAGATCGATTCAAGTTACGTCTGAAGGGAGTTCTCTGTGCCTCTTGGATTTCAATGCCTTTTTCCTTCCCCAGTTCAGGGAAGTTCTCAGCTATTATTTCTTCAAGTACCCTTCAGCACCTTTCCCTCTGTCTTCCTCCTCTGGGATACCAATTATGCGTATATTATTTCTTTTTAGTGTATCAGTTAGTTCTCTAATTTTCCCCTCATACTCCTGGATTTTTTTATCTCTCTTTTTCTCAGCTTCCTCTTTTTCCATAACTTTATCTTCTAGTTCACCTATTCTCTCCTCTGCCTCTTCAAGCCGAGCTGTCGTCGTTTCCATTTTGTTATGCATTTTATTTAAAGTGCTTTTCAGCTCCTCGTGACTGTTTCTTAGTCCCTTGATCTCTGTAGCAAGAGATTCTCTGCTGTCCTCTATACTGTTTTCAAGCCCAGCGATTAATTTTATGACTATTATTCTAAATTCACTTTCTGTTATATTATTTAAATCCTTTTTGATCAGCTCATTAGCTGTTGTTATTTCCTGGAGGTTCTTCTGAGGGGAATTCTTCCGCTTGGTCATTTTGGATAGTCCCTGGAGTGGTGAAGACCTGCAGGGCACTTCCCCTGTGCTGTGGTGTATAACTGGAGTTGGTGGGCGGGGCCGCAGTCAGACCTGATGTCTGCCCCCAGCCCACCGCTGGGGCCACAGTCAGACTGGTGTGTGCCTTCTCTTCCCCTCTCCTAGGGGCGGGATTCACTGTGGGGTGGCGTGGCCCATCTGGGCTACTTTCACACTGCCAGGCTCGTGGTGCTGGGGATCTGGTGTATTAGCTGGTGTGGGTAGGCAAGTTGCACAGGGGCAGGAGGGGCAGGCTTAGCTCGCTTCTCCTTAGGTGATCCACTTCAGGAGGGGGCCCTGTGGCAGCGGGAGGGAGTCAGATCTGCTGCCGGAAGTTTGGCTCTGCAGAAGCACAGAGTTGGGTGTTTGAGTGGAGTGCGCAAGTTCCCTGGCAGGAACTGGTTCCCTTTGGGATTTTGGCTGGGGGATGGGCGGGGGAGATGGTGCTGGTGAGCGCCTTTGTTCCCCACCAAACTGAGCTATGTCGTCCGGGGGCTCAGCAGCTCTCCCTCCCTTTGTCCTCCAGCCTTCCCGCTTTCCGAGCAGAGCTGTTAACTTATGACCTCCCAGACGCTAAGTCATGCTTGCTGTCGGAACACTGTCCATCAGGCCCCTCCGCTTTTGCAAGCCAGACTCGGGGGCTCTGCTTGGCCGGCGAGCCGCCCCTCCGTCCTGGCTCCCTCCCTCCAGTCCGTGGAGCACGCACTGCCTCTCCGCCCTTCCTACCCTCTTCCGTGGGCCTCTTGTCTGCGCTTGGCTCCAGAGACTCCGTTCTGCTAATACTCTGGAGGTTTTCTGGATTATTTAGGCAGGTGTAGGTGGAATCTAAGTGATCAGCAGGACGCGGGGTGAGCCCAGCGTCCTCCTACGCCGCCATCTTCCCTCTCTCCTGGCCAAAATAAGTTCTCCAGAGTAATTAACAAGCGTTATCTACCCAAGGAATGGAACAAATAGGAAGTTCAGGTTCTAAGGAGCTGCCTTGTTTGTGCCAGTGGCCCCACGCTAGCTCTTTATTAATTGCACCACCTGGGATGCTGATAGCGAACTGAGCTTTGGAACATTTCAGGCCTAGCATGGAATGCAGTTTTTACACAAGCTGCCACAGGGCACTGCTCTCCATGCGCTTTCTTTCCTGACCACTCTTCAATTAAGAAGTGTGTTATTCCCTTTCAGCCAGAAAATTTTGTGATTTCTTGTCTTGTGGTTCAGAAATCCGATTTCACAGCTTATGTTCCGTTAGATGAAAGTGTTTACGGTGTGTCTGGAGCTGGAGTAAGTTCCTGCGGGTGCCGAAGAGCAGGGGCCTCCTCTCTCCTCTCATTAATTTGCTGATGCCTAACTGCACTGACGCAGTGGTGAGATACCGGGGACAGAGCTAGTTCTAAGCTTTAACAACATGTTCTATCTAAAGTGATGCAGAGTCTAACAAGACTACACAATTATTACACTTGAAAATCATGATCTCAGCTTTGCGCAGTGGCAGTATCATAGCCAATGAGGTTTATCCGAGGCACAATTATTGCTAATTGAAAATCATGATCTCAGGTAGTTTCTCAAGCTAATTAAATACAATAAAATTATTGCTAGTATTGAGAGAAAAATGGCTTTTAATATATGTCTTTAAAAATTATGACTAATGTTCCTCAAAGGATCTAAAAGCACAGTGTCTTTCCTATTGAATAATCAGCATTTTAATTTATTCTAATTTTCAAGCCACTCCCAGGTTAAGATAACTATATATAAAGAAATGACAATCCAAGGTTCATACCCTTTGTTAATAAAAACAAAATCTGAATCATATTGAAATTACTTCTTAGAATCATTCAGAAAATTCTACCCAAAGAAACAGTCAAGAAAAGCATCCCAATCTCACAATATGCCTTAAACCCCACTATGAGAGACTAGTTAAACATAAGGATGTAAATGCTGTAGTATAAAGGATATATTAAGATTTTCTGTGAACTAACAAGACTCCTGAGTAAATCAGGCATATGTAATGCTCATTTTGTTCAATGACTTCATATTTTTTGTTTTTTTTCATTAAAATATATTTCACCTTTTCCCCTTTTCAAATGAACAAGTTGTTTAAAATTAACATTAGATGTCTTAAATATCTAGAGTTCACTGTTAATTTTCTTAAGTACTAATATATTTCTCTTATAGTATGCAAATTGGCTTTTTCCTAGATTGAAGATATGGTTAAGAATTCCATGAGTGAGCACTGCTGTTGAGAATCACAAGAGCAAAGCTAGTTTAAAATAGTTCCCTAACTAGACAGCCTTTCACAAACAATAATAATTTGCCATGATCAGTAAATACTGACAAGTGGCTATGATTGTCTTTGATTTTCTTGCCTTTAAAAGCATTCCTTAGTGATCACAACCACAGGCTTAGATAAATAGATAATTTGAAGGAAGGTAAGGATATATGGAACTTATCCAGGTAGTATTAAAGGCTTCATATATTAAAAATGTCCTGCTTTCATAATGAATACAAAATGTTACTTGTCCTAGGGTGCTTTGATTACATATATGTTTAAATGCTTTAAAAAAACTTAAACATTCCATAACTTGACTAAAATATAGGCAATTCAACATCTCAATTAAAGCTTGTATAGACATTTCTCCAAATTCGACATACATATAGCCAATAGCTATACGAAAATACGCTCAACATGACTAATCATGAGGGAAGTGCAAATCAAAAACACAATGAGATATCACCTCACAACTTTTTCAATGGCTGTTATCAAACTACAAAAGATAAATGTTGGTGAGGATGTGGAGAAATTGGAACCCTTATACACTATTGGTAAAAATGTAAAATGGTGTAGCTACTATAGAGACCAGTACAGAGATTTATGCAAATAATTAAAACTAAAACTACCATACAATCTAGGAATCCTACTTTGGGGTACACAACCAAAAGAACTGAAATCAGAATCTCAAGGAAAAAGCTGCACTGTATCTTAGTACTGCAGTATTACTCACAAAATAGCCAAGAGAGGGAAAGAACCTTAAACATCCATCAAAAGATGAATAAAGAAATGTGGCATATACATATAACAAAATGCTATTCAGCTTTAAAAAAAGAATAAAATCCTGCCATATGTAATAGCATGGATGAACCTAGGGAACATTATGCTAAGTGAAATAAGCAAGTCATAGAAAGATGAATACTGCATAATTATGAAGCATCTAAAATGTCAAGCTCATAGAAACAAAGTAGAATTGTGGTTGCTGGGGACTGAGGGAGGGTGAAGGGGGGAGTTGCTGTTCAATAGGGATAAAGCTTCAGTTATAGAACATGAGTAAGTTCTAAAGATCTGAGGTACAAAATTCTAGCTATAGTTAATAATACTGTACTGTACACTAAAACATTTTTGAGAAGGTAGAGCTTATGTTAAATGTGCTTATATCTAAAAAATTATAATGTACAAACTTAAGTTATACTGATTCTGTAATTATTCAAAATTATTTGGATGGGACTGAAGAGATTTTTTTAAGTCTCAATACAAAAACTTCAATAATTGATTTTTGTCCTCAATGGTCCTATGGTCCTCACATTCATAATGAGTCCTCCAAATGTGATCTGTCCATATGCAAATAAAAAATCATATAACCACTGGTTTTAAATCTGATAGGTTAAATTAATTTGAGTGCTTAAACTGTCATTGCTAATTGACCAAATAATAATGAAACATCATAAAATACTGTCTGTAGAAACATAATGATGTATAATAAAGACATTTGTATTATTATTAAATGCGTTAGCATCAAGATACTAATTATCTAAGATAAAATGTCCATGGAACATTCTTATATTTCCTTTAATACATGGAGTTTTATATGCAATTGTACTATAACTTCATTCCTTTATAACTGAGGGATGCTCATTAGCATAAATAAAGTAACATGGCTATATTCTTTTCCCAATCTAATTTAGGCAATGTTCAGGCATCCCCTATTAATGTCTACTATCTCAGTGGATACATATAACATGTGCCAAGATGTTTGTAATTTGCAGGAAATATTAAGATATTATAAATGGGTAGCATTGAATGATTTACATAGTGATAACCATAAATCATAATAAATTTTTTATAACTATTGTATCTCAAAATTCCAGTGAGGAAGATTGATTCCTAAAGTCAGCATCAATACTATTCATTCATTTATTCATTTATCCAGCAAATACTTATTAAACATCTACTATATGTGAGCCTAGGCACAAGCATACAGTGGGATATAAAACTTAAATGTCTACTCATATTTCTTAAATATGTAGTGAAAATGTAAACTACTAATTATGGAAGTATCTCCAGAAGATATCTAACTTTTGTAATTTTCTTTAGCCATGGTAATTAGCTTGAATGAATATATGCATATCACTTAGAGAATTCTTTTTGTTATTTGAAGTAGTTCTGTATTAAAGAATACTGTATCTTTGAATCAGCATCAACTGATGTGTTACATCTTGTTATAAGGAGTATGTGGAAAAGTAAAAATATGACACTTCTAGTAAGTGTACTATATATAAAACCAGGAAAAATAAAGCCATTAACAGTAGTGTTTAAAACCACCCAAATAGGGGCACCTGGGTGGCGCAGTCGGTTAAGCGTCCGACTTCAGCCAGGTCACGATCTCGCGGCCCGTGAGTTCGAGCCCCGCGTCAGGCTCTGGGCTGATGGCTCAGAGCCTGGAGCCTGTTTCCAATTCTGTGTCTCCCTCTCTCTCTGCCCTCCCCCGATCATGCTCTGTCTCTCTCTGTCCCAAAAATAAATAAATGTTGAAAAAAAATTTTAAAAAAAATAAATAAAACCACCCAAATAATTTATGTAACATTGTGTATACATATATGAATATCTAATAACGCCCAACTGTTGTTTTAGACATTTCATACAAATGTAAGAATTGTGATCTCCCTATATAAATACATATTTTCCCATGTGTATATAATTCCAGAAGTGATTCTAAATATATAGAAATAGTTTTCATATACTAGTTGAAATAGGCATTAAACTTCAATAAATAATTTTATGTTAAAATGAATGCAAGTATGACAATGGCAGGCAGGGGAAATCTATGATTTCTGTGTAATAGCTGCAATATTTTTTCATTAACTGTTATTTTCTATTCTTTTAAAATTCTCTTTACCCTTCTATTTATGGAAATATAAAAACACAACTGAAAATGGGGAAACTGGGGTGTCTGGTTGGCTTAGTTGGTTGAGCATCCGACTCTTAATTTTAGCTCAGGTCATGATCCCAGGGTTGTGGGATTGAGCCTGTGTCAGGCTCCATTCTCAGCATGGAGTCTGCTTAAGATTCCTTCTCTCCCTTTCAGCCTCACTTCCCTACTTACGTTCTCTCTCTCCCTCAAAAACAAACAAACAAACAAACAAATGGGGAAATGGATATAGATAGATAGATAGGTCACTCACACAATTATTTACATATATATATGTATATATCACACAAAACAGCAAAAGAGGAAAGTATAATAAGAACTACAAGAGCGATAGTAGTACTAGTTGTAGTAGTAACCACGATCACAATAATTAAATCACCAGCAAAATCAACTTTTACTAAATACCTCTTCTGTCACCTTATATAATATGTATTGCCACTATCATTTTATGAAGGATGAAACTAGGGAATGGAAAAGTTAAGTAATCTTCCCAAGATCATATAGCAAATAATTAAAAGATGCTCAACCTCATCAGTAATCATGGAAATGCACATGAAAACAACCAATGAAATAGTATTTCATAGTCATCAAATTGTAAGTGACAAAAATGTTTTGTAATGCCAATTATGGATGAGGAGGCACAGAAATAAGAATTTGTGCCAACAGTGGTGGTAAAAATTAGTATAAGAAATATAAAATAAATATTTATTACCACCTAATATATTTGAGGTGTCTTATCATAGGTATAACCCAGTCTTTCCATTTATAGGTCAAATGGCCAAGGAGACAAGGATGTTCACTGCAGCAATATTTGCAACAGTACAAAAACTGGAAACAATTGACATGCCAGGGGTTACAAAATGGATAAATAGATTGTGGTGTGTTAATACAATGGAATACAACCCAGCATTTCAGTGACTATAACACAGCTAAATATTTCAACAAAAATAGATCCCAATTACAATGTTGAATGGAAAAATAAACATGGTGGAAAATGTTGCATGCAGTATAATAGCATTCATCTAAATTAAAAATGAAACACAAAATAATCTTATATATTGTTTATAGAGTGTGTGTGTATATATATATATATATATATATATATATATATATACCAAAATTATAATAACATGGAGTAGATACTCAGCAGATTAATGACAGTGCTTTACTTGGGGGAAGAAAGTGATACTGGAACAAGTAGAAGCCTGGAAACCTCAATTTTATATCTAATGTTTCATTTCTTTAAAAGCAAACATCTGGGGCGCCTGGGTGGCGCAGTTGGTTAAGCGTCCGACTTCAGCCAGGTCACGATCTCGCGGTCCGGGAGTTCGAGCCCCGCGTCGGGCTCTGGGCTGATGGCTCAGAGCCTGGAGCCTGTTTCCGATTCTGTGTCTCCCTCTCTCTCTGCCCCTCCCCCGTTCATGCTCTGTCTCTCTCTGTCCCAAAAATAAATAAACATTGAAAAAAAATTTTTAAAAGCAAACATCTGTAGTAAATATGACTAAATGTTAACATTTTTTTTTCATTCTGGGAGGCTGGTACAAGGATGTTTCCTATATTAGCCTATGCAGATTTTTATTTTTCAAGTAGATTACACACACATACATACATACACACACACACACAACTTTTTACAGTTTATAAACTATTAGTCTTGGCAATCCATGGACCAAGGGTATATAGGAATATACCTATATAGGTATATAGGAATCAGAAACAACAGGGGAGAAAATAATAAAAACTACAGGTGAAGATTAGATAGGTCAGCAAGCACAATTTTGTTTTCAATTGTTTTTTGAATCTATTTTGTGAGGAATAGCACATTTGTTTACCAAACCTTGAGAGGGAAAGCTGATACAATATGCAGTATGAGATTGAATTTCCTTCTCTTATATGCTGCATATTGCAGCTGTGAAGCTTCCCCTCTCTGTGCTACCTCCAGCTGTGCAATAAGTAAGGCATCCCACAGAAAGGTAGATTTCATTCTGACACTAGCATAGTACCTGTAGCCATCAGAATGGCATTACCAAGAGTGTTTGCAAAGTTTAGAACACATTAAACAAGACTAATGGTTCTAATGGTGGGAAACACACACACACACACACACACACACACACACTCACACACACACATACACACTTTGTAATGATTCCCTAATTAAGGAACAAATCTTACTGGTCATAGTTTAGACAAGAATCCCCCAAATCAGGAAGCACATGTTACTGCATAACTAATATACTTGTACACCTGTTCATGAAGCCAATTAATGAACACTACTAAATGTCACCAAAACACTATGTTTAACAATGTGTATAGCTAATGTTGTATATTTTCAGTTGGGTTTCAATAGCTCAGCAGGAAAGGTTTATTTTAAGGAGGACAAATAAAGTTGTCTTAGAGGTTTCAGGGAGAATCTCTCTTGTTTGAAGTGGGATTTTAAAGCACAAAAATGGAAGTATAGTTCTTACCTAAACCTAGTATTTGACAAATGAGGTGGTGGAAGTTATTTCTGTTAACCTTTTTGTTTTTCCTTCCCCTCCCCCATGGTCTTCTGTTAAGTTTCTCAGGAGCAACTTAAGAGTGAAAACATATGGAATCTGTCTTTCTCTGTATGACTTATTTTACTTAGCATAACACTCCCCAGTTCCATCCGTGTTGCTACAAAAGGCCACATTTCATTCTTTCTCATTGCCAAGTAGTATTCCATTGTGTATATAAACCACAATTTCTTTCTCCATTCATCAGTTGATGGACATTTATGCTTTTTCCATAATTTGGCTATTGAAAGTGCTGCTATAAACATTGGGGTACAAGAACTGGACAGAAACATGCAGAAGGTTGAAACTAGACCACTTTCTCACACCATTCACAAAAATAAACTCAAAATGGATAAAGGACCTGAATGTGAGACAGGAAACCATCCAAAACCTAGAGGAGAAAGCAGGCAAAAACCTCTCTGACCTCAGCGGTAGCAATTTCTTACTTGACACATCCCCAAAGGCAAGGGAATTAAAAGCAAAAATGAACTATTTGGACCTCATGAAGATAAAAAGCTTCTGCACTGCAAAGGAAACAATCAACAAAACTAAAAGGCAACCAGTGGAATGGGAAAAGATATTTGCAAATGACATATCAGACAAAGGGCTAGTATCCAAAATCTATAAAGAGCTCACCAAATTCCTGTTAACCTTTAACCTCTGTGAAGTACCTGATTCAACTATCCTTAATTCCTTCACTTGTGGGTTAGCTATGAGTCTGTAAGTATGGACTGATGTTTTCTGGTCATCCCACACTCAGAAAATGCCCTGTTATGTAAATCTCGTCATTCATGCCACAAATCAGTGAGTCCAGAAATAAACCCCAAGAGCTAATTGTGTCAATGATGAGTGCTAAAAAATCACAACAGTAGGAATTCTAATAAAGACAGTACAGGTAGCTAATAGGTCATTTCTGCTGAGAATACAGTTTGGATATTCATCATATCTAGGTTTTTCTTTTTCAATGTAGTCCGTCTCAGACTGGCACAAGTCCTTCACACAATTTAGTTTAATGCAAAGGGCAGTTGACCTTGTGAGCAAGACTGAAAAAAATAACACCCTGAAGTATCTGTAGCCAGGGTCTCAACTTGACAATGTAGGATTTTTCAGTCTGGATTTTAGTTATATCTGAGCATGTCTTGAAAGTCAGTATTGTAGTTATCACCAAGAATTTATTCAAATGAAGGATCATTGGGAAACTATGTATCCTAAAAGAAACTTCTCATCTCCTGGATATTTCCACTTTGTTGTATAATAAACTCTTTAAATTTAGCACATCCTATACCAATTTCCTTATCTTATTCTCCAACTCTTACTCTCCTACTATAGTCTTTTCCATCTCAACAAAAGGAAATTCAATCCTTCAAGCAAAATACATATATACACACACAATCATTGACTTTTCCCTCTCACAGGCTATATCCCATTCTTTGGCAAATCCAGTATCTAATCACTCTCATCACCTACAGTTCCACCTAACTAAGGATTTCAAGCCACCATTGCTTCTAGCCTGGGTTACTGGTGTACCCTAATAACCATTATCCATTCTGCCTTTGCCCTTCTTCATTCTATCCTGTTAATTCATTAATTAATGTTATTCCATTGTTCGAGACCCTTCAATGGCTTCCTGTCTTATTCGGAGTAAAAACCAATGTCTTAAAAATAGCTTAAAATGTCCTACTTCATATTTCATGTCCCTTCCATAACTACTCTGATCTTATCTCTTACTACTTTCCCCTCATTAACTCAGCTCTAGCCACATAAGCTTCCTTGCTGTTCTTCAAATATGCCAGAACAATTCTCACAGCAGTCTTTGCATTTGATATTATGTCATCCCCATATATTCCCTCACTACTTTCCGATCTGATTCAATGTCACTTTCTCATAGAAAGCATTCTTTTTTTGAGAGAGAGAGAGAGAGAGAGAGAGTGCGAGTGAGGTGCAGAGAGAGATGGGGAGGGGCAGGGAGAGAGTGAGAAGCAGGGCTCACCTGAAGTGATTTGAGCTCACCCGAAGTGGGGTTGTGCACACCCAAAGCAGGGTTCATGTTCACCCCATGTGGGGCTCAGGCTTACCCGATGTGGGACTCGAACTCACGAACCACGATATCATGACCTGAGCTGAAGTCAGATCCTTAACCAGCTAAGCCAACCAAGCACCCATATAAATCATTCCTGATGATGTGGTTCAAAGTGATAACCCCTCCCTCTTGTCACATATTTTCCCCTTTGCCTGCTTCATTTTTCTCCAAAGCAATTATCACCATCTGACATAATATGTATTATTTATTTTATTGTCTATACTTTTTACTTTGATGTGAACTCTATTAAAAAGAGGTATTTGTCACTGTTTTGTTCACTGTTATATACTAGCGTGTAGAATCATGCCTGGAAAAAAAAATAGGCACTCCAATTATTTTAGAATTTATACAACATATATATTCTTATTTGTGAACAAGGAATTATATATAAGGTTATAAATTCCAGTATTGTTAATAGCAAAATATTATAAATGTTCATCTGTTGCAGACAGATTTAATAAATTATGGTACACTGGGTATTGCTTTTAATAGCAAAAGATTTGAAATGACCAAAAAAGTTCATTAACAGAAGAATGATTGATTAAACTATGGTATGTCCAACCAATGTACCACTATGCTGCTACATATAAGACTAAGGAAGATCTTTATAAAATTATATGGAATGTTCTTTAATAAATATTGTTCAATTAAATATTGTAAAATGTGTAGTATTACCACTGATGGAAAAAAAGAGGGAAGAATATATATATTTGCTGGTATATGCATAAAATGTTTCTGGGAAGAAACACAAGGAATCTATTATATTAGTTACTTCTAGAGAAGGGACTGAGTAGCTGGGGAGACAGAGATGAGAGGAAGAAAATTCCCTCTATACAATTTTTGTGCCTCTTTAAACTTTGAATCATGTGAATATATTATCAATTCAAAAATGAATAGAAAAACAGAAAAGGAACAAAATGATTTCTCCACTACGAAGTCTCTAATATATGAGTGCATAAGACAAAAATGCTTTGTGATACAAGTTGGGGAGAAAAGTACTCTGTGCACTTGAGGTTGCAGCAAAAAAATGAAGCCCAGGCTTCAAGTGGAACAATTAATAAATCAGAGGAAGAATGAGGTGACACATACTAAATACTGGCCTAGAACTAGAGGCCTATATACATTTCAGAATGTATTAGTGAGATTCAAATAAGCAAAATTTTAACAACATAATTATGTGCTATGTGAGTGGGGGCCTTAAGGGTTCATTGCATTCAACATGACTAATGAATTCAATCTTCACAATTATATTGTCTTTGATACACATATTTCTTATCACTGGTTTCAACATACTCATTTCTTATTCACCACTTGTAATTTATAAAATAAAGTAAAATTGCAATAAAAACATTAAAACTTCTGCACAAATATTTTCTGTGTAGACAAAAATCAATGCTAACAGACAGATCTATTAGTTGGTATGTGGCATTATAATGTCTGTAAAAATGGATGAATTCACTGTTAAAAAAGGCAATTTAAGAGTTTCAATGAATTATAATCTCTGCTAAGAATACTATGAAAGCTAAACATATAAAACTTAAGGACCACTTAGGCACTATATATACAAGTAAGCCTCCCCTGAACAATTCCCAAACCAGTTAAAGAAAACTAGAGAGGACTAGTTCTTTCAAGACCAATAATTTAGATGTATTATTCATACAACAGTTTTGTGATTTTTATTTCTATCACCAGAGTCATATGACCTGATGAAATAAACTGAAGATGACACAAAGAAATGGAAAGACATTCCATCCTCATGGATGACAAGAACAAATATTATTATAATATCCATAGTACTCAAAGCAACCTACAAATTAAATGCAATCCCTTTCAAAGTACTAACAACACACTTTTCACAGAGCTAGAACAAATGATCCCAAAATTTGTATGAAATACCAAAATTTGGCTACCCCAAGTAGCCAGTGTGACCTTGAAAATGAAAAAGCAAAGTTGGAGGTATCACAATTCAGGACTTCAAGTTTTATTACAATTCTGTGATAATCAAGACAGTATGGTACTGAGCCAAAAACAGACACATAGATCAATAGAGCAGAGTAGAAAACACAGAAATGAAGCTACAACTAATATGTTCAATTAATCTCTGACAAAGGAGGAAAGAAGATCCAATGGGGAAAATCTAGTCCCTTCAACAAATAGCTTTAGGAAAAAATAAACAGAATAATCATAACCTGAGGTCAAGATGTAAGCTGTTAGTCAAAGTAAATTAAGTCAACTGATATGAAATCTATTCAATAGGTACACTTAGTTTCATGTTGCATCATTGATAACAACTGGTGTGTAGGTGTGTTTGTATCATTAAGTATATCATAGGTGGCTTCATTTTAACAATGATGTTCCATGAGCTATTTTATTCTACTAAATATCAGAAACAGTTTGGGTTATAAGCTTTTAAGAACTTAAAAAAAAAGTTCTTGGATGAGAGCCCAGATATGAGAAACTGTCTTCTGTAAAAACTATCTTTTAGTAATACTATTATCAGTGCTCTCTAACATATTTAACATAACTGCAAAAGGTACAGATTAAAACAAGAACATAAGCCTAGTCATTTATTTTAGAATAGTTGGAAATTGCCTATTGTGTAACTTTTATTAATTTTTGAGCCTAAGAAGCAGTTATTAGAGGGCCCTGCATTGTTCATAAAGGCATATATAAGACGAAAACAGTGTTTAAGTTTAAACAATAAATCTCAGGGCAAAGCAAATCTCAACTGTAGATTGTACCCTCAATGTATGGCCCCAATTTTCTGTGAAATCTGTAGAATGCAGATAGAGATATTACCATATAAAGTAAATCATCTCATAAAGATTAGAATGGAATGTGCACTATGTTTTAAAAATGTCTGAAATCTCTTGAATTGATTTGAAGGTTTTACCAGAAACTGAAATGAGAAAAGCAATAGCCTAAGTAAGAAGCAGCTGCTAATTGTCACAGACACCAAATAAATTTGACTGGATCAAGACAGCAACACGCTGGCTCTTTTTCCCAGCCAACTATTTCAAACCTGTTGTGCTCACCATTAGGTTGGGGTTTACTTCACCTCAGCCACTTCAGTCTCAACACTGTGGGGTCTAATTGTTGATTTCCTCATAGCAGCCACCAAAATGTGCCTCTGTTTTTAGGCTACAGTGGTTTGGATCTGAATGTAAGCACTGGTTATAACCACAGAGAGGGAGCAGGAAATCAGCACATAAAATTGGGAACAGAAGTGTGATTAAGAAATATAATCAAATTAAAAGCTTCAAATTAGGGGTGCCTGGGTGGCTCAGTAGGTAGAGGATCTAACCCTTGATCTCAAGGTCTTGAGTTTGATTCGACTGTTGGGTGTAAAGATTAAAGCTTCAAATTGGCTAATAAGAAATGATAGGAAAAATTTCTTACTGGAAAAACTGTACTAAAATATCAGATAAAAAACATGAACTACAAAGGTGGGCATGATAATTTATGAAGAAGAAAGAATCACTAATATATCTAGCTTTCCACTTAGAATTCAAGGAAATAAATCTGATTTAAGATTATTTAAAAAGGCAGAGATTGCATCTGATACCCAGTGTAGTACTTTGAAAACCAAGGCATACAATAGGAGTAAGTAAATATAGAAAATGAAATGGTTATACTTATTTAAAATCACCCTTTATGTTCCGCTTCCAAAATATATGCATTTTTCATTGACTATGGGTATGACATGAGTTACTATACATAATGTTATTCTGTGTGCCTAATATAGATGAAAAGATTACAGGTTCTAATTTTAAGTGACTTTTGCCTATTGTCTATCCAGGACAAGTCTACCTAAACACAGGAAAGGTATAACAGGACTCCTGAGTGATGGTAAAATACTCCTAGCTCACCTCCCTTCACAGCTTTGATGCCAAACATTTATCTATCCATTAAGGACTAAATAGGGGCACCTGGGTGTCTCAGTTGGTTAAGCGTCCGACTTTGGCTCAGGTCGTGATCTCATGGTTTGTGAGTTTGAGCCCCACATCAGAATCTGTGCTGACAGCTCAGAGCTTGGAGCCTGCTTTGGATTCTGTGTCTCCCTGTCTCTTTGACCCTTCCCTGGTTTCCCTCTCTCTCTGTATCTCTCTCTCCCTCCCTCAAAAATAAGTAAACCATTTTTAAAAATTAAAAAAATAAAAAGAACCAAATAAAGTGTCACTTTATCTATAAAATCTTCTCAAATTACCACTACATTTTTTGTGTACCTATATCAGCAATATGTTATTTTCCGAACACTGACCTACTCAATTAAGGTTCACATATGCATCTTATTGCCTTCTCTAAGTTTCAGACTCACAGGGAAGATAACATACTTGGTACAACTTTGTCCCCCATATCCATCCCACCCCCATATTATCTAAAAAATGATGCTCAAGAATGTGAATATGCTACATAAAATGTTAGAATGGAAAAAATGATGAGAGTGCAGGGAAAGAAATGTGAAAATTTTGATTATCTGTCTTCAAGATGTAACTAAAACCTGAACAGTTAGCGAACAGTGAGAAAGAATTCAGGTCAGAAGATTTGGGAGGATGCCCGAAGTCATGGACACAGAGAAGAAAGAACAGCCAATTAAGAGAACATAAAGGAAAAAAAAAATGTGAGAAACGGGATAACATTTTCTCTACAGTGAGAATGGAAAATGTTTCAGTAAGAGGACGTAATCAGCAGTGTCAAACACAGCAGGAAGGTTAAGCATAGTCTAAATCATGGGGAAAAAAAAGAAGAAAAAAATAGGCCATTTAAGACCATATTGAGCAATTTTAACAGAGCAATGGCAACAGAAGCCATATTACAGTATGTGAGGAAGAAGTGAATGGAAATAGTGAATAACGACCACTCACTTGAGAAGTTTTTTTTTTTTTTAATGTTTATTTTTGAAAGACAGAGTGTGAGTAGGGAAGGGGCAGAGAGAGAGAGAGAGAGGCAGAATCCGAAGCAAGCTCCAGGCTCTGAGCTATCAGCCCAGAGCCCGACACGGGGCTCAAACCCACAAACTGTGAGATCATGACCTGAGCTGCAGTTGGACGCTCAACAGACTAAGCCACAAGAAGTTTAGTAGGGAAAATAACAATATAGTATAAAGGAGACAGGAACAAAGTGATTGAATCTCAAATCTGTATAAGTTTGTGTATTACAAGAAGGTACCTGATTGTCAAATTCAAGAGCAGCTTTTATGCCCAGAATGATTTCAGAACAAACCCAGCATACAATGATTTAGTGGACAAGATCAATGGAAACTGTGCAAAAGAGATTATACTGTTCAGTGATCCATGTTGCATCAATATCTATAATGGAATGAGACAAGGTGACACAATGGCCTAAAGCTTCCTGGAATTGCTCATTAACAAAATCAACCAGGAAAAGAGAATCCACAAACAGTAAGCAAGTAGCATACTGTCTTTTTACTGATGAGAAAATAGCATTTTCCAGTGTCATAGGAAAAAAGAAGTAGTATATAGCAATACCAATAGAACTAGGCTGAAAATTATTGTTGAGAGAACTAAATAAATGTTCATACAACAAGCATGGTCTCCATAAGGCCCTGTCAACATCTATGACAAAGAAACACAAGTCAATGTATTTGAGCCAACAAATGAATATTGGTATATCCAACATAAATGTTCCAGAAAGAGCACCCTATGCCATTTTTATTGGAATACAAACGTTATTGGATAACAAACTGTTCATGAAGATTAGAACACTAATTTTGTCATATCAGTACTAACCTAAAATATAAAATGTTTATACAACATTAGCTGAATTAAAAAAAAAAACAAAAACACTAGTTTTCATCCAATTACCTTCGGTGTCCTAAAAGTGTGATATCTGACAATATACAGACCTAATGGTAGCTACTACAGCTTCCCTCTGCACCCAATACAGATGGACTAGCTAGGTGGCCTATCAAGACAGCAGGTGGCTTTCTAAAATTAGTGTCTGCATTTGTAGTTTATTCAGAAAATATTCAGATGAAAAAGAAATTTACAGGGTCAATTTCAGGACAAAATCATGCTACCTCATACAATTTCAATGCAATGCAACTAAAGAAATAGTTAAGCTCCAAGTGAGGGGGCAAGGTGCCACCCTAGGAAGTGATGGAATTTCAGGTAACAGTGACCTTAAGAAACCTATGATAGTCAACATAATTGCCAGATTAACATTTTAATTTTTTGTGTGTTTTAAATGTTATTTAAAAGGCAATTGCCTATAAATCCCATGTCTCGGTATGCATGCATGAATTATCATTTAGTAATAACACCCAAAGAAAAGGAAACTGACTTTACTTTCTAATATTGGTTATTAATAATAATGTTGATTATTATATTATCTCTTATTTAATGAGTGCCTTAGAATATATATCTTTGTCCCCTAATTATGATAATAATTCTTCAAGGAAAATATCTTATTATTACTGTAAAAAACTTAGGCTCTGAGCAGTGTCTATAATATGTACTAAACCTGGATACAAACCTGGATCAGTAAAGTTTTTCAACAGGAAATAGAATAATCCTATATATCATGTCATTAAGTGAACTAACAGGTATAAAACATAAAGCAGAGTGACCAGCACTCAATAAGAACCTCCAACAAACACCAATTCCCATTCAATGGCCCCCAATAATCATTCTACAAAAACTCTACAACATACAGTCTAACCAAGTGAGCTATACAAAGAGAACGGGGTTTGGTAATGTTATAGGCAAATATATCAGACATACCAAATTCCATCACTAAAGATGATAAAGGAAAAAATTGGTTCAACAAAAAGAAAAAAAAATGAATCAATGAGAATATACACTGATATATTTAATGGTAATTGAAGCATGATGCAATGACTTCACTGTTTCTCAAAGGCAAGGATAATTTTTCACTGGCAGTTTTCTGGGGTAACCTTCTAATTCATATGATCCTTATCAGTTTGAAATTAAAGAGTCTCAGTATGAATTTTGCTTAAGTGATTCTAATAATTAATAATCCACAGCAAAAACGTACTCAAAAGATAACATAAAACCTAGTCTTCTGTACAAAGTGGAATGAAATATTGCTAGCATAAAATACCTTTGGGAATAAGTTACCTCTTGGCAAAACAAAGAGTATAAAAATAATATTAAAAAACCTGTAAAATACAATAATAAAGAAGACATTACATTTCCAGAAGTCATTAAATGCTGGAGTTTGCCACCATAAAAATGCTCTTACAGCTACATCCTTGGTATGTGGCCACATTAAAACCTTTTAAAGCATGTAATCAATGGGACTAAAATGCATAAATGCACATAGTAAAAAAATACTTTGAACTGTAACTTGAAAGATGAGAGCATCATTCTATTAAATGAGACATGAATCAAGAAGTACATGTTCTTTGCTCTCTTTACTCCTTCATAAAAATTTAAAATCTGAAATTCTATAACACCAGATACGAGTGACCTTGCTATCTTCCAAATCCATATTAATATATATGTGCTACATATATTTCCATAATATCATATACACCCATATAGGAAACTACTGAATGTATTAGATTATCAACATTGTTTGTTCTGGAAACTTTCTCTTCAATGACTTCAAAGACCAGAAACTTCCCTGATAATCAATCCTATGCTTCTGACTAGACTTTGTTTTCCCACGTTGTATTCTTTTCTTAAATATTAGTGACTCCAGGGTCCCCATGCTCTCATCTTTTTAGTTTATATTTTCATCCTGTGTGGATGATCCCCTACCCTGGCTTTGACCATTAATCTACATGCTTTTGTTTCTTGAATCTGTATCTCCAGTCCAGGTTTTTGCCTTGAGTTGTAGGCTCATAAATCCAATTTCTTACCTCTTCCACAGGACCTTTAAATATTTTTTTTTAAGTTTATTTATTTTTGAGACAGAGAATGAACGGGGGAGGGGCAGAGAAAGAGGGAGACACAGAATCGGAAGCAGGCTCCAGGCTCTGAGCCATCAGCCCAGAGCCCGACGCGGGGCTCGAACTCACGGACCGCGAGATCGTGACCTGAGCTGAAGTTGGACGCTTAACCAACTGAGCCACCCAGGCACCACAGGACCTTTAAATAAAGATGTTCCAACATGAACTCACAACTAGTAATGTGAAAAGTGGTTTATTCCCTACTCTGGTTGATGGTATCAAAACCCAGTATATATAAGTAAGAAGCCATCAAGTCATCTTTGCCCCTTCTCTTGCTAAGCCTACCCCAAAAAATTCTGCCTCCATTTCTATTGTCTTGTTTAGAGCCATCAACAATTACTGCTCAGACTATTCATTCAGTAACCCATTTATTTTATAGCTATGAACTATACTAGGAATTGTGAATGTAAAACTGATTAAAGTACAACTTTTGTCTTGAAAGGAAATGGATAACTACAGCAATGTATTAAGGTATATGGAAGTGCTATGAATTTACAGCAGTATTCTGAATTTCCTTTTGTAAAATTTTCACTCTATTCCATTTTTTTCTATATATTCATTACTGGGGATACCTTTATAATACATCATGATTTTATTACTATTTTTTCACTACCTGTAGAATAGAACTTAAATAATAAGCATGGGACTCAGGGTCTTTCAAACCCTGGCTGGAAATGCAAGGAATAGTCCCCAGGTATACCAATGGTCGAGCCACACAAGAATATCATCATTCCTGGAAAAAGCCAGGAAATTCCAAGACTGTATGTCTTTGCTGAAAGCTCTTTATATCCCACTCCTTTGCAGCCTGAAAACATTTGGCTGGGTTAAAATATCATCTCCTCTGGGATGCTTTCCTGAACTCTTCCAAGTAGAATTAATTTCACCTTCCTCTTTTTGTTCTTAGCTGGATGTAGCACTTAATATACTGTATTATCATAAATTTAGATATCCAACACACCAATTATGTATGAGCTTCTTAAAGCCATCAGCTATATCTTGATTATATTTGTGTCACTAGAAACTAGTGCCATTTTGGTAAATAAGATGCATTGAAAAAAATGCTTGCTGAACTGAATGAAAGTACTATATTGCCAAATTGTAAAAATTATTAAAATTCTATGTATTTTAAATTAAAACATACTCTAATTTAACAATTTCAAAGCCAGCCTTCCATAGTTAATGAATGTCAACACTTATATCCATAATTAAATTGCATTTAAGATGTCATAGTCATTCATTGCTGCACATTATATTTAATAATGGTGATTTTATGATTTATGTCTTCTATTTCTATCACTAGCATGAAACTTAACAGCTGGCATATATGTTTCCCTGGTAAAACCCATTATTGGTAGCAGATAACAACTAAGACAGATTTTCCTATGGCAAAATCCTCATGTCATGTCACTTTATATGATAAACAGAGACTCTGCCAGTGTTTCTCAAGCCTGAAGCAAATGCATACAGTCAACTTTCATTTAATGGCTTCAGTCCTAAGCCAAAAATCAGAAATCACACATATATACACAGAAGTACACATGCATTAATTATTAAGGACCCATTAATAAGATACTGTTCTCTGTAGACAGTATTGATTTTTGTCGTGCCCCCCTGTTTTTTACATTTCTTTTGTGAATAGGGATGGGGAGAATTCTATGAAAGAATGCCTAGAAACTATAACTATTGACAGAACATAATTCTTGCCCATGAAATCACCTTTTGAATCACTCTGATTCTTTAATATGTAGTTATAATATTTCCCAAGTTTAAAAATTAAAATTAGTAAGTTAAATCAGAAAAAGGGTAGGCACCATTATTTATGTATTCAATTACCAATGTCTCATGTTTAAGAAACTTCAACTTATGTAAGGATAAGTCATTTTAAGATATCACATGTCCACATAAAAATGGAACACCTGAACTTCTATTTCTGAATGTATGGTAGAATATAAACCCTGATTGTCCCCACTCCTAAAGAACCAAACATGGTGAACATTTTTTAAATAATTTATAATGCATAGATAATCTGGCAAGCAAGTTGAGGGATATCTGGAAGCCAAAAACTAAGTAAAAGATAAATTCAAAGAAGTAAACATCAGTAGAGTCAGCTTTGACCTTGAGTGAATTTGCTAAACACAAATGAACCTGAGCCTTAGTTCCCAAGTCATCAAGTAGAAGGGAATGGAAAGCAAGATCAGGGGCTTACCACAATGGAAAGAGTAAGAGGAAACTGCCCGATAAGCCCATAGAACTATAATTCGGTACAACAGTAAATTAGAGATAAACTTTCTCATCTCTCAAAGGCCCTAAGAAGAAAATTGTCCATGTCAAACCTTGGTGATAATCGGAGAAGGTAAAAATATTCTCCAAAAATTTCTAGTCAAAACCTAGTCCACATATGGCCTGAATTTACACCTCCTCAAGAGTATCAAAAAACAAAAACAAAAACTTAAGCCAAAATTTTGACATTATCCTAGGTTGGCAGCAATCTAGAAAAAGCAAACACGAATGAATCTCTTCTGAAGGATGTTAACCCTCACAAGATGCCTTAAAATATTACCACAGAAAAATGTACCAGAATCTATAGGCATGTTTAATATGTTTAATGAATTAAGATTAAAGTTATGAGGAGAGAAAGATACTATTAAAATGACTAAGCAGATCTGAAAAACAAGAAAATTTCTTAAAATTAAAAAAAATCAATACTTAAAATTTAAAATCTTAAAGGGGGATTGGTTTAGCAGCAGATGTAACATAGCTTAAGAAAGATATTCATGAAGTAGAAGTTACGGCTGAAGAAAATTTCCAGAATGTATCACTTAGAGATAAATAGATGGAAAATATGAAAGAGCTTAAGAGAAATGTAGCATATAGTGACAAAGTGTAATGATATAATCCAATTTCCAGAAGGTAAGAAAAGAGAGGATGGGACAGAGGCAATATTTGAGAAAATAATGGCTGATAATATTCCAGTATTCCAGAAATACGCAAATACACAGATTCAGGAAGCTCAAAAAAATCCCAAGTAGTATAAATAAATAAAAATAAATCAATACCTATAAACAGTGACACAAACTCTTTAACACCAAAGGTAAACAGATGACATTAAGATCAAATATACAAAAAAAAAAAAAAAGACATTACCTTAAAAAGAACACATGCAGAGTGAGAGCTAACTTATGAACAACAACAGAAGCCAAAATTGGGGAATGATAACTTTAATGGGTGGAGAGAAAGTAATAGCCTAGAATATATTAAAAAATATTTTTCAAAGATTCTTATCTTTTGATATAAAGGCATTTAAAAAAAACCCAAAAACTAATAATAGACCCTCACTAAAACAAATTTAAAGGACATACTTCAACAAAGAAAAATGATACCAGAAGTAAGGATGAACATACATGAAGGCGGGGCGCCTGGGTGGCTCAGTCAGTTAAGCATCCGAGTTTGGCTCAGGTCATGATCTCGTGGTTCATGAGTTCAAGCCCCACATGGGGCTCTGTGCTGACAGCTCAGAGCCTGGAGCCTGATTCAGAATCTGCATCTCCTTCTTTCTGTCTGCCCCTACCCCCACTTGCTTGGTCGGTCGGTCGCTCTCTCAGAAACAACAAACATTAAAAAAATTTTTAAAAAAGGGGCACCTGGGTGGCTCAGTTGGTGAAGTGTCCGACTTCGGATCAGGTAATGATCTCACAGTTTGTGAGTTTGAGCCCCATGTCGGGCTGTGTGCTGACAGCTCGGAGCCTGGAACCTGTTTCAGAAAATGTGTCTCCCTCTCTCTCTGCCCCTCCCCTGCTCATGCTCTGACTCTCTCTGTCTCTCAAAAATAAATGTTAATTTTTTTAATTAAAAAAAAAAGAAAATATATGAAGGCATGTTGAGCAAAGAAAGAGGTAAATGCATGGGGCAAATATAAATAAATAATGATTTCATAAACAATCGCAACCATACTAGTTTTGTTAATGATGTGCAGATTGTT
This sequence comes from Prionailurus bengalensis, assembly GCF_016509475.1. Taxonomy (NCBI): domain Eukaryota; kingdom Metazoa; phylum Chordata; class Mammalia; order Carnivora; family Felidae; genus Prionailurus; species Prionailurus bengalensis. The sequence goes on along the minus strand of NC_057361.1, from coordinate 77,719,392 downwards.
CGACCCCCAGGAATTACTCCCAGCAATTTCACTCCCAGGAATATACTTTCAAATAATTTTTGCACAAGACTAGACTATCATTTCTAAACCCACTGGGTAGCTCCTCCTGGATGCTGATAACTAGCAATCCAAACATACGGTTTCTCAAATCCATTCATCATCTTCCTCCGGATCTGCTTTTCCTCTTTCTTTCTTTCCCTATCCTAGTTACTCTGTTAAAAGTATCACCATTTTTGCAACCGCAAAGTCTTAAAAATCTAGTCATATCTACTTCTTCCCTATACCCTATTATACAACAGTAATAAGTTCCCTAGTCCAAGACATTCTAATTTAAAGGTGCCATTCTCATTCAGGTCCTCTGGCCCTCTCACTAAACATACTTAAAAACTTTGCTTATGTCAGGCCTCATAACCTAGTTCAAATATCTAATAATAATATCTATTATTTTCTGTCATTTCCTCTGAAGGTAACCCTCTCTGTCTCCAACATGAATTCTGAAGTCTAGTCACCTAGATTAGTTGTTACACACCTGATATTGCATGGGGAAAATGACACTATAAGCCCCAGGTTTTTCAGTATACAATTTGTTCTGCTGAAAATATCTCTCCCTCTCACCAACTATGTTATTAAAAGGCTGAATCCCACCCATCTTAAAAGTCCAGCTAAATTACTCCACTTATATCATGCCTTCTGCTATCTGCCCAACCTCTCCTTCCTTTATCCCTTTAAAACTAGCACACTGAAATTTGAGGGAGGAGTCAAGATGGCAGAGAAGTAGGGGGACCGGAATTTCCCTCGTCCCCCAAATACAACAGTATTGAGGTCAGAATACTTGGAATTCCAGGTATACAGGTTTCAGAGTGACAGAAAAATCTCCTCAGGGAGAAAGAGACAGCTTGGCGGCACAGTGGTGCATATATGCAAATTGGGAGAGATAAATGGGTGGCAAAGCATGGAGGGGGGAACCCCTTCTGGAGAGAAACAAAATGAAGAGAAACAGAGGTTATGGAAGTATGGAATTGTATTTAGACAAGAGAAAAACCTCTCTGGAACACAGATTGGGGAACAAGAAATAAAGAAAGGGCCAGCCTCTACGAATAGCCTTAAGTGCTAAAGATTGGCCATTTCAGGGTTGTGAGACTTTCTCTGGATCAGAGCAGCAGTGTGTGTGCTCCTGAGGGGGAGGGAAGGTGGCCCTGGTGCAGAGTACCTATCTTAGGGCCACACAGGGAGAGAATAGTCCCCTCCTTTGAGTACTGTGGGAAGAGGGTGTATAGTCCTCCCAAGGACAAAATATCCTGCAGGTGCCAGCCAGAGGCCCTTTGTCAACTGGGCAGAGTGGCACTACCCCAAAACCAGGGCCCTGGCTTAGCAGGATCCTTTAAGACATTGGGTTTTGAATCTCACCTGAGCACCTAGGAGGAGGGAGAAATATGGAGCAGGGCAAGCTGACTGCCTGCACTACTCTATGGGGGCTGCCTAAACATCATGGTGGCTTGAGACACCACATCCAGGGAGGAGAGGTCAGGGTGTCACCATTTATCTCCCATCACCAAGGCAGTGGGGCTTCAAAGAACAAGACAGTGGCCCCCAGTGGAGGTGAGACCCACTTACACCAAACCCTGCCTCTCCATGCCTGGTAACTGCTTATGTACCTGAGACTGACACTGATGGAACCAGACAGCCTCTCCTAAAGACCAGCACAGCCATCAGTCTCAGGCACCAACAGACTACTGTCCTCTGGTTTTGTTGTTGTTTTTTGTTTTTTGTTTTTTTTTAACAATTTTAATAAACCTAATTTTATTCTGTAGAAAATAATGCTTACATTATAATACATAATCCATTTGCATTGCAATCAGCATAACATTTGTAATTTTATTTTATTTTCATTTTTTTTTCTGAAATTATTGACAAATTGGTTTCCATACAACACCCAGTGCTCATCCCAAAAGGTGCCCTCCTCAATACCCATCACCCACCCTCTCCTCCCTCCCACCCCCCATCAACCCTCAGTTTGTTCTCAGTTTTTAACAGTCTCTTGTGCTTTGGCTCTCTCCCATTCTAACCTCTTTTTTTTTTTTTTCCTTCCCCACTCCCATGGGTTCCTGTTAAGTTTCTCAGGATCCACATAAGAGTGAAACCATATGGTATCTGTCTTTCTCTGTATGGCTTATTTCACTTAGCATCACACTCTCCAGTTCCATCCACGTTGCTACAAAAGGCCATATTTCATTTTTTCTCATTGCCACGTAATATTCCATTGTGTATATAAACCACAATTTCTTTATCCATTCATCAGTTGATGGACATTTAGGCTCTTTCCATAATTTGGCTATTGTTGAGAGTGCTGCTTTGAACATTGGGGTACAAGTGCCCCTATGCATCAGTGCTCCTGTCTCCCTTGGATAAATTCCTAGCAGTGCTATTGCTGGGTCATAGGGTAGGTCTATTTTTAATTTTCTGAGGAACCTCCACACTGCTTTCCAGAGCGGCTGCACCAATTTGCATTCCCACCAACAGTGCAAGAGGGTTCCCGTTTCTCCACATCCTCTCCAGCAACTATAGGCTCCTGATTTGTTCATTTTGGCCACTCTGACTGGCGTGAGGTGATACCTGAGTGTGGTTTTGATTTGTATTTCCCTGATAAGGAGCGACGCTGAACATCTTTTCATGTGCCTGTTGGCCATCCGGATGTCTTCTTTAGAGAAGTGTCTATTCATGTTTTCTGCCCATTTCTTCACTGGGTTATTTGTTTTTTGGGTGTGGAGTTTGGTGAGCTCTTTATAGATTTTGGATACTAGCCCTTTGTCTGATATGTCATTTGCGAATATCTTTTCCCATTCCGTTGGTTGCCTTTTAGTTTTGTTGGTTGTTTCCTTTGCTGTGCAGAAGCTTTTTATCTTCATAAGGTCCCAGTAATTCACTTTTGCTTTTAATTCCCTTGCCTTTGGGGATGTGTCGAGTAAGAGATTGCTACGGCTGAGGTCAGAGAGGTCTTTTCCTGCTTTCTCCTCTAAGGTTTGGATGGTTTCCTGTCTCACATTTAGGTCCTTTATCCATTTTGAGTTTATTTTTGTGAATGGTGTGAGAAAGTGGTCTAGTTTCAACCTTCTGCATGGTGCTGTCCAGTTCTCCCAGCACCATTTGTTAAAGAGGCTGTCTTTTTTCCATTGGATGTTCTTTCCTGCTTTGTCAAAGATGAGTTGGCCATACGTTTGTGGGTCTAGTTCTGGGGTTGCTATTCTATTCCATTGGTCTATGTGTCTGTTTTTGTGCCAATACCATGCTGTCTTGATGATGACAGCTTTGTAGTAGAGGCTAAAGTCTGGGATTGTGATGCCTCCTGCTTTGGTCTTCTTCTTCAAAATTCCTTTGGCTATTCGGGGCCTTTTGTGGTTCCATATGAATTTTAGGATTGCTTGTTCTAGTTTCGAGAAGAATGCTGGTGCAATTTTGATTGGGATTGCATTGAATGTGTAGATAGCTTTGGGTAGTATTGACATTTTGACAATATTTATTTTTCCAATCCATGAGCAGGGAATGTCTTTCCATTTCTTTAAATCTTCTTCAATTTCCTTCAGAAGCTATCTATAGTTTTCAGCATACAGATCCTTTACATCTTTGGTTAGATTTATTCCTAGGTATTTTATGCTTCTTGGTGCAATTGTGAATGGGATCAGTTTCTTTATTTGTCTTTCAGTTGCTTCATTGTTAGTGTATAGGAATGCAACTGATTTCTGTACATTGATTTTGTATCCTGCAACTTTGCTGAATTCCTGTATCAGTTCTAGCAGACTTTTGGTGGAGTCTGTCGGATTTTCCATGTATAATATCATGTCATCTGCAAAAAGCGAAACCTTGACTTCATCTTTGCCAATTTTGATGCCTTTGATTTCCTTTTGTTGTCTGATTGCTGATGCTAGAACTTCCAGCACTATGTTAAACAGCAGCGGTGAGGGTGGGCATCCTTGTCGTGTTCCTGATCTCAGGGAAAAAGCTTTCAGTTTTTCCCCGTTGAGGATGATGTTAGCTGTGGGCTTTTCATAAATGGCTTTTATGATGTTTAAGTATGTTCCTTCTATCCCGACTTTCTCAAGGGTTTTTATTAAGAAAGGGTGCTGGATTTTGTCGAAGGCCTTTTCTGCATCGATTGACAGGATCATATGGTTCTTCTCTCTTTTTTGTTAATGTGATGTATCACGTTGATTGATTTGCGAATGTTGAACCAGCCCTGTATCCCAGGAATGAATCCCACTTGATCATGGTGAATAATTCTTTTTATATGCCATTGAATTCGATTTGCTAGTATCTTATTGAGAATTTTTGCATCCATATTCATCAGGGATATTGGCCTGTAGTTCTCTTTTTTTACTGGGTCTCTGTCTGGTTTAGGAATCAAAGTAATACTGGCTTCATAGAATGAGTCTGGAAGTTTTCCTTCCCTTTCTATTTCTTGGAATAGCTTGAGAAGGATAGGTATTATCTCTGCTCTAAACGTCTGGTAGAACTCCCCTGGGAAGCCATCTGGTCCTGGACTCTTATTTGTTGGGAGATTTTTGATAACCGATTCAATTTCTTCGCTGGTTATGGGTCTGTTCAAGCTTTCTATTTCCTCCTGATTGAGTTTTGGAAGAGTGTGGGTGTTCAGGAATTTGTCCATTTCTTCCAGGTTGTCCAATTTGTTGGCATATAAGTTTTCATAGTATTCCCTGATAATTGTTTGTATCTCTGAGGGATTGGTTGTAATAATTCCATTTTCATTCATGATTTTATCTATTTGGGTCATCTCCCTTTTCTTTTCGAGAAGCCTGGCTAGAGGTTTGTCAATTTTGTTTATTTTTTCAAAAAACCAACTCTTGGTTTCGTTGATCTGCTCTACAGTTTTTTTAGTTTCTATATTGTTTATTTCTGCTCTGATCTTTATTATTTCTCTTCTTCTTTTGGGCTTAGGCTGCCTTTGCTCTTCTGCTTCTAGTTCCTTTAGGTGTGCTGTTAGATTTTGTATTTGGGATTTTTCTTGTTTCTTGAGATAGGCCTGGATTGCAAAGTATTTTCCTCTCAGGACTGCCTTTGCTGCGTCCCAAAGCGTTTGGATTGCTGTATTTTCATTTTCGTTTGTTTCCATATATTTTTTAATTTCTTCTCTAATTGCCTGGTTGACCCACTCATTCGTTAGTAGGGTGTTCTTTAACCTCCATGCTTTTGGAGGTTTTCCAGACTTTTTTCTGTGGTTGATTTCAAGCTTCATAGCATTGTGGTCTGAAAGTAAGCATGGTATAATTTCAATTCTTGTAAACTTATGAAGGGCTGTTTTGTGACCCAGTATATGATCTATCTTGGAGAATGTTCCATGTGCACTCGAGAAGAAAGTATATTCTGTTGCTTTGGGATGCAGAGTTTAAATAGATCTGTCAAGTCCATCTGATCCAATGTCTCATTCAGGGCCCTTGTTTCTTTATTGACCGTGTGTCTAGATGATCTATCCATTTCTGTAAGTGGGGTGTTAAAGTCCCCTGCAATTACCACATTCTTATCAATAAGGTTGCTTATGTTTATGAGTAATTGTTTTATATATTTGGGGGCTCCGGTATTCGGTGCATAGACATTTATAATTGTTAGCTCTTCCTGATGGATAGACCCTGTAACTATTATATAATGTCCTTCTTCATCTCTTGTTACAGCCTTTAATTTAAAGTCTAGTTTGTCTGATATAAGTATGGCTACTCCAGCTTTCTTTTGGCTTCCAGTCGCATGATAAATAGTTCTCCATCCCCTCACTCTCAATCTAAAGGTGTCCTCAGGTCTAAAATGAGTCTCTTGTAGACAGCAAATAGATGGGTCTTGTTTTTTTATCCATTCTGATACCGTATGTCTTTTGGTTGGCGCATTTAATCCATTTACATTCAGTGTTATTATAGAAAGATACGGGTTTAGAGTCATTGTGATGTCTGTATGTTTTATGCTTGTAGTGATGTCTCTGGGACTTTGTCTCACAGGGTCCCCCTTAGGATCTCTTGTAGGGCTGGTTTAGTGATGACAAATTCCTTCAGTTTTTGTTTGTTTGGGAAGACCTTTATCTCTCCTTCTATTCTAAATGACAGACTTGCTGGATAAAGGATTCTCGGCTGCATATTTTTTCTGTCTAGCACCCTGAAAATCTCGTGCCAATTCTTTCTGGCCTGCCAAGTTTCAAAAGAGAGATGAGTCACGAGTCTTATAGGTCTCCCTTTATATGTGAGGGCACGTTTACCCCTTGCTGCTTTCAGAATTTTCTCTTTATCCTTGTATTTTGCCAGTTTCACTATGATATGTCGTGCAGAAGATCGATTCAAGTTACGTCTGAAGGGAGTTCTCTGTGCCTCTTGGATTTCAATGCCTTTTTCCTTCCCCAGTTCAGGGAAGTTCTCAGCTATGATTTCTTCAAGTACCCCTTCAGCACCTTTCCCTCTCTCTTCCTCCTCTGGGATACCAATTATGCGTATATTATTTCTTTTTAGTGTATCACTTAGTTCTCTAATTTTCCCCTCATACTCCTGGATTTTTTTATCTCTCTTTTTCTCAGCTTCCTCTTTTTCCATAACTTTATCTTCTAGTTCACCTATTCTCTCCTCTGCCTCTTCAAGCCGAGCTGTGGTGGTTTCCATTTTGTTATGCATTTCGTTTAAAGCGTTTTTCAGCTCCTTGTGACTGTTCCTTAGTCCCTTGATCTCTGTAGCAAGAGATTCTCTGCTGTCCTGTATACTGTTTTCAAGCCCAGCGATTAATTTTATGACTATTATTCTAAATTCACTTTCTGTTATATTATTTAAATCCTTTTTGATCAGCTCATTAGCTGTTGTTATTTCCTGGAGATTCTTCTGAGGGGAGTTCTTCCGCTTGGTCATTTTGGATAGTCCCTGGCATGGTGAGGACCTGCAGGGCACTTCCCCTGTGCTGTGGTGTATAACTGGAGTTGGTGGGCGGGGCCGCAGTCAGACCTGATGTCTGCCCCCAGCCCACTGCTGGGGCCACAGTCAGACTGGTGTGTGCCTTCTCTTCCCCTCTCCTAGGGGTGGGATTCACTGCGGGGTGGTGTGGCTCGTCTGGGCTACTTGCACCCTGCCAGGCTTGTGATGCTGGGGATCTGGCGTATTAGCTGGGGTGGGTAGGCAAGGTGCTCGGGGGCAGGAGTGGCAGGCTTAGATCGCTTCTCCTTAGGTGATCCACTTCAGGAGGGGCCCTGTGGCAGCGGGAGGGAGTCAGATCCGCTGCCAGAGGTTTGGCTCCGCAGAAGCGCAGAGTTGGGTCTTTGCGCGGAGGGAGCAAGTTCCCTGGCAGGAACTGGTTCCCTTTGGGATTTCGGCTGGGGGATGGGCGGGGGAAATGGCGCTGGCGAGCGCCTTTGTTCCCCAGCAAACTGAGCTCTGTTGTCAGGGGGCTCAGCAGCTCTCCTTCCCTTTGTCCTCCAGCCTTCCCGCTTTCCGAGCAGAGCTGTTAACTTATGACCTCCCAGACGCTAAGTCGCGCTTGCTGTCGGAACACAGTCTGCCAGGCCCCACCCCCACCGCTTTTGCAAGCCAGACTCGGGGGCTCTGCTTGGCCGGCGAGCCGCCCCTCCGCCCCGGCTCCCTCCCGCCAGTCTGTGGAGTGCGCACCGCCTCGCCGCCCTTCCTACCCTCTTCCGTGGGCCTCTCGTCTGCGTTTGGCTCCGGCGACTCTGTTCTGCTAATCCTCTGGCAGTTTTCTGGGTTATTTAGGCAGGTGTAGATGGAATCTAAGTGATCAGCAGGACGTGCGGTGAGCCCAGCGTCCTCCTAAGCCGCCATCTTGCCGCCGAGTCTGTCCTCTGGTTTTGTATCTTAGTCTTATTTTACTTTAATTTTTTAATTATTATTATTTTTCTCTTTTATTTCCTTCTCTTTACCCTTCTTTTGCTTTCTAGTCTCCTCTTTTCTTCTTCCCCCTTTAGAATCACCCTAATAGTTTCTGATTTGATTTTTGGTTAATTCTTTATATATATATTTTTTTCTTTTTCTTTCTTTCTTTCTTTCTTTCTTTCTTTCTTTCTTTCTTTCCTTCTTGCTGTGTTCTAGTTGTTTGTTTAATCAGGCATTTTTATTCTATTCTTTTTATACCTTTTCTGCATTTCCTTCTTCTTTATTTTCCTCTCTCTGGATTAAGCCTTATAGTTTCTTTGATTCTCTGCCTAGTCTTTTTATTCAGCCCCTGTCATTTCTCTATTTATATGGGATAAGAATTCTTCCCCAACCCACTTTTTCCTTTTATCCAAGGTTACATCAATGAACAAATCAAAGCAAACTTGGAGGAAGGTCCAGTCCACCACTACAAGCAGTGAGATAAAGCAACCAAAGACACAACAGAGTACATGCAATGCACTCCAAAAACACTTCCTGTAGTTCCAGGCCCTGGAAAGTATTTGACCCCTTTTTAAATATAGTACTTGCAGGCCAGGGCACCAGAGTGGCTCAGTCAGTTGAGTGTCTGAATTCAGCTCAGGTCATGATCTCACAGTTGGTGGGTTTGAGCCCCATGTCAGGCTCTGTGCTGACAGCTCAGAACCTGTACCCTGCTTTGAATTCTGTGTCTCCCTCTCTCTACCCCTCCCTCACTCACACTCTATCTCTCAAAAATGTGTAAATGTTAAAAAAATTAAATATATATATATATATATATATATATACACACACACACACACACACACACACACACACACACACTTACTTGCAGGTGCAGGACACATACCAAGCTATTAAAACATGTAAAAGACAGAAACCTAACCAAAATGAAGAAATGGAAGAATTCTCCTCAAAAGAAATTCCAGGAAAAAATGATACCAGGAGAATGGATCAAAAGATATATAAACAAAATATCTGAGCTAGAATTTATAATAGTCTTAAGACTAATAGCTGGGCTTGCAAAAAGCATAGAAGACAGAAGAGAATCTGTTGCTGCAGAGATCAAGGACCTAAGAAATAGTCACGATGAATTACAAAATGTTGTAAATGAGATGCAAAATAAACTAGATGCAGTGACAGCAAGGATGGAAGAAGCAGCAGAGAGAATAGGTGAAATAGAAGATAAAATTATATAAAATGATGAAGCTGAGAAAAACAGGGAAAGGAAATATCTAGACCACAGGGGGAGAATTAGAGACATAAGTGATTCAATGAAACAAAATAATATCCGTACCATAGGAGCTCCAGAAGAAGAGAGAGAGAAAGGGGCAGAAGGTATATTTGAATGAATAATAGCTGGTAACTTCCCTAATCTGGGGAAGGTTGCAGACATCCAAGTCCAGGAGGCACAGAAAAGTCCCTTCAAAATCAACAAAAACAGGTGAACACCACAACGTATCATACTGATACTGGCAAAATGCAAAAATAGAGATTTCTGAAAGCAACTAGGGACAAATGGGCCTTAATCTACAAGGGTAGACACCTAAGGGTAGTAGCAGACCTGTCCACTGAAACTTGACAGGCCAGAAGAGAGTGGCAGGAAATAGTCAATGGGCTGAATAGGAAAAATATGCAGTGAAGAATCCTTTGTCCAGCAAGGCTGTCATTCAGAGTAGAAGGAGAGATAAAGGCTTTCCCAGACAAACAAAAAGTAAAGGAGTTCATGACCACTAAACCAGCCCTGCAGGAGACCCTTAGGGGAACTCTGTGAGTGTAATGCTGTAAAGACTACAAAGGACCAGAGACATCACCACAAGCATGAAACCAACAGATAACACAATGACACTAAATCCATATCTTTCAATAATCACTCTGAATGTAAATGGACTGAATGCCCCAATCAAAAGACATAGGTATCAGAATGGATTAAAAAAAAAAAAAAAACAAGATTCATCTATATGCTGTCTACAAGAGACTCATTTTAGACCTGAGGACACCTACAGATTGATAGTGAGGGGATGGAGAACAATCTATCATGCTAAAGGATATCAAAAATAGCTGGAGTATCCATACTTATATCAGACAAACTAGATTTTATTTATGTTTTATTTTATTTTATTTTATTTTACTTTGTTTTTGAGAGAGACAAGAGAGAGAGAGAGAGAGAGAGAGAGAGAGAGAGAGACTGGGGGAGGGGCATAGAGAGAAGGAGACACAGAATCCGAAGCAGGCTCCAGGCTCTGAGCTGTCAGCACAGCGCCCTGTGTGGGGCTCGGACCCATGAACCATGAGATCATGACCTGAGCCGAAGTCAGGCTCTCAACCGACTGAGCCACCCAGGTGCCCCAGACAAACTAGATTTTAAAACAAATACCATAACAAGAGATGAAGAAGGGCATTATATCAAAATTAAAGGGTATATCCATCAAGAAGAGCTCAGGCCATGATCTCTCAGTTCGTGAGTTCGAGCCCTGCGTCAGGCTCTGTGCTGACAGCTCAGAGCCTGGAGCCTGCTTCAGATTCTGTACCTCCCTCTCTCTCTGCCCCTCCCCACTCATGTTCTGTCTCCCTCTTTACCAAAAAATAAATAAATATTAAAAATTAAAAAAAAAAAGAAATAAGCTATGGAAATGAAGCAACCTGTGGTTTTCATTTTCCTTCTTGTAGGTAAACTATTGAGCTAATTATAGAAGACCTGCATTATTTTTAAAAATATTTTCAGCTATTTGATAGGAACTCCCATCTAATTCAATGGTTATGGTAGATATATCCCCTAAGCCATTAAAATGTCTTTGGAGGACAGGGGACTATAAAACAGGAAACAAAGCAGTTCTGTATCACTAAGACAATTACAATACCACCAAGATGCCAAAGAAATAGACATTATCTGAAATGTTAAACCTGAGAATATATATATGTCTCTAGGTATATTTCGGAATCCTTCAAATTCCAGATTATGCAAGCATCTGCTAAACATACCCCCAAATCCACCAGGCCAGCAGCTGTGTGACCTATTCACATATTGCCAATACAACCTGGAAAAATCCAGATTGTACAGCTTTGTTCATAAAAGAAAATAAATAAAAGTCTCTACTGAATCTCTACCCTACCTGTATCATAAAAGTTAACAACCCTGCCAAAGGAGATTGTGCAATTAAGAATTAAATCTTAATGACTTAAATATTCTAAGTTGTCTTTGATAACACCTTAATTATATGATAGATGGCCAGAAAGGGAGAAATGTAATTTGCTATAGAAATTGAAAGTCTCTTTAAATCAATAATAAAATGAAAATGAAAATATATATAACATTCATATTGTTCTAGGTATTACATAAGACCAAAAACTAAATGTAGTGTTTTAAGAATTTATGGAAACCAATACATAAAAAATAATCATCCTCTAAACCTACAAACCATGTTACCTACTTCATTCACATAACATGATTGTAAATTCAAAACACAATAAGCCACATAAATTGCTTTAAATTCAGCAAATAACATTACCAAGATTAATGAATGCACAGACCATCATTGAGATGGTATAAAATATAGAATAGAAATAAATTCCAAGTTTTCCAAATATGAGACAAATCAAAGGAAAAAGGACTACAAAACATTATAAATCAGATGGACATATTAAATAGGATCCTGAGGCAATGATCTAGCTTAAGGTAACACTCAAAGAGCATAACAAAGTTCTTCTGTTCCCTTAAGCTAAGTGAACATCTTTGTATGGTTTCATAAAACTGACACATCTGAATAAAGTTCAAAGATGGCTCCAGTTTTAATGTTAGTAAGAATATTTCCTTTCCAGATAGGAAAAATACTATCCAGGAGGAAAAAAAAAGTTTCAATTATTTGTAAGTTGTTGATGTCTTATATAGATTGTGTCAATATAAAAAAAATTCTTTGGATATACTCTTACAATAATGCTACTACTGCTTAATGAACCAAGTGAGAATACATGATTATTCACAAAGCAAGAGTCAGTAAAAGGAAAAAGATGAATCAAAAACAAGCACTGGTAAAAAAAATACTCAGTTTGGACATATCAAGAAAATGTCTCAAAAAAGTAAGCATTTGATCATCACTGTCATAGTAGATGGAGGATGTTGTACCATCAACTCCAAGATATGTTTTAGAGAAAACAGAAAATAATATGGGATTTCAGGAAAAAAATATATTTTGAGAGAAAAGAGATAAAAGATTTCTCTATTTTCACTACCAGTAAGGCACTGATAATATCATTATGTTATAAAACTTAAGTTCTGACCTCATGCCTTAGCAACCTATTGAGTAATGCATCTGACAAGCTGGTCTAAAGCAGTTTGGTAGTGAGGGAGCAAACTCTATTACCAGCTTCACTGGAAACACCAGTAACTCAAACAACTTTTAAAGAAATAGAGCTACCTGCACAGTGCCTTACATATTTTTTTTAATTTTTTTTAACGTTTTATTGATTTTTGAGACAGAGAGAGACAGAGCATGAACGGGGGAGGGGCAGAGAGAGGGAGACACAGAATCTGAAACAGGCTACAGGCTCCGAGCTGTCAGCACAGGGCCTGACGCGGGGCTCAAACTCCCGGACTGCGAGATCATGACCTGAGCGAAGTCGGACGCTTAACCGACTGAGCCACCCAGGCGCCCCGCCTTACATGTTTTAAGTGTTCAACTAATGTGCAATAGAAAGTATCTAAATGTGTTAACTAGGTTTGTATTGCTGTAGTTCAGTGGATGCTGATTTCTAGAAAGGTCAATTAATAAAAAGGTCAAGCAATGTAAGGGTGATGGAAAAAATAGATTTTTAGGAGAAGGAAAGGAATTAAAATAAATAGTGTGATTTCAGAAAATAGAACAAGGAATGTAGGAGTTTTGATTTTGAATTGAATTATTCAATTTATTAAATATATGAGTTTGCTTAATGAAATTTTATTTCCCAACTACCAAAAGGATATGGTTAAAAATAAAAAAAAAACTATACATAGAGAAAACTATAAAAATCCACAATCCGAGAAGTTTTTGAAGTTGAATATATACATTCAAAACAGTTTTGCCCATCTATAGTACTCCATAGTGGGTTATTAGTTATTGTTTAACCCAATTTTTTGAAGTGGAAAAGGATTCTGGTTTTTTTTTTCACTAAAATCTCTGATATAATTTTTGTTGACATTTTAATTTATTCTTTTATTAACTAAGTCACCAAAGTAACTCAGAGTATTAATATATGACCATTACATAATTTAATAGTATTTTCTTTGTTAGGGCAGATAAGTATTTGCTATTTTGTCACTTTACACACTAATTATTATTTCTGAAAATCAAACTTACTAATTAAGTAACATATGGATTTGAAAATTAAACTTACTAATTAAGTAACATATGGATTTGAAATCATTTCATACATCTATCACACCAATGAAACATATAAAAGTGAAATCCAACTATTTGGCTAAAAGTCATATCCAAATTATATTTTTAATGTTCTACACCCTGTTAATTTTTTTAATGTTTACTTATTCTTGAGAGAGAGAGAGAGAGAGAGAGAGAGAGAGACTGGGGGAGGGGCAGAGAGAGAGAGGGAGACACAGAATCTGAAGCAGGCTCCAAGCTTTGAGCTGTCAGCACAGAGCCTGACATGGGCCTCAAACTCACGAACTACGAGATCATTACCTGAGCCGAAGTTAGCTGCTTAACTGACAGCCACCCAGGTGCCCCCATACTCTGTTAATTTAAAATTAACTTGTCTTTTCTTCTATTGCAGTAACAATGAACACACACTCAACATCTAGATATTGGTGTGTCATACAATGCTCCAATGAGATGGACCAAGTTTCTTAGAAAAATAGCTGATTCTAGAACTATGAAAGGGTACGTGCAAGATGAAACCAAAATACATTTATATCAAAAAGTAAGGTAGTGCGGGGCGCCTGGGTGGCGCAGTCGGTTGAGCGTCCGACTTCAGCCAGGTCACTATCTCGCAGTCCGGGAGTTCGAGCCCCGCGTCGGGCTCTGGGCTGATGGCTCAGAGCCTGGAGCCTGTTTCCGATTCTGTGTCTCCCTCTCTCTCTGCCCCTCCTCCGTTCATGCTCTGTCTCTCTCTGTCCCAAAAATAAATAAAAAACGTTGAAAAAAAATTAAAAAAAAAAAGTAAGGTAGTGCTAAAAAGAAAAGGGAGGGGCATGTCACAAGGATAGCTTGAAGGGGCTCTTTCTGATCAAATCTGGGAAATATTGAGCACCAAAATAATTCAATAATGAATTATGAACCATTGCACAATAGGAATTTCTCAGTCTATACTGATAACAAATTGATCAATAAGTAGAAAGATCAATAGATTAATCAATCAACAGATGAAAAATGAGGGGTCTTGTTTACAGCGTAATATTGAGTGCCGTGTAGTACTAAAGTTGGGAAATCATTTTACAACCATTATGGCAAATATTGGCTAACCTAGGGGAATATTTTGATAGTAACCAGGATATTTGCATGGTTTGAAAGTGTCTCCTTACAGACTGCTTATTAATTTCAACGGAAAAATAGTAATTACAAACCAAAGAAATTGTATAATACTTTGACCAAGTGATCAAAATTAACATCACCAATGAAGAGCAGAAAGATACTGTGTACCTCCAGATGTGATATGCAATTCATTATCACCTATTTATAATTCTGGCCAAGAATGTATATCCTGAATCTAGTCATGAAGAAACATTAGACATAAACAAGATGAAAAACATTTCATTAAGGATATTTATGTTATTTAAAAATAGGCTGTAGAAATGTTCTAGATTAAAGAAGGCTGAAGAAGAAACAGAACCAGAGATGAAGATAGGGTGGGAGTGTAGTGCAAAGTGAAACAGCAAGACAGAACAACACAGTTAGAGAGAGAGAAAGAGAGAGAGCACTCACAAGAGAAAGAGAGAGAGCACTCACACGCACGTATGCAGTGGGGAATGGTGTCAAGGGTAAGTGAATCTAGGTACAAAGTATATAAGAGTGTTCTCTGCAGTACTCTTCTTCCTTTAATGTCTAAAAGTTTGAAATTATTCCCACATAGAAACTTAAAACCCATATTTTCTTAGTGCTTATTTTACTATTATGCCATTTTACTAGTCTAACTTTAAAAAATTATTTCAATGTATATTTAAATATTAGAGAATAAAAGAAAACCAGAACATTAAATCACATCATCTCTAACACCTTGGAATCCTGTATCAAGGGGATACAAATATACATGGCATATATTTTTATTTGTTTATACTAAAAGCTAAGATACAATTTTCATAGAAATGTTTCAAATGTATTTTTTAGAATCATAGAAGAGAATCATAGAATCCTTTAAAAGTGTCTTAACACAACCGTTTCATTTTTCTGTGTACAGAATTAAGGTCATGCAGTCACAGAGAACCAAGACTCAAATACCGGGAATCCTCTTAAGCTTTGTTACTTTCCAAAATATATACTTGGCTAACATGAACAATCTGAAATGTTTCGAATAAATCCTTTATATGACTTTCCTAAGAAACAGAACAGAAAGCATATTTTACTTCCACAACTATTATAACTGCTACATATAACTGATGTATTTATTTTAAAATAGTTTATGATTATATATATTTTACAACCTTTTTTTTAGATAAAGGGTACTATATAAACCTAACTGATTAATCTAAGCTTAGAAAATTTATTACAGAATGGCTGAGTAGGAGGACCCTACGCTCACCTCTTACCATAGATACAAGTGGAAAACCGTCACATCAGAGTAAATAACCCAGAAAACAACCCAAAGCTGGCAGAACAAACTCCACAACCAAATGTAGAGAAGAAGCTACATCAAATAGAGTAGGAAGGGTGAAGATACAGTGGGGAGATAAATAGGCCATCCAAGAGAGGGAGCCATAGGCAGGAAGGAAAGGGGAGAGAAACAGACCCCCCCACACCAGGGAGGCCACACTATGGGAAGAGAATTCCCGTAGCATTAGCCTCTGAAAATCAGAGGGGCCAAATTTCATTAGTACTAACAACCACTGGAACATAAAGCTGCAACATTACAAATCAGCAGGCTAGGCTATGGGACAGGCCAGGAGATGGTAGGAAACTGAGTGTCAGCCTTTAAAGAGACAGCACAACAGCCCAAGAAGATACAACCTACAAGCAGCAGTTTGACAAATGACTGGAGCATACAGGCAGGACAGTTATTTACTAATCTCAAAGGCTGCCACATAGGGACTGATTTCACTGCCAGGAACAAAGAACTTGGCAGGTACTATATCCCTTGCTTGCCTCCCAGCATAAGCACATGGCCACCTGCAGGAACAAGCAGCACCAGTATTCACTATATAACTTTAGCATCATGACCCACTCCCTCCAGCTGGGTCAGCTCCCTCAATCCCAGTACTGCAGGCACACTCTCCCAGACTACACGCACAATCTCTGCCAAAAGTATATCTCCTAACTGCATACACTGAGGGACCTCGGTCCCATTAGCAGCCAGTCACTTCCAGTGGAGAATATGCACACCTTGATAAAACTGTGTGCCTAGTCCATGTGCACATTGCAGAGTGGCCCCCACAGGTGCTGGTCTCATCTGCAGAAGGACGTCCCCTCAGGCAAAAGAAAATACCACCACCCTGCTAAAAAAATGTGCCTCGCCTACTACCTTAAAGAGCAAGAGACATAACTGACTTTCCTAGCACAGAGAAACAAACACAGAGAGTTGGACAATATGAAGAGAAAGAGGAATGTATCCCAAGTGAAAGAATAGGAGAAAACCACATCAAGAGATCTAAGCAAAATAGGTATAAATAATATGCCTGATACACAATTTAAAGTACTAATCATACAAATAGGCTTGAGAAAATAGTGGTAGACATCAGTGAGACCCTTAACACATGGATAAAAACAATCAGACATGCACAGCACAAAAAAACAAAATTAAAAATCCACTAGATGGAATAAACAGAGAGCTAGAGGAAGCAGGAGAATAAATTAGTGACTGGAAGTAGAGTAATGGAAAATAACCAAGCTGAGCAGGTAAGAGAAAAACAATTATACAAAATGAGAATAGACATAGAGAATTCAGAAACTCCAACAGTATAATAGCATTTGCATTATTGAGATCCCAGAAGTAGATGAGAGAGAAAAGGGGACAGAAAGTTTATTTGAGGAAACATTAGTTAAAAATGCAAGGAATCTGGGTAATGAAACAGATACCCAAATCAAGAAGGCACAGAGATCTCCCCAAAAATCAACCCAAAGAGGTCTAAACGAAGATATATAGAAATTGAAATGTCAAAAAATAGTGATAAACATGGAATTTTAAAAGCAGCAAGAGAAAACAGTTACATACAAGGAAACCCAATAACACTATCAAAGGAGTTTTCAGAAGAAACATTTTAGGCTAGAAAGGAGGTATATAATACATTGAAAGTAGTGAAAAGGAAAAAAATATCTACAGCCAAGAATATTCTATCCAGCAAGGCTATCATTCAGAATAGAAGGAGACATAAAGAACTTCCCACACAAACAAAAGCTAAAGAAGTTTGTGACCACTAAACAGAGTTTGTGATCACTAAACCAGCTATATAAGAAATGAAAAAAAGAGCCACTGAGTGGTAAGGAAGGTCATAAGTAAAAGAAAGAAAGTAGGATGTACAAAAGTAGTGAAAATAAATATATCTGTGCCGTGTAGTACAGTCAGTCAAAGGATTCACAAAATAAAAGGATGTAAACTATGACACCATAAACCCAAAATGCAGGGAGAATAGTAGTAAAAAATGGGTTCAAACTTATGTGCCATCAACTTAATATAAACTGCTTTATGCATAACATGTTATGTACAACTATAAAATTATATACTAATGGTAAGCTCAAATCAAAACTACTAACAGATAATCAAAAAAACACTGAGAAAGGAACGCAAGAATATCCCCAAAGAAAGCCACCTTTACACTGAGAGAAGACAGTGAGGGAAGAAAGGTAGAGAAGACCTATAAAAACAACAGAAAATAACAAAATGGCAACAAATACATACTTATCAATAATAACTGGACTAAGTGCACCAATCAAAACAAACAGAATGACAGAATGGATGTAAACAAGACCCATCTATATGTGACCTCCTAGAGACTCACTGTAGACCTAACGACACCTTCAGATTGAAAATTAAAGGATGGAGAAACATCTATCATGCAAAAGGATGACAAAAGAAAGCCAGAGTACCAATACTTATGTTGGAAAAATTTGACCTTAAATGAAAGACAGTAACAAGAGACAAAAAGGACACTATATAATAATAAAAGGACAATCTAACAAGAAGACATAGAAATTATAAATATTTTTGCACCCAACATAGAAGCATCAGATACATAAAACAGTCAATGACAAACACAAAGTAAGTAATCGATAATAATAAAATAATAATAGAGGATTTTAACACCTCACATAGACCAATGGAAAGATCATGTAAAAAGCAAATCAACAAGAACACAATGGCTTTGAATGACACATTGAACCAGATGGGTTTCACAAATATATATATATATTCCAAAATAAAACAGAATACACATTCTTGTCAAGTACACGGAACATTCTCCAGAATAGATCACACATTAACCCATAAAACAAGCCTAAAGAAATTAAAACATGCCTGAAGTCATACGATGCATTTTTCTTTTTTTTTCTTTTGAAGATTTCATTTTTTAAGTAATCTCCACACCCAACATGGGGCTCAAACTCACAACCCTGAGATCAAGAGTCACATGCTTTACCAACTGACTAGCCAAGCACCTCAAGGCATCTTGTCTGAACAGAAGACTATAAAAATAGAAGTTAAAACCAAGAAAAAATATGGAAAGAGCACAAAAGGAGATTAAAAAAAGCATGTTAATAAACAATGACTGAGTCAACCAGAAAATAAAAGAAATAAAAAAGCATATGGAAACAAGTGAAAATGAAGCAAAATAAGAGCAAAATAGAGCAAAAATAAGTGATGCAGGCACATGCACA
This sequence comes from Prionailurus bengalensis, assembly GCF_016509475.1. NCBI lineage: Eukaryota > Metazoa > Chordata > Mammalia > Carnivora > Felidae > Prionailurus > Prionailurus bengalensis. Next base: position 77,700,488 of record NC_057361.1, on the reverse strand, counting down.
CAAAAATAGAACAGATCAATAAAATCAGGAGTTGGTTCTTTGAAAAAGACAATAAAAATCATAAATATCTAGCCAAACTTACCAAGAAATAAAAGAGAAAGGACCCAAATAAATGAAATTATTTTTGACAGAGGAGAAATAACAACCAATACCACAGAAATACAAATAATTATAAAAGAAAATTATAAAAAAAAAACTATAGGCCAACAAAATGGACAACCTAGAAGAAAAGGATAAATAACCAGAAACAAAAAACTAGTAAAACTGAGTCAAAAGAAATAGAAATTTGAACAGAACAATAACAAGCAAAGAAATTGAATCAGTAATGAAAAAACACACAACAAACAAAAGTCCAGGGCCAAATGGCTTCCCGGGGGAATACTACCAAACATCTAAATAAGAGTTAATACCTACTCTTCTCAAACTATCCCAAAAAGTACAAATGGAAGGAAAACTTCCAAACTCATTCTATGAGGCCAGCTGTACCTTGATCCCAAAACCAGACAAAGACACCACTAAAAAGGAGAATTACAGGCCATTATCCCTGATGAACACAGATGCAAACATTCTCGAAAACATAATAGCAAATGAAATCTAAGACTATATTAAAAGAATTATTCACTACAGTCAAGTGGGATTTATTCCTGAGATGCAAGAATGGTTCAATATTTGCAAATCAATCAACATAATACACCACATTAATGAAAGGATAAGAACTATATAATTCTCTCAATAGATGCAGAAAAAGCATTTGACAAAATACAGCATCCATTGTTGATAAAAATGCACAATAAAGTAGGGATAGATGGAACATACCTCAACATCATGAAGGCCACATATGAAAGACCCACAGCTAATAATCAACCTCAGTGAAAAAACAAAAACAAAAACAAAAACAAAACAAAACCTGAGAGCTTTTCCTTTAAGGTCATGAACAAGACCAGGATGCCCATTGTCATCACTCTTTTTTTTTTTTAATGTTCATTTATTTTGAGAGAGGTGGAGGGGCAGAGAGAGAGTGAGACAGGATCTCAAACTGGCTCCACACTGTCAGCATAGAGCCCAATGTGGGGCTTGATCCCACTAACCACAAGATCATGATCTGATCAAAAGTCTGACACTTAACCAGCCAAGCCACCCAGCACACCAATTCTGAACATTCATATTTAAAATAGTACTGGAGAGGGAGGGAGCCAAAACATAAGAGACTCTTAAAAATTGAGAACAACCTGAGGGTTGATGGGGGGTGGGAGGGAGGGGAGGGTGGGTGATGGGTATTGAGGAGGGCACCTGTTGGGATGAGCAGTGGGTGTTGTATGGAAACCAATTTGACAATAAATTTCATATTAAAAACATAAATAAATAAATAAATAAATAAATAAATAAATAGTACTGAAAGAGCTAGCCTCAGGAATCAAATGACACAAAGAAATAAAAAGCATTCAAATAGGCAAGGACGAAGTCAAATTTTCAGTATTCACAAATGACATGATACTCTATGTAGAAACCTGAAAGACTCCACCAAATAACTGTGAGAACTAATATACGAATTCAGCAAGGTCGCAGCAAAAAAAAAATCCATGAGCACAAATCTGGGGCATTTCTATACACCAAAAATAAAGCAGCCAAAAGAGAAATCAAGGAATCAATCCCATTTAAAACTGCACCAAAAACCATTAAGATACCTAGGAATAAACTTAACCAAAGAGGTAAATTATCTGTACTTTCAAAACAATAGTAAAGGAACTGAAAATGACACACAGAAATAGGAAAAGATCCCATGCTCATGGAGTGGAAGAACAAATATTGTTAAAATGTCCGTACAACCCAAAGCAATCTATACATTTAATTCAATCCCTATCAAAATGTATACACAACATTTTTCACAGAGCTAGAAAAAACAATCCTCAAATTTTTATGGAATCTTAAAAGAATTCGAACAGCTGAAGTAATCTTGAAAAAGAAAAGTAAAGCTAGAGGCATCATAATTCCAGACTTCAAGCTATATTACAAAGCTGTTTTCAACAAGACAGTATGGTTCTGGCAGAAAAACAGATACATAGATCAATGTAATAGAATAGAAAATCCAGAAATAAACCCACAACTATATGATCAACTAATCTTTAAGAAACATGGAAAGAATATCCAATGGAAAAAAAAAGACAGTTTATTCAACAAATGGTGCTGGGAAAAATGGATATTTAAATGCAGAAGAATGAAACTGGCCACTTTTTTTAGCAAATAAGTTCAAAATGCATTAAAGACCCAACCATGAGACCAGAAATCATCAAAATCCTAGAGAAGAACACAGACAGCAACCTCTTTGAGCTTGGCTGTAGCAACTTCTTACTAGACACATCTCCAGACATAGGAAACAAAAGCAAAAATGAACTATTGGGATTTCATCAGTACTGCACTGTGAAGCTTCTGCACAGTGAAGGGAACAGTCACTATAACTAATAGGAAACCTACTGAATGGGAGAAGATGTTTGCAAATGATATATCTGATAAAGTGTTAGTATCCAAAATCTATAGAGAACATAAGAAACTCCACATCCCAAAAAAACACAAATAATCCAGGGAAGAAACAGGAAGAAGACATGAATAGGCATCTTCCCAAAGAAGATACTCAGATGGCTAACATACACATGAAAAGATGCACAAAATTACTCATTATCAGGGAAACACAAATGAAAACTAGTATGAGATACCACTTCGCATCTGTCAAAATGGCTTAAATTAACAACATCATAAACAACAAATGTTGACAAGGATGCAGAGACAGGGAAACTGTCTTACACTGTTAGTGGGAATGCAAACTGGTTCTACCACACTGGAAAACAGCATGGAAGTTCCTCTAAAGTTAAAAATAGACATACACTATGACCAGCAATGGCACTACTAGGTATTTACCTAAAGGATATAAAAATATGGCTTCGAAGGCACACATGCACCCTGATGTTTATAGCAGCATTATCAACAGTAACCAAATTGTGGAAAGAGCCCAAATGTGCACATACTGATGAATGGATAAAGAAGAGGTAACAATGGTATACAATGTAATATTACTCAGCCATCCAAAAAGAATGAAATCTTGCCATTTGCAATGATGTGGATGGAGCAAGAGTGTATTACGGTAAGCGAAATACATTTAGTCAGAGAAAGACAAATACCATATGATTTCACTCATATGTGGGATTTTATAAACAGATGAACATAGAGGAAGGGGTAAAAAAGAGAAGGAGGCAAACCATAAGAGACACTTAACTATAGAGAACAAACAGGGCTGCTGAGGGGAGGTAGGCAGGAGATGGGCTGCATGGGTGATAAGTATGAAGGAGGGCACTTGTGATGAGCGACAGTGTTATATGTAAGTGACGAATCACTAAATTCTACTCCTGAAACCAATATTACACTATATGTTAACTGACTAGAATTTAAATAAAACCTAAAAAATAAAAAACAAAATGATCGGGACTAGATGGCTTCAACAGCAAACTCTACCAAATATTTTAAAGAACATAAATACCTATTCATCTCAACATTTCCAAAAAACAGAAGAAGGAAAACTTCTAAATTCATTCTGTGAGGCCAGTATTCCCATACCAGAACCACAGAAAGACTCCCTTAAAAAAAAAGAGGTATAATCCAATATCTGTGATGAACATGGATGCAAAAATTCAATAAAATAAAGGAAACTGAATTCAACAATGCTTTAAAAATTATACACGATGATCAAGTGGGATTTATTCCTGGGTTGCAAGGGTGGTTCAATTACTATAAATCACTGAATCTGATACATCACATCAATAAGGGAAATGATAAGAACCATGTGATCATGTGCCCTCAATACCCATCACCCACCCCCATCAACCCTCAGTTTGTTCTCAGTTTTTAAGAGTCTCTTATGTTTTGGCTCCCTCCCTAACTTTTTTTTTTTTTAATTTCTTCCTTCCCCTCCCCTGTGGTCTTCTGTTAAGTTTCTCAGGATCCACATAAGAGTGAAAACATATGGTATCTGTCTTTCTCTGTATGACTTATTTCACTTAGCATAGCACTCTCCAGTTCCATCCACGTTGCTACAAAAGGCCATATTTCATTTTTTCTCATTGCCACGTAGTATTCCATTGTGTATATAAACCACAATTTCTTTATCCATTCATCCGTTGATGGACATTTAGGCTCTTTCCATAATTTGGCTATTGTTGAAAGTGCTGCTATAAACATTAGGGTACAAGTGCCCCTATGCATCAGCATTCCTCTATCCCTTGGGTAAAATCCTAGCAGTGTTATTGCTGGGTCATAGGTTAGATCTATTTTTAATTTTTTGAGGAACCTCCACACTGTTTTCCAGAGTGGCTGCACCAGTTTGCATTCCCACCAACAGTGCAAGACGGTTTCCGTTTCTCCACATCCTCTCCAGCATCTATAGTCTCCTGATTTGTTCATTTTAGCCACCCTGGCTGGCGTGAGGTGATACCTGAGTGTGGTTTTGATTTGTATTTCCCTGATAAGGAGTGACGTTGAGCATCTTTTCATGTGCCTGTTGGTCATCTGGATGTCTTCTTTAGAGAAGTGTCTATTCATGTTTTCTTCCCATTTCTTCTTACTTGACACATCTCCAAAGGTAAGGGAATTAAAAGCAAAAATGAATTATTGGGACCTCATGAAGATAAAAAGCTTCTGCACTGCAAAGGAAACAATCAACAAAACTAAAAGGCAACCAATGGAATGGGAAAAGATATTTGCAAATGACATATTAGACAAAGGGCTAGTATCCAAAATCTATAAAGAGCTCACCAAACTCCACACCTGAAAAATAAATGATCCAGTGAAGAAATGGGCAGAAATCACCTCTTTACTTTTTAACTCATGCCAACATGGCACCTAGGTCAAACTTGCTTGTGAAACTTCCTAAGGGCATCAATGACCTCAATGTTGCCAACTCAATGGATATTCCATACTCCTCCTATCTCTCAGATCTTACCTGCTTTCTTGGAACATTTTCTGACCTTGGTTCTATGACACCATTCTTGGAACATTTTCTGACCTTGGTTCTATGACACCACACTGTTCTACTTTTTCAAGCCATATTTTCCTCAATTTGCTTTGCTGAATCTTTGTCCCTTTCCCAATCTCTAACAGATAGAACACACAGGGTTTGGTCCCATATTTCCTTCTCTTCTTCATGTACACACTTTCACAAAGTGATTTCATCCAGACATATGACTTTAATACCTTAGTCTATGTGACAATAATCTCAAATTCATACATTTAGCTATAACTAATTTCTGGAAATCCAGACTCAAATCCAACTACTTACCTGACATTGTCACTATGATCGCTGTCTAAAAGGTATCTCCAATATGACATGGCCAAACAAAACTTGTTATTCCTGACCTTGCCACTACCCCAGTCTTTCCCATCTCAATAAATGGCACCAGCATTCAGTTGTTCTAGCCAAATAATTATAAGTCTTTCTTTCTATTTGTCGTTTACCCCACAGCCAAATTATTATCAAGTCTTACTGACTCTATTCCCAAAACATATCTCAAAATCAATGAAAGCAGAGAAGAAAGCAAACTAAGAAAGAATGGACTGGTGAAGAAGGAAGAAACTCAGGAGAATGTGGAGTAATGCAAGCCAATATATAAATTCCCTCTATAATATAGGGAGCAGTCAAATGGATCAGAAGCTGCTGAGAGGTTAAAAACTTAATTGAGAAGCAAATATTACAGGACATTAGTGATCTCAGAGTGCCTAAGTGGCTCAGTCAGTTAAGCATCCATCTCTTGATTTCAGTTCAGGTCATGATCTCGCAGTTTGTGAGTTTACACACTGCATGGGGCTCTGTGCTGGTGATGTGGAACCTGCTTGGGATTCTCTCTCCCCCACTCTCTCTGTCCTTCCCCTGCTTGCTATCTCTCTATCTCTCCCTCTATAAATAAATAAATTAATTAATTAATTAAAAAACAAACTTTAATAAATAAAGGACATTAGTGATCTTGAGAAGAGTAGACTCTATGGAGTGATGGGGATGAAAGTTTATTTGGAGTGGACTGAAGAAAGAGAGATCAAAATGTAAAAACAGTAACTAAGATAAATATCTCAAAGGGGTTTGCTCTCTGGAAAGCAAAGAGATGGAGAACAGAAAGGGCTATAAGATCAAGAGTGGTTCTTTCTTTTTCTTTTCCCAGAGAATAGATACTAGCACATGTTAGTATGCTGCTAAAAATGATCAATTTACAAAGAAAAATAAATAAATATAGCATAAGGAAAGGAGATAAATCACTGAGGGGTGGGAACCATTACTCAAGTAGAGAGGTTACTCCTCCATAGGTGTGGAGACTCTTTTTATCCATAGTACGATATAGATACAGGGAAATTTGGTAGATTTACCAGGGGAAGATGCAGGGACTATTAAGTACTTCTAGGTTTGTCAATGAATTATGAGTCAAGCCATTGGAATGTGTGCACTCTGTATGTCTCTACGTGTCTGTGTGGTGTGTGTTTTGGGGATTGAAGAGTGGGACATTAAAGAAGAACAAGAGAAAAAGTATGAATTAGCTGTGATAAAGGGAAGATATTAGGAAATTCACAATATTAAGTATCTATTTGGTCATGTGTAGGATTTAACCAAAACAATTGTATTTTACACACACACACACACATTCAATTTTTTATTGTTTTTTTAATTTTAATTTTTATTTTCCTTCACTGCAAAATTATAATTTTCTATTATAAAGCAAAGTATTTTTGGAAGATAAAACATTACATATGTTCTTTGTTGTATGCACAAATAGAAACACTGTCATAATGGTTCACAAATGAAATGATGCTCTTGTACACAAACAAGTTACTCAATTTTCTTTATACAAATCTATTCCTGAATAGAGATGTCACAAATTATTTTGAAAATATAGGAATATGCAATTAATATTGCACGGGGGTAAAAACTATGCCCATTGCAAATGTGATTCTATTATTCTGTGGTTTACCATTACATCATCTGAAGGCATGATGTCTTAAGAGAATTTATTTAAAATTATATCATGTAAGCAGGTTGCATTTCAGCAGCACTGGCTGAAATTGTTTCACTTCCTTTTAGCACTTCATTTATTATTTTTAATGTTTATTTATTTTGAGACACAGAGAGTGGGGGAGGGGCAGGGAAAAAGGAAGAGAGAATTTCAAGTAGGCTCCCTGCTGTCATGGCAGAGCCTGACAACAGGTGCCAGTCCCGGAGGGCTGGATCTCAGGAAGCATGAGATCATGACCTGAGCTGAAACCAAGAGTCAGAAGCTCAACTTACTGAGCCATCCAAGAGGCGCACTCTTTCAGCATTTTAATTGAGAGCTTTCTAAATTCAAATTAGGGAAAGAAAGTCTCTGCTCACTAGACAATACATATTTTTTTTTCTTTTTTTAATGTCTCAATTGTATTAGCAGTATTATTTTATTGGTAGTATATTTACATATAGCATTCATGCATGACCCTCAAAATACTTTACAAACATTAAAAGCACACCCACAATTTCCTCTTAGTATGATAGGAAAAGATAGCATAAAATAGGCAGAGAGGGAAATGTTAGGATCTGAGGTCCCTGGGTGGGAAAAGACACATATTCCGAAACAATGCTGGGAGCATCTAAACAGCAAACTCCCTTAGGCATAAGGTTCCTCTTAAGAATTTAACAGACACCACCTATTCCAGTCAGGTTCCCCTCAGGAATTTCACAATCAAAATACCTAACTAAAATAGGTAAACCAAAAAATTTATGTTATATGAGGGACAGTATGACCACAGTCTTATTCCTCACACAATGGAATCGAGCCAATCAGGACTGAACAACCCAGTACCTAGAGTTATGAAGCCAAGTAAGGGTAAAACCTGAGAAGGAACAAGGGAGAATGGAAAGGGGAGGTGACCAAAACCTAACAAAACAAAGCCCCTTAGCTATATTCAGGGGCATTCACTTTCCAATGCCGCCTCTTTGCAAAGAGAGCTTTCATACTATTCTTACTTTATGATCTTATATTCTAATAAACATTTGCCTGATGTTCATTGTATTCTGTGTCCACCTCATAATTCTTTGAAGCTGTGAGACAATGAACCCAGGTATTGAAGTAAAATATCCTACAACACTAGTAAATCTCTACAACATGCTATTAAAATTATCTTACAGAAAAGGTACAATATTACTATTTTTACATTAAAAAGTAAAAGTCAATTAGTATTCTGGACAACTGATGTCCCGAACAGAAAAAAAAGTGAACACTATCGGAATCTATTAACTCCCCAACCCCAGTATTTTTTTTAAATTTTTTTTTCAACATTTTTTATTTATTTTTGGGACAGAGAGAGACAGAGCATGAACAGGGGAGGTGCAGAGAGAGAGGGAGACACAGAATGGGAAACAGGCTCCAGGCTCTGAGCCATCAGCCCAGAGCCTGACGCAGGGCTCGAACTCACGGACCGCGAGATCGTGACCTGGCTGAAGTCGGACGCTTAACCGACTGTGCCACCCAGGCGCCCCCCCAACCCCAGTATTTAAACACAAAATAAATCTATGGAAACATATAACATCCCAAGCTATAAAACTCCCTCTGTTTTGGCCTTTCATTTCTTTGCTCCATTTTTATTACAGGACATCTAAAAGACTACAAGGCTAAGCATCATAAAGAAGTTTTCAAAACTTTGCTTACTCTCTGTCAAGCAAAGATAGCAAAAGAACTCCAGAGATAAAGCCTTTTGCAAAAATGACTCATCTTAGGTTTTCCACTTTGAAATGCTGAAAATGGTGAAGCTTGTTCACATTCACAAAAAAAAGCATTCACTCATTTGAAAAAGTGCCAATAGGGAAAGAACTTCTAGTGTAACAAATGCATCCATGAATTTATGAACTTTATTATGAAAAACAATATCTATTTGTTTTTGCCACCGAAGATGTAAAAGATATGCATGCTGAAAACTATAGAAAGCTTAGGAAGGAAATTGAAGAAGACACAAAGAAATGGAAAAACATTCCATGCTCACGGATTGGAAGAATAAATATTGTTAAAATGTCAATACCATCCAAAGCAATCTACACATTCAATGCAATCCCAATTAAAATTGCACCAGCATTCTTCTCGAAGCTAGAACAAGCAATCCTAAAATTTGTATGGAACCACAAAAGACCTTGAATAGCCAAAGGGATATTGAGGAAGAAAACCAAAGCAGGAGGCATCACAATCTCAGACTTTAGTCTCTACTACAAAGTTGTAATCATCAAGACAGTATGGTATTGGCACAAAAACAGATGCACAGACCAATGGATCAGAATAGAGAACCCAGAATTGGACCCACAAATGTATAGCCAACTAATCTTTGACAGAGGAGGAAAGAGTACCCAATGGAAAAAAGACAGTCTCTTTAACAAATGGTGCTGGGAGAACTGGAAAGCAACATACAGAAGAATGAAACTAGACCACTTTCTTACACCGTTCACAAAAATAAACTCTAAATGGATGAAGAACATGAATGTGAGACAGGAAACTATCAAAACCCTAGAGGAGAAAGCAGGCAACAACCTCTTTGACCTCAGCCGCAGCAATTTCTTACTTGACACATCTCCAAAAGTAATGGAATTAAAAGCAAAAATGAATTATTGGGACCTCATCAAGATAAAAATCTTCTGCACTGCAAAGGAAACAATCAACAAAACTAAAAGGCAACCGATGGAATGGGAAAAGATATTTGCAAATGACATATCAGACAAAGGGCTAGTATCCAAAATCTATAAAGAGCTCACCAAACGCCACACCCGAAAAGCAAATAACCCAGTGAAGAAATGGGCAGAAAACATCAAAGACACTTCTCTAAAGAAGACATCCAGATGGCCAACAGACACATGAAACAATGCTCAATGTCATTCATCATCAGGGAAATACAAATCAAAGCCACACTGAGATACCACCTCATGCCGGTCAGAGTGGCTAAAATGAACAAATCAGGAGACTATAGATGCTGGCAAGGATGTGGAGAAACGGGAACCCTCTTGCACTGTTGGTGGGAATGCAAACTGGTGCAGCCACTCTGGCAAACAGTGTGCTGTTTTGGATTCTGTGTTCCCACTCTCTCTGCCCTTCCCTGCTTATCCTTTGTTTCTCTTTCTCTCAAAAATGAATAAATGTTAAAAAATAATAAATAAATAAATAAATAAAAATAGGAAAGAATGATAGAACTGGAAGAGAAGATGAATTTAAGTCAAATAATTCTATGTTAATATTCTTCATGTCTGCTGGTATGTATGTATGTATGTATGTATGTATGTGTTGACTAATTGGCATCTTTGTTTCAGTAACAGAAATTGCCCACCCATTCACTGCTAACCCACCAAGGGAATGTAAATATTATATATCTTTCTCACTAATTGATAATATGTATTGCAAACATTTATTAAGGGGAAAATCATTAAGTGAAGTCAAAACTTCCCATGAACTTAGATTTTCACAAAATCAATGGATAGTTACAAATTTAAATACTGCTTTTTCCAATTTCTGCCATTTTAAAAGGGAAGATATGAAGTAGTATCTATCACAAATAGGGAAATGTCCAGAATTCGGTTCAGGTCATGATCATGGTTTATGAGTTCAAGTCCCGCATCACATTCACTGCTGTCAGCACAGAGCCTGCTTTGGATCTTATGCAACCCCCCCTTCCCTCACTCACATACTCTCTCCCTCTCATAAACATTTAAAAAACTGAACAATATATTTTCAAATTATGTAATGTCAGACCTGACTGAAAAGCTAACTTCTTGTTGTTGTTGTGACAATGATGATGATGATTACAAGAAAAAGATAAAAAGTGACAAGAGTAAAAGAATTGCTACTAACACTTCCAATGAAAGATTATAGTCATCAAAAGACTGGAATAAGAAAAAACAATGAACACCATATGTATTATTTATTATTTTGATTTCTAAAATGTAGCAGTGCAGAAGTGCAACAACAACAACTTCAAATGACTAGGTTATTTGCCAAGCCTCATCCTACAAAGTTTATGACAAGAAGAATCATGCACTACAAATAGTCTTGTTAATTAGATTAAGAAAATATCATACTCCCATATACAGATTAGAAAGTAAATGTGTAATGACTGATACCAACAAAGTCTCATAACGTGGCTGTCAGGGAGTCAATCAAGTTCACTTTTCTTCAATAAGATTTGTGTGGCTGAGGAAGAAGGCAAAAGCAATATCTCTGATTTGACTCATCTGCACAATGAGATTTTTAGAACATGATCTTTAAGGTCACTTTCAGATTTAATATGCTTTGGTTTGATGACATAGATAAGACTCACCTGACATTGGAAACATGACTGCTTTACATGAATGCATGCATTTGCTCCAAGCCACTACATGTAGAATGATAGGGAACTCCTCCCAGAAAGCAAGGAAAGCTGATTCAAAGCCAACCACAAATATAAAAGATAAAAATGGACTAAAATCCTGCCAAGAGACTGTCAAAGATAGAGACTCGGGAAGGGGAATATGAAAATAACAAAGCTACTAGCTCCATTTAAATGAAAGCCAGGGATAATGAATAGCACTACTTGTGTAACTTCTCTTGAGTATATATTACAATTATAATCCTTTCTTCTGTTTTCCTGGAGTAACTCAAGTAAAATTTTTCTATCTAAAAGGGAAATTTTAGTTTAAATGGTGCTAATAACTTTCTACAAAAACAAACAAGCAAAAATTTTAGTTCATTCCAAAATACTTTAAAACAACATTATAAGGCAAATGAAAATTTTGAGGAAAAACTGAAAACTGCAACAAAAATTACAGAGGGTAAATATAATCATATAAAAAAATCTCTAACGAAATAAGAAAAATATTATCGCTGCATTATGAAAGTGAGTAAAAATATGGATAATGGACAAAGAAACACAAGCAGTTAGTATGTACTTTAAAACTATTTAACATAATTAGTAAGCAAATACATACAAATAAAAGTAATGAGATATAGTTTTCTACTCATCAATTTGGCAAGTTATTTTTTAATTATTATACTCAGTGTTGTGATAGTTCTAAATGATTGCCACTCATATATGGCTGGTAAGAATGTAAATTTGAACAGTTTTTCTAGAAACAATTTAGCAGTATATAACAAGTATATAACAAGACTTAAAAATAACTTATACCCTTCTATTAGTAATTTTAATGAGAAATTTACAAAAATACTAATATATACAAGATTATTCCATGTGTCATAGTAAGATCAAATAATTCAAATGATATAAACACTGGACTGCAGGGGAATATTTAAACAAATCATGGTATATCTTTAAAAGGGAGTTTTATACAGCCATTAAAATCATGTATTTAAAAAAAATTACTGTTTATATCTAAAGAATATATTACGTTCAAAAATGTGAATATATACTATATATTCAGTAAGATACTATATCATTAAAAATAAGGATACAAACACAAATAACAACACAAAAGAACACAGAGAAAATCTGAATATATAACAAAACGGTAACACTAAGCTATCACAATTAGGTGACATAAATTCAAGAGATACATTTTTTATTATTATTTTAGAGATAGCATGAGCAGGGGAGAGAGGCAAAGGGAAAGGAAGAGAGAGGGAGTGAGAGAGAGAGTGCACACAAGAGAAAGAGAATCCCAAGCAGGCTCTATGCTCAGCACAGAGCCTGACACAAGGCTCAATCCCAGGACCCTAGGATCATGATTTGAGCTTGAAATCTTGAAATCAAGGGGCGCCTGGGTGGCTCAGTCGGTTAAGCATCTGACTTCGGCTCAGGTCATGATCTCGCACTCTGTGAGTTCCAGTCCCGCATCGGGCTCTGTGCTGACAGCTCAGAGTCTGGAGCCTGCTTCAGATTCTGTGTCTCCCTCTCTCTCTGACCCTCCCCCATTCATGCTCTGTCTCTCTCTGTCTCAAAAATAAACGTTAAAAAAATTAAAAAAAATTTAAAAAAGAAATCTTGAAATCAAGAGTCGGATGCTCAACTGATTGAACCACCCAGGTGCCCCCAAGTGATACTTTAAAATAAGTCTTTCTATACTTTCTAAATGGTATAAATTGACATAGATAACACAAATGAATATGAAGAGGAACATAAAGACACCCCGGAAGATAACCCATGTGAGCAAGAAATTCCATGTTGTGGCAACTGCAATGTCAAGATGAACAGGACAGATTACAAGCATCTGAAAGAGCAAAAAATTCATGAAGAGGTAGAAGGAGATATATGTATGTGTCTGAGATCTAAGCAGCAGAAAGCTCAGAATAATTTCCTAACAGCAGTGTTTGAGTACACAAAAGATACAATGAAGTCATCTATTGCCCAGTTAAATTGAAAAGTTGATTCAAGAGAATTTTTGTTCATCTCAATAGTTATCCTCTATTATAAACCAAAATAAAATGAGGTATGCATTCAATTCTATGAACAACTTGGATTCAACAAATGAATTCTGGATCTACACCTAAAAGTTGAGTGAGTTCAAGCAAAATATTAATCTCTTTAAATTTGTTTCTTCAACTGCATTTTTGAGATTAAAAAAATAGTACTTATAACACACAAGGAATCTTCTAGAATTAAATGAAGAATTTAAATGTTCAACACTCAGCAAGTATCCTTTATATTTTGATTGTCATGCATTTACTGCATCTTCCTAAAGCTAATATTCCTAAGGTCAAATATGTTCTAATAAAGTAAAGAGCAGTCACACAAAGAATTAGTTTGCCTCATGACCCCTTTGGTCAGTCAACTCAAAAAGTGTCCTAACAATTAAACAAACAAACAAACAAAAAATCCTGTGTTTCTTGACCTGTTCAAAGTTGAGACAGATAGAATGATGGTTATTTCTAAATTTGTTCCTATTCCTGTTCTATTTTTTATAAACACCTGCTCCCTCTTCCACTTTATACACACTCCATGTATATAAAGGTATGAATACGTATTATGGGTGACAATAGATCTCTGAACATGGTAAGGTCAGTACAGAGCCTGTTTTTCTACCACATGGCATGTAGCCCTATGACCTACATACAAATAATCTGTTTCGTAGAAGTAATCAATAAAATAAGTGCATATTTTAGCTACTTTTGTTCTAATTTCGCATCTCAAACACACTGACTTTTGTTCAAGAATACTGACTTATGTAGCAGTTTTTAAGATGTTTGTAAACAGAAAGCACTTGAAAAATATCAAATGAAGTCAAGTATAAAACAAAATATTAACATTATATATTTTACATAAAATTTAGCCATACATTTAACCAAGTGATCATGCTGAACCCTTTTAAAGTGTGTGAGAGTGGTTAAAATAAGATTAATTCCTCAAATTTAGAGTCTTTAATGATTAGCAGAAGTAGTTTTAAATCATAGGTGTTCCTAGGCTAAATTTCAAACATTAAATTAAGAATGAAAATATTGTTTGGTGGCCCAGCTGGTTAAGCATCTGACACTTGATTTTGACTTAGGTCATGTTCTCATGGTTCATGACTTTGAACTCCACATTGGGCTCTCTGTTGACAGCACGGAGCCTGCTTGGGATTCTCTCTCTCCCTCTATCTCTGTCCCTTCCCTGCTCTCTCTCTCTTTCTCAAAAAACTAAACATAAAAAAGAAAAATATTATTTAAATTGAATTAACTCTCTACTATTCAAATGGATATCATACTTCTGGATTTTTTTTCAATTGGAGGTAAATTTTTGAATATTATTCTTTCTACTAGTTCTTTCTACTAGTTCTACTAGTTCTTTGGTTCCTCTTCTCATAAGCCTTAGACAAACTTAAAACAAATTAATTCCATTCTCCCTCTAAATCCTTCCTCAAGGTTGATGACTTCTTTGGTACAGACATCTTAGAGCCCCAAAAGAATTGAATATAAGCTTTTCAATTCTGGCTAGAGGTATTATTTTAGAATAGAAAGTGCCCAGATCACCTTATTTAAAATAACAAGATGATACTCAATAATGAATTTATCTCTAGTTCCAGATATTGAAATCAAACTACTTGTTAATTAAGTTAATTGGTTATATGAAGGATTGCTACTGTTTCCCACCTTGATTGAGACTTTGTAGAAAACAGGTCCATTTCGGGGCGCCTGGGTGGCTCAGTTGGTTAAGCGGCCGACTTCGGCTCATCATCTTGTGGTCTGTGGGTTCAAGCCCCACGTCGGGCTCTGTGCTGACAGCTCAGAGCCTGGAGCCTGTTTCAGATTCTGTGTCTCCCTCTCTCTGACCCTCCCCTGTTCATGCTCTGTCTCTCCCTGTCTCAAAAATAAATAAAAAACGTTAAAAAATTTTAAAAAAATAAAAGAAAACAGGTCCATTTCATTTGATCATGCTATTTTATTATATGTAATTTATGTGTTTTTCTCCAGAAGTTGAGACTAGGCAAAATCAAAAAGTTAAAATACTATTTTAAAATTCTTTGTACAGAATAACTCCTGAATTTCTCTTCATTAACTTCATGCAAAAATCATTCCCAATAATTAAGGAGCCCCATAGATCAAGACTACTTATATGAATGTATTCATATTTCATGCTAATTAATCCCTGTACACACTATCTCTTTCCCTGGTGTGTCCAGTACATGTGTCTTTGTCCTAGATTGCTCATTAAATCTGTTATAGTTAATTTGAGCACTGCATCACTGTGACTGAATTAGACATTTCAGAATCCGAGGCTTACAATTCCCTCCTCTTGTATATTTCTTACAAAACCTTACAAGCAAGGCTCTGGTAGTGTTTTAGAAATAATGCATTCTGTAGTCTATATGTTCTTTAAGTGCATAAACAAGGTTATCACAAAGGCAGACTGCTACCCTCAATGCAGGGTAGCAGTTCATGCAGGTAATATGCCCAGTATCTGACAAGGTTTGAGAAGTAGCAATCCTTATTCTTTTTAATGGGGACCTCTGAGACCAACAGTGTCTAGAAAAATATCATACTCACTGTTACACAGAGATTTTTCCTAAATTATTGTACATAGCGACCACACACACACAAACAAACCCACACACACCTTGTGTTTTGTTTTTTTTTAATTAAGCAACCGAGAGTATTCAATAGTTACAATGGTAATACATTCGTGCCTGAACTATAATGTTAGGAATGTAGTTCTTTCTAAGTGACAGTAGGAAGTTATGTTAAAATAACACAGTTTGTGCAGGGGTCTCAATATAGATTAATTTTTAAATTGTTACATGGTGGTAGTTTGATTCCTATAACCTTCAAGCCCTATGTTATAAAAGAACATTGCCGTAAGATGAAGATCTTGACTTTTCTTTTAGAACCAGGTCTGTACAAATGGAAGGTAAGATATTTTCAGACTTGAAAATTCCACATGATTTTCATTTTCCCTATCTTTTTTTTGGTACCTTAGGCTAACAACATTAAAAAAAAAATTCTATCCTGTATATAACATATATATTGTTTTAAAAACTAATCCATATCTTGTATGTATTTCTGCTCACAATATATTTGAAATTCTTAATTACCTATATATTAATAATAAAAGTAGACTGAAGTGCTTATTGGAAAATTATATTCTATTTTTATTGAATTTTTAAACTTTTTTTTAGATTTTATTTTTTTAAATTTTTGTTAACATTTATTCATCTTTGAGAGACAGAGAAAGACAAAGCATGAGCGGGGAAGGGGCAGAGAGAGAGGGAGACACAGAATCCAAAGCAGACTCCAGGCTCTGAGCTGTCAGCCCAGAGCCCGATGCAGGGCTCGAACTCACGA
The DNA here is from genome assembly GCF_016509475.1 of Prionailurus bengalensis. Lineage (NCBI taxonomy): Eukaryota > Metazoa > Chordata > Mammalia > Carnivora > Felidae > Prionailurus > Prionailurus bengalensis. The sequence goes on along the minus strand of NC_057361.1, from coordinate 77,683,713 downwards.
ACTGTGAGATCATGACCTGAGCTGAAGTTGGAGGCTCAACTGACTGAGCCACCCAGGTGTCCCTAGATTTTATTTGTAATCTTCATGCTCAATGTGGGACTCAAACTTACAACCCTGAGATCAAGAGTTACATGCTCTAGGGGCACCTGGGTGGCTCAGTTGGTTAAGCGGCTGACTTCGGCTCAGGTCATGATTTCACAGTCGTGAGTTCAAGCCCCGCGTCGGGCTCTGTGCTGACAGCTCAGAGCCTGGAGCCTGTTTCAGATTCTTTCTCTCTCTCTCTCTCTCTCTGACCGTCCCCCGTTCATGCTCTGTCTCTCCCTGTCTCAAAAATAAATAAACGTTAAAAAAAAAAAAAGTTACATGCTCTACCGACTGAGCCAGCCAGGCATCCCATATATTTTACCGACTTTTTAGATTCTAATTTCTATATATGAACACTTTTGACCAAATGCTAACTGGAAATATCTGTAGTCTTTTGTTTTTCATTTCTAGCAGTAATAAAAGTATTTGCCATTAAGTTTAATTTTCAAGACAGTATCATAGTCTAAGAAATGCATATCATAAGACAATCTATAAAAGGTAACAAAATTAGTAACCTTAGAATTTGTATAATTTAAATTTGAAATTCCTACTAATTATCAATAATATTCAATAAAAGGTAATAAAAATTTGACTTAAGACATCCCCAGGTGGTTGGGGTGGCTCAGTCAGTTGAATGTCAGAATTCGGTTCAGGTCACGATCTCACAGTTTGTGAGTTCGAGTCCTGCATCGGGCTTGCTGCCGTCAGATCTTTTGTCCCCCTCTCTCTCTTCCCCTCCCTCACTCACTCTCTCTCAAAAATAAATAAACGTTAAATTAAAAAAAAAAAAGACATTCCCAGATGGAAGACATTTCCAGCTGGTAGAGCAGCTCCCTTCATGCTAATTACTAGAACAACGAACAACTTTGATATAAAATAAAAAGAGTTTTCATCAAAACAGCAAGTTAAATCACCCTGGCCCTTTAAACCTGTGTATATTTTCTGTTGAGGGCCCTTGTGTTTAATACCTACTCATAACTTCATAAACACCAAGATATGGATTTATACAACATATTTTAAGAGTTTGAAAAGTTACCTTGATCTACCAAGTCTTTAAAAATTATGCATATGTATCACAAAGTACCAGACCTTGAGGGAATTTGCTACTCCTTGTGACAGTGACTTTAGTTTTCCAGCTCTTTTCTTTCAAACATCTTTGAAGAAAGTATGTGATCATGTATATTGTTATACAATTTAGACACTGTTTATAACTTATTTTGTTTAAATACTGAGGCTTTAAGTAATTCATAAAGTTCCTTATTTAGTTACAATAAAGCTATTGTACACCACTGAACATTTTTAATAAAGAGAGAGAAGGGACATAGGGGAAACACAAGGGCAGCAACTCAGGAACTAATGGAGATGACCTTTTAAAAATAAATTTACTAGCACACTAATGCAACTGACTCAGTTTATTAAAACTCTCATCTTGGGGCGCCTGAGTGGCTCAGTCAGTTAAGCGTCGACTTTGGCTCAGGTATGGATCTCGTGGTTTGTGAGTTCGAACCCCGTGTCAGGCTCTGGGCTGACAGCTCAGAGCCTAGAGCCTGCTTCAGATTCTGTGTCTCCCTCTGTCTGCCCCTCTGCTGCTTGCAGTCTGTCTCTCACATTGTCTCAAAAATAAATAAACATTAAAAAATATTTTAAAAAAAACCTCTCATCTTTCTGGACTCAAATGCTATTATTATCTTACCTTGGAAAATAAGTAGTACATTTTGAATGTGATGATCCAAATATTTAAATTTGCTATCTGGTTTTAATTATTTTCTAATATTGCTCATAAAAATCTCACATTTTCATTTCTTGATACAGGATGGATATCCAATCTACATGTACTATGGAAACATAATTATATCTGAAGATCAAATATTCTCAAAAAACTTTAATACTATACTAGGAATTGTTCTTATAGTAGAAAAAGAAGAAAATGCTTTGTGGACAGGTAGTGGTGGATTTTAGACTTTTAAAATACAGAATACAGAATCTTGGGGAAGGATACCAAACAATGGTTTACACATGTTCCTTAAAACCATCATGGTGTCTTACACAGTATTACATCCCTTCAAATAGGCCTTCAGTAAATGATTGTGTTAAGTAAACAATCAATCATCCCCATAGAGATGCTCACAAGGGATATTATTTTGACCAAAATAGCTTTACTGAATTATTTAAGAAAAACATCAAACCACCAAAGTAGTTAGTCATATAAGTCAGACTCTCTTAAATAAAAAGTTTCATCCTTGAGGCAAAACTGAAAGGATACAAGTAAAATAAAACTTCTATAATATACTCTTTTAAAATGTTCTAGGAAGCTGTAAAAGTCCTTGTATAATTGGATAATTTCTTCTAATTTTTTAACACTAAAATTTGTGAACTTGAGTGCTTTCTAAATGGAATATGCTAGTTATAAGAGATGTAAGAGACCGAGAGTGAGATAACATACCAGCCCCCAAGAGCTTAAAAATTAAGGAAATAAGACAAGTAAAAAAAAACTTACACATAATAGTTATTATTAGCTATCTATTAGCATAAAACCAAAGAACAGTTCAAAGATTTGTGTACTAAATTGTCCAACCAACACTCAAAATCCCAATCAAGATGACAGGGATAATCTCACGAAATGGAACTATAATTTAGTAAGTTGAATAATATAATAGCTTTCATCCAATTTTAGGAATTAAATTTTACACTTTCTACATCTATAGAACTTGTACCACACTTTATTAATATTACTTTAGTTTGGGCATGTACAATGTTCCCTATATGTCAATCAATAAGCTCTAGACAGGTGTTTCTTCCTCAAGTCCAAATGTCCTCTCCAAACCCCAGGTCCCAATCATCTTCATATCAGAGTGATCTTTCTAATGTTTTAATGTGAAAACATCATTTCTCTGCTTAATATTTGCATTCCACGTTGGCTTTAGGATAAAAATTCAAACTCCTAAATACTGCACAGTAGGCCAATAATGAATTGGTCTCTTATATTGTCTCAATACACTCCTTACCACTTTCCCTAGAATTACACTTCCCACGAACTATACCAAACAACTTAGAGTGACCTGAATATACCACAATTTCTCATATATTAACACACATCTCAATGGGTATTTCCACTCTGTCTAGAATTCCTTGCTAGTGTAATTTACTTTTCTCATTACCTAATCCTTATTAAGTCTTTGAAACTCAGACCTGGCCTCAACATCCTTTGGAAATTCTTACTTAATTACCTTCATCTGAGTTCAGTGGCCCTCCTTCTTTTCTGGTCCTGCAGTACCCTATTCATTTCTGTTCTAATGTTTATCACATGTAATCATCATCATCATCATCATCATCATCATCATCATCATCATCTGTTTACATGTCTATCCTCCCCACTACTTGAATTTCCTAAGGACATTAAGTCATATTTCTGTATCCTGAGCATTCCACATAGAAGCATAGAAAAAAAAGTGGGCTTTAATAAATGTGCATTGACTAAAAAAAATCAGAAAAGCACAACTAACATTTGTGGTTAAAATCCTATGAACAAGATAGAATATAGGTAAGCAGCCCCCAAATGGAATGATGCTGGGATGAAAATATGGGAATACATTTAACTTTGAGGAACATCTGTTGGGGTAGATAGGTTATCAGGTTTGTGAAATTATGTTTTTTCCACTATTTCTCAAACTTTCTTTATACTGTATCAGAGTTTTGGTTTTCTTCTCCCCAGCAGACTCTAATGAATACAGCATTTTCCTCTGAAGGTCAATCTTCAAAATGTTACCATTTGGCATTGTAGTGAAAACTACTTAAGGAGGCCTCTGTGGGGTTCCAGAAAACAATGGCTTCCGTACATAAATGGCTCCCATGAGGTAACCTGTGGACATTGGCTACAACACATACCTAATGTTCCCCTATGTAGTATGATCCAAACTCATACACTCGAGCTGACAAACACAGCAAAGGATGGTTAATCAGTAGGCTCTGGGAAGCAGAACAAGTCAACATGGATGTCTAAAGAGGGTAAAAGAAGTAATGTCTATTGAGCTAGACAAATATCTTAAAGTCCTAAATAAAGCACTTAGTTAAACGAAATAGAAAATAAAATCAGGGGCGCCTGGGTGGCGCAGTCGGTTAAGCGTCCGACTTCAGCCAGGTCACGATCTCGCGGTCTGTGAGTTCGAGCCCCGCATCGGGCTCTGGGCTGATGGCTCAGAGCCTGGAGCCTGTTTCCGATTCTGTGTCTCCCTCTCTCTCTGCCCCTCCCCCGTTCATGCTCTGTCTCTCTCTGTCCCAAAAATAAAATAAACGTTGAAAAAAAAAATTAAAAAAAAAAAAAGAAAAGAAAATCAATGCTCAAAATATAGCAAAAAAGGGAAAAAGATTCTAAAGTATACTTTCTTACATTAAAATTATTTTAAGCATATGACTCTCCTCACTAAAATTTAAGCCATGACTTCATTTAGTCATAAGCTATGCCACCATAGTACCAGTACAGTTGACTGTACTGGTCAACTGTAGTTGTACATAGTACAGTTGATACCGCTGTATTTCCATACTGCCATTGAAAAACATTTCACTAAAAAATCCAAATCCAAAGTGGTTACTGTAAGTTTTTCCTCAAAAATGAAATTGGTGAAATTATATATATATATGCTACATTATATCTGAATCAGTTGTAGCAAAATTGAATAAGGTGATTTCAAATGCAAATGGAAAACATGAGGGGAATCACTAATGTCATTGTGAAAATAAAACTAAATGTGAAAATGTACACTATTTGTTCCTGTGATTGGGATATTTCCCCATGCTGCAAAACAAAGTTTATATCTTATGCATATGCATTGTACATATAGCATAACATTGTAATATTAAATTACCAGTAAGTATAACAAAACCATCAAAAATATTTGTATTATGCTTTTAGCATAGCATTTCAACTGCAATGCTATTATCATACTGTATTCAAAAATAAATAATTGGTGGAAGAAAAGGGGAAGATAGTGGTGATTTGGATGTTGCTAATACAGAACAAAATGTTTTTTCCATTCTGTCACAAATATTCAATTATTTTTCTATCAGTAATATTCATTTTGCCTTTTAAGAATTTCTCAACAAACTGCTCTCTATCCCTACTATTTTAGATTCTTCCTCTATGATTCATTTCCTGTTTGAGTCATATTAATTGGTCAATCCAAAGGGGGTTAACACTGTCTTAAGATATTTGTCTTCATATCTCCCTTTCCTCAGCCCATATATTTAATGAGGCAGAATTTGTGACTATTTTCAAGGTGAATAAAATGGAATTATATAAGGTAATCAGAAGAGGTAATACCAGTAGGAACTTGGTGTGATAGATGCAAGTGAAGAACTTTAAAGAGGAACCTGCGAAGATCAGTCACAAACTGATGGTAAGAAACACTGAGCATCATAAGAAGGGTGAAAGATAAGTACCAAAAAAGTATACACTAAAAGGGGAAAATGACTCACACCTGCCAAAAAGTATATACTAAAAGAAGGGGAAAAATGACTCATACTTGCCAAAAAGCCATAATACTATTTACTAAAACTATAATAATCAAGATAGTGATTTACTAGCATAAGATACAGATTGATGAAATTAAAAAAAAATTGGGAATCCAAAAATAATCCCAATAATCCAGTCAATGAATATTAGACAAGGGGGAAAAATTATGGGAAAGAGTAGGCTTAACCAACGGTGTTGAGACAACAGGATATCCACATGCAAAAGAATGTAGTTGGATAAAATAAAATTCTTAGAAGGAATCATCGGAACAAATTTTTGTCACCTTGAATTAGGAAATGGCTTCTGAAATATAACACCAAAAGTACAATCAACAGAAGAGAAAATAATTGGGTTTAATCAAAGTTAAAACTTCTGTGTTTCAAAAGACACTATCAAGAAAATGACAAAATCAATCCACAGAATGGGAGAAGATATTTGCAAACACAAAACGACAAATAATGCAATTAAAAATAGGCAAAGGATCCAAACAAATATCTGCAAAGAATTTATAGAAATATCTAACAAATACATGCAAAGCTGTTGAACATCATTAGAAACTGGGGAAATGCAAATCAAAACCATAATAGAAAGGGATGGGAGGAGGAGAAGATGAGAGCAGCACTGGAGAATTCTAGGCTTCTGTCATCTGACGAACATAACTAGATGACTATCAAATCATCCTACAACTCAATGGATGTACTAAAATCACTGAATTGTTTTAAAAATAAACAAGAGAGTACACATCTAGAAGGTCTTGTCAAGCATAGTGTGAAGATGAAGAATGATAAATAGCTACTAGAGAAGTTGAGAGGTAGTAACTAGAGGCCATGGAAAAGATAATTTTAACAGGGTAACAAACATGGGCATCACAAAGCCAGGAGTCAATGGAAGAGGTGGATGTAGAGGCACTTAATGTAAACATCATGACTAAAGATGATTAGCAATAAAGGGAATACAAACAAAATTATATAGATACCATGATAACATGTATATTGAAAGCAATTCCATTAACATTATTAACAGATATTCTACGGAATATTTTGGGATTGTTATTTCTATAATGCAATTAATTTCCTAATATCTTAAGATTAAAGTATATTTATGAAAATGACCATGCTTATATGTGACATTGACACAGTTGTGTTTTTGTTGTTGTTGTTGTTGTTGTTTTGGTTGTCTTGTTTTGTTTTTTACATAAAACAGCTTTTTAAGTTAAAAATTAGTTTGGACCTTTTCCCATTATTGTTGTGATTCATTTTTTTTTCTTCAAAATAAGACCTAGCTATAACTGCATGAAAGTAAAAGAGAAACATAGGGAGCCTCGGTGTTTACAAGCATCCCTGCTTGTTGGACGCTCTGGTCTCTTTTGGTGTCATTGGAATGCTACTCTTTATGTAGGTCCATTGTGCAATGATGAATGAAATGGCTACTGATACTCTCTAAATAAAAGACTCACTCTCCCTCAATAGAAGCAGGTGCTATGGAACAGCTACTGTTTGCACAGTGACTTTCCAGACAAAAACTTTACACAAAAGGAACATACAAATAATTCCTGGGAGGCCTCCTCTGTCAATTTCCTAAACAATTGCCCAGCTGCTGTAATGCCCCATATGTCATTCTTAAGGTCAGTTTGGTATTGATGCCTTTTTTAGTAACACTACTACGAACATATTTATAAGAAATACATCACAAAGAATTTGACATTTGGGGTTATATTTCATTAACTGATGAATGTCTTAGTATGAGACCTATATTGCCAATAATTTTTGGCTGTTGGTGCTTATAGCTTTAGCACACTTAAGTGCTGGCAAAAAAATTAAGTATTGGCAAGAAATATCCTTATAGCACTTTGGCTATCACCCATTTTACTTTAAACCAACATTATCTTTAAAAGTAGCAATCACATGTAGTTTACTTACTTTGCAAAATGAATTAGATTTGAACCTTATAAAAATGTAAAGTGATATTTTTAATGATAATTCAAAAATGCACACTACCAAATATGTTATTTCTAATTTACTTCTCTACATTATTTGCATAAATGTTTGTATCTCCACACCTTCACAATCTCAGGCAATTTCATTAACAGACATTAGAATAAATAAAGGTACAGATGAAGCTTAGGTTTCCACTTGAAATTGTATCAACAGGTTTTCATACTCATTTATTTTAGTATTTCTAAAATTCTTGTAATGCCAGGTGTGTCTCAAATAAATTATGACATAAAATAACAATGCTACTTTGAAAATGCGAGAAGAATAATTAACAGAATCATCTTTTTTTAAAAAAATATATATGTTAGAATACTGACATACTTTTTTTTAGAAGCATTATCAACACTATAGTTGATAATCAGCAAATACTCATACCAGGCATGCAAAGGAAAATAAGAGGCATTCTAAAGGAAGGCTAAGCAATATGTTTAAAAAATAACTTTTACTGTGAGAAAATGTTATGTTGCTTATGATCCAATAAGACAATTATGAGAAGTTCCAAGAGAAGTTCTGATTATCAGGGTGAAAATATTTTTCCAAGCAGTTAGAGGACAGGAAGAAGGTAGAGACACAGATCATAACCTAAACTTAGAAATGAAAGATCAAGAGAGCCACCTGCAGTTTGAAGTCCAGAAATATGAAAATCCTCCCAGCCTTCTGTTGAAAAACATTGTTTCTAGGGTTGATACTCCCAGAGTGTTCATAATTAAGTTAGTCTTGGTTAGAAAAGCACACCACAATATAACTCAGATATACTATAAAAATAAATTCCTTTTTTTAAGTTCTATGAGGCTTTCAATCAGAATCATATATATATATATATATATATATATATATATATATATATATGCAACTATACGTTAATGCATTCAACAAGCACTTGAAACATATTTATTAAGCACCTATTGCATTGGTTACTCTTTATCTCCTACCTAAATGGTAGCTGGGCTTGTATTATAAATGATTATTCTCCTATCATATATACAACCATATTAGTCCTCATAAGAACAATCTTCAACTTCTGTAGATACTATCAAAATATAGTTATGTTTTTTAAAGTGAAGTTTGCATTTTTAAGTTTGGATTACAATGATTCTCAAACACTTTCTCCCTTCTATACCTACTTGGGTACTATAATGTCCTTGTGGCCTATATTAAATATACTATCAATAATGCATCCCAGTTAACATATAAAGTTGTCAGGCAAGAGAACAAGCTATTATTAACTATGAGTCTATTTGAAGTATTAAGAGGTAATGTCATACTTGGTGTTGGGACCTAGGTCTCTGCTGAAGTCTAAGGATATCAACATTTAGGCAGGAAAAACAGGTTATTTCCCATTTTCAGCTTTTGCAATGAGGGAGGTTTTTTTTTTTAACTAAGATTTAGGAGAAAGTTAGATAAAATGTTTTAGAAGGCTGTTTACTACTTATAAAAATTACCACATAATTTATAGACTATTAAAAATGAGACATGTTTTAGAAATTACTACATTCTCAACTGATCTCTGAGTAGATAACTCTGAAGTTTGGAGCTAAATCTATTAATAGCTTATAAAACATAACATGATAAAATATTAAGACTGTTGCCAGCACAGGCAAACATTCTCAACATAGCCATGCGTCAACTTTCTCAGGAGTAACAACACCCAGGCTCTCAAATCCAGGATATTAGAAAAATAAAATATAAGGAATCCATATTTTAGGGGTCTAATCAAAAGGAGACTACTGGCTTTTTAAAGGAGTGACAGAGTTGATGAGCTAATCTATCTTTAACAAATCCGGTCATTCCCAAACTTTAGAAATAAATTAGCTATTTTAAGATGGAAATCAAGAATAATCAGATCTTACTCAGAAAATGATAAACCTCCTTTCACATTGTCTATTTGCTTTGTTTCTTTGCATCTCATCAGATCATACCATGGAAAAATAAATGGAAATATAAGCGAAACTATTCAAACTTGCTACTACAGCATAGCTCTGATATATTTACATTTGAACACAGCCCCCCAAGCACTAACAGGGTTGAGGGAGAGAAGGAAGACTTTCATTTGGGTAGAAGAGTGAAAATGGCACTCAAAGCTACTATTGCATCTCTAGCCTAACATAGACCAAGATATGTCTTTCTTTGATGTCGGAATGATCGGAATCTGTGTCTCTTTAAGAGGTATTGGCTCAACAAACTGAGGGTTGATGGGGGGTGGGAGGGAGGAGAGGGTGGGTGATGGGTATTGAGGAGGGCACCTTTTGGGATGAGCACTGGGTGTTGTATGGAAACCAATTTGTCAATAAATTTCATAAAAAAAAATTTTAAGAAAAATCTGGAAATACAATGTTGAAGCAGAAGAGGCCAAACAGATATGATTGTGTACAGTGTAATCTGATGTCTATAAATTTTTTTAAAAAGATAAAATGAAACTATATAATTTGGGGATGGATACGTCATTGGTAACACTATAAAGTAAAACAAGAAAATAATTATCACAAAACATCAGGGGTATCTCTGTTGAGTAGAGAGGATTGCAATTGGGGAAAGGCACCAATTTTCAATCTTGACCTAGTTGCTGGTCATTTGGGTCTCACGTCATTATTGTTCTTTAGTACATGTCTTTACTTGCATGTTGTAGAGGCTGTATGACACATTTGTGTCATACACAAATTTCATTGTGTATGACACATTTGAAAACAATAAAATAAAATCAACCTAAGTTAATAAACCTAAAAAAAAAAGAGGTACTGGCTCTAGAATATGCATAGATATAAATACTATGCTTGGGCGTTCATTTGAAGATATTAATGAAGGTTTCACATAAACACCCAGAGATCTTACAAATCTCTCCATTTCAAAGAGTTTCACAAGATTAACAGAAAACATTAAGAGTAATATATTTTTTTAGCAAAATCTGTGCACAAACTAGAAATATTTTTCTGGGTAAAATAGCCTAAATATAAATTAGAGTCAAAAATTTTCCAATCCACTTTAACTAGTCCCTATGATCTAATGAAGCAATGTCTATCTTCTCATCTGTGTTGATAAATAAGAAAACCCCTAGTATCTCATCATATTGCATATGGCTAATACATCCTACTAGACTAGTATTTACTTACCCATTTTAGTGAGATTGTAAGAATGAATAATATGTATGTATATATTCATATTCAAATGTCTTATGACTAGGTTTATTGCAACTGAAATCTGACTTCCTTTGGGTAATAGTAAAGTTGATTTGCCATCTTAGGTGTGTTTTTGTGGAAAATGTTTCATAGTGTTTGTATTGTCACTGCCAAGATGAGGAATTTAAACAGTTAACTGATAAAAGTAAAAAGTAAATTGCAAATAAAATACTAAATATAAAACTTATCTATACCAACAGAGTATAACCTTTTCTCTTAATGATTACATTCATAATTCTAAAGGCATGAATCCAAATCTACTTCCAATATGCCATCATCAAAACCTTTAATATCATAGGGTTATATATAGGTGTTTGTCATGTAGTAGCAGTGGAGAACAGAAAGTGAAATGTCTGCTCTGGTAAATCTTTTTGCTTGATAAAATGTCCTGTAGTTAAGAAGAGCAACACAATGAAGGAGTTGAGTATGAGCCATGGAGCCAGGCTGCCTGGAATCAAATGCCAACTCTCTCACTTACTACTTGTCTGACATTGGTTAATTCACTTAATCGTCTTTGTGCATCAGCTTTTTTTATTTATAAAAAAAGGATATCAGCTTCCACTGGGGTACTGTGAGAATTAAATGAGTCACCTACAGCAATGTCAGATACATAGCAAGTGCTAGCTGTGTGATGGCTGTTATTATATTTAGAGCCTTTGGAATAATTTATATCAATCTGTGAGTATACAGAAAGATATGAAAACCATGAAATTTTTAATGATATTAAACAAAAATAAAATATTAGAAGCAAAGAGAGAAAAAGAAAAAGAACAAATCTAATGTCTAACATGAAGCAACTAAAATTGGAAAATTAAATCTGCATCACTCAGTGGCAAGAGAGTATTATGAATAATTTCCAATTATTAGTGAGAATCAGAAATCAAAATTATAGTAAAAATGAATCAAATGGTATACTGGACATGAATGAAATTTGCCAAATGCCTAATACATCTCTATATTACACATATACACATGTAACATTTTAAGGGACACATATTTGTCTGAAATGATGAAATTTATATATTATCATTTAAAAGTTAAAAGTCATTATCTTGGGATTCCAGAATTCCAAATGGCATTAATTTTTTGTTTGCATATTTTTTCCAAATTTGCCAATGATTTTTCCAGATTTTCTATAACAAGCATTAATTTATTATAAATTTACTGAAAATGAATTGCTTTTCAGTAATTTTAAGAGCATTATTTTTAAGAAACAAAACTAACTTAAACCACTTTGCATTATAAAAAATCACCTTGAGTTTGATGTCAGGGCTAGAAAGTTACAGAGATGGGATTATAACCTGGGTCTTCTCATTTCTAGTCCAGTAATAACTACTACTGTCTATCATACTCCCTGTAATCCACAGCCTTGAACAATCTAACTCTTATGCAAACCCTTACTTCTAGTCAGGCCAACATGTTTTCTTTCCCAATTTTCCTAAGTATGCTTTCATTATAACAACTATCTTCTTGTAACATACATGTTTCTTTACAAGTTTCTCTCCCCACAACACTAGAAGCTCCCTGATGATAGTAATATCATCTTTGTACACCCAGAATAAGAAAAAGTACTCTTCACAAATGAAGTGTTTAGTCAATATTTTGAGTGACAATTCTGTAGTTTAAATTCATATTATATATTCTACTTCCCCATCCTAAGAGAATGTTGTTTTATCAAATGTACTGAAAAGTATTTCCCTAATCCAATTCAGATTCTACTTGTTCCTTATACTTCGATATCAATGGTTATTAGTGATTTCATTTTTTAGAAGTTATCATTGCTTGAATTCTATCCTTTGGTCTTCGCAAGATTGTTACGAAATATTTACTCTAAATATATTACTCAAGGTTCCCAACATCCATTCATATACAAAAAACTTTTAAGAATTTCTCTGCATAAATCCTGGAAGGATACTAGAAAGAACAGAAAAAGGTCTTCACCCATGAAGATTTCACCTTCTGAGAGAAAGACTATTTGCTTCTTAAAGAGTAAGGGGTATCATAAAGAATCAAGAATTGTACTCATATTACTACAATTTCCCCTTTGATGGCTCAAATAATCTTCCTTAAGTGTAATAACATTTTTTACAGATAATGGATACTTGTGCAAACTCACTTTACTACCACAAATACACATCCAAAAGGTAACTATTATTAATTAGCAAAATGCCCCAGAAGATTTGGCTACATACACACATACGTTCACAGATCACAAAGTAAGAATCATGCTCCTGAGTCAGCTCAAGCAAGGGTTTATTTAAAGTATGCTTCAGGTTTATTCTCACTAGGAAGTGTTTCATACAATTGCATTAGCCATTCCTTGTTAAAATGTATTGATACTGAAGCTGGTATGAAATAGAGTAACTGAACAGAGAAGTGATTGGGTCAACCACAGAACCACATACCAAAGGACTTAAATTTTCCTTGTTCTTTCGGATTTCTTTCAATTCAGTTGATGTTTCAATTGAACTGGCATTATTCCCATTAGCTTTAGGGTACAGGCAGATTTAAATAGAAGAGTCTTGGCATTAACAATTTGATGTATTCCCCCAAGGGTCTGTTTCACATAATGATGTAACAATTGTAGTCTTTCCTCATTTTTATACCTTAAGTAACAGGCTTATATTTTTTTAGCAAAAGACTTGCTTGAGGCTGTCAATGGAAAACTACATCATTAATAATTAGAACAGTGTCAAAATGGATAAAATTAATAATTCAGGTAAAAATATATTACAACCTATTATATATCAGAAGGGAGAAAATAGTTTAAATCATTCGTATAATTATTTCTGAGAAGTATCTCTTAGATAAAAAGTTAACATTAAAATAATAAAAAAAACATAGTGAACTATACTTAAATCTAAAACTAAAATAGCACCTGCCTACAACAGATACATGAAACTATGCTCAAACATCAGTCATCGGGGCGCCTGGGTGGCTCAGTTGGTTAAGCATCCAACTTCAGCTCAGGTCATGATCTCACAGTTCGTGAGTTCGAGCCCTGTGTCGGGCTCTGTGCTGACAGCTCGGACCCTGGAGCCTGCTTCAGATTCTGTGTCTCCCTCTCTCTCTGCTCTTCCCCCACTCATGCTCTGTCTGTCTCTCCTTCAAAAATAAATAAAAACATTAAAAATAAATAAATAAATAAATAAATAAATAAATAAATAAATAATTTTGAAAAATCACTCATCATCAGGGAAATGCAAGTCAAAACCACAATGAGATATCACCTCATACCTTTCAGAATGGCTAAAAATCGGAAAAACAAGAAACAAGTATTGGCAAAGATGTGGAAGAAAAGAAACCCCCATGCACTACTGGGCAGAATGTAAACTGGTACAGTCACTGTGGAAAACAGTATACAGTTTCCTCAAAGAAATTAAAAATAGAACTTCCCTATGATCCAGTAATTTCACTATTGAGTATCTACCCAAAGAACATGAAAACACTAATTTGTAAAAGTAATACACCCCTATGTTTATTATAGCATTATTTACTACACCCAAATTATGGAAGCAGCCCAAGTGTCCACTGACAAATGAATGGATAAAGAAGACGTGGGGTGTGTGTGTGTGTGTGTGTGTGTGTGTACACACAAAACAACAGAATATTACTCATCCACTAAAAACTGTGAATTCTTGCCATTTGCAACAACATGGATAAATCTAGAGAGTATAATGCTAAGTGAAATAAGTCAGTCAGAGAAAGAAAAATACCATATGATTTCACTCACATATGGAATTTAAGAAACAAAACAAATGAACATGGGGGGAAAAGAAAGAGAGAAAACCCAAGAAATAGACTACTAACTACAGATAACAAACTGAGGGTTACCAGAGAGGAGGAGGGTCGGGGAGGTGGGTTCCATAGGTGATGGGGGATAAGGAGGGCACTTGCTGCGATGAGCTCTGGGTATTGTATCAAAGGGTTCAGTCACTAAATTCTACACCTGAAACTAATATTACACACTATATGTTAACTACCTGAAATTTAAATAAAAACTTGAAAAAATATAGAGAACACACTGGTGGTTACCAGAGGGAAGGTGCATGGGGGTAATGGGTGAAATAAAGTGGATTAAGAGTACACTTATCATGATGAACACTGAGTTATAATATGGAATTTTTGAAACACTATTTTGTATACCTGAAACTATCATAATACTGTGTGTTAACTATAATTAAATTAAAATTAAAAAATAGGGGTGCCTGGGTTACTCAGTTGGTTAACTGTCCAACTTTGGCTCAGGTCTTGATCTCACGGTCCATGGGTTTGAGCCCTGGTAGGGCTCTGTGCTGACAGCTGAGCCTGGAGCCTGCTTCAGATTCTGTGTCTCCCCCCATCTCTTCTCCTGCCCTGCTCTCTCTCTCACTCAAAAATAAACAAAAATTTAAAAATACAAATAAAATAAAATAAAATAAAATAAAATAAAATAAAATAAAATAAAATAAATAAAATAAAATAAAATAAAATAGCAGTGGCCTTGGTTTGAGGGGGCAAGGGAAGGGTAAGCAAACAGATGCATGTAGTTAAACAACAGATTATTATCAAGGCCTTAGGTTTTGTCTGGATGGTGAGGTGAGGAAAACTTACTATAATATTATCAAAAATAACTAATTAACTTAATAAATGAATAAATTAAAAGTTAGTAACCCACAAGTCAGGTATGAGTTGGTTATATTAGTCCAATTCTATAAGCCTGAGGTCCAAACAAAGACAAAAAAAAAGAAGGATAAAATAGCTCCAGCCATGCAAAACTAAACACACTTTTATATGATCTAGCAATCATGTTCCTTGGTATTTACCCAAAAGAGTAGAAAACACATCTCAAAAAAAAAATGCACACAATGATGGAGCACAGGGGATGCTTTGGGCAGTGAAACAATTCTGTAAATATAATGTCATTATACATTTGTCAAAGTACATAAACTGTAGAACATGGAGAGTGAACTCTAATGTAAACTATGGATTTTAGTTAACAGTAGTGTATCAATTTTTGTTCATTAATGGTAATAGATGTATCACATCAATGCACAGTATTAATAATAGGGAAAACTGGGGGCAGAGTGAGGGCATATATTGGAACTCTGTAGTCTATTCAACTTTCTTGTAAACTAAAATAGTGTCTCTTGACAAAGATTCTGGGGAAGATGGTGAGTAGGAGCACCCTAGGCTCACCTCCTTCCAAGGATACACCTAGAGAACACTCACATCAGTGTAAATAACTGAGAAAATGACCTGAAAACTGGAAGAATAAACTCCATAACTAAATGTAGGGAGGAAGCTACATGAAAAAGGCACAGGGAATATACCTGTGTTTCTTAACACACAGAAACAGATGCAGAGACTTAGAAGAAAATGAGGATAAAGGAAAATATGTCCCAATGAAAGAAAGGGACAAATTCACAGCAAAAGACTCAAGCAAAATGGAGGTAAGTAGCATGTCTCATAGAGAATTTAAAGTAATGATCATAAAGATAGTCACTGAACTTGAGAAAAGAGTAAAGAGTGGCGGACATCAGTGAAAGAAAGCCTCAACACAGAGATAAAAAATAATCAAAGATGAAGAACACAACAAATGAAATTAAAAATACACTAGATGGAATAAATAAGTAGACTAGACAAAGCAGAAGAATGAATCAACAATCTGGAGGACAGAGTAATGGAAAGTAATCAGGCTGAGTAGATGAGAGAAAAATATATGTAAAATGAAAATAGACTTAAGAGACTCAGTGACTCCACCAAGTGCAATAACATTTGTATTATAAGGATACCAAAAAATGGAACTGAAGTAAAAAGGAACAGAAAATTTGAAGAAATAATTGGTGAAAACTTCCTCAGTCTGGCGAAGAAAACAGATGAAGATTTGGGAGGCACAGAGATTCCCCAACAATATCAATCCAAAGAGGTTCACACCAAGCACAAAGTAATTAAGATGGTATAAGTAATTAAAACATAGTGATAAAGAGAATTTTAAAACCAGCAAGAGAAAAGAAAGCAGTTACATACAAGCAAAACCCCATAAGGCAATCAGCAGATGTTTCAGGAGAACCTTTGAGGGCTAGAAGGGAGTGGCATGATGTATTTAAAGTGCTGAAAGGGAAGGATATGCAGCCAAGAACACTCTATTTGGCAAGGCTGTCATTCAGAATAGGAGAGATAATGAGTTTTCCAGACAAACAAAAGTTAAAGGAAATGATGACCACTAAATGAGTCCTACAAGAAATGTTAAAGGGGACTCTAAGTGGACAGAAAAGACCATAAGCAAGAGTAGGGAAAGTACGAAACACAAAAGCAGTAAAAATAAATATATCTGCAAATAAGGGACTCACAAAATAAAAGCATGTAAAGTATGACATCATATATCTAAAACATGGGGGGAGAGGAATAAACAATGGGTTCAAAGTTAAGTGTATATAGAAAGTGTTCAAAGTTAAGTGTTCAAAGTTCTGTATATAGACTGCTATATACAGAAGAGGTTATATATAAACATAATGGCAAATGAACCTGAACCACTTTCTTACACCATACACAAAAATAAACTAAAAATGGATGAAAGACCTCAATGTAAGACAGGAATCCATCAAAATTCTCGAGGAGAAAGCAGGAAAAATCTCTTTGACCTTGGTCTCAGCAACTTCTTACTCAACATGTTTCCATAGGTAAGGGAAACAAAAGCAAAAATGAACTATTGGGACCTCATCAAAATAAAAAACTTCTGCAAGGGAAGGAAACAATCAGCAAACTTATAGGCAACGGACAGAATGGTACAAGGTATTTGCAAACGACATATCAGATAAAGGGTTAGTATCCAAAATCTATAAAGAATTTATCAAACTCAACACCCAAAAAACAAATAATCCAGTGAAGAAATGGGCAAAAAACATGAATAGACACTTCTCCAAAGAAGACATCCAGATGGCCAACCAACACATGAAAAAATGCTTAACATCACCCATCATCAGGGAAATAACAAATCAAAACCACAATGAGATACCACCTCACACCTGTCAGAATGGCTAACATTAACAACTCAGGCAACAACAGATGTTGGTGAGGATGCAGAGAAAGAGGATCTCTTTTGCACTGCTGGTGGGAATGCAAACTAGTGCAGCCACTCTGGAAAACAATAAGGAGGTTCCTCAAAAAAATTAAAAATAGAACTACCCTATTACCCAGCAATTTCACTACTAGGTATTTAACCAAGGGATACAGGTATGCCATTTTGAAGGGGCACATGCAACCCAATGTTTATAGCAGCACCATCAACAATAGCCAAAGTATTGAAAGAGCCCAAATGTCCATCAATGAATGAATGGATCAAGAATATACTGTGTGTGTGTGTTTGTGTGTGTGTGCACGTGTATATATATACACATATACAATATACACACACACATACATACACAAACAATGGAGTATTACTCGACAATCAAAAAGAATGAAATCTTGCCATTTGGAACTATATGGATGGAACTAGAGGGTATTATGCTAAGTGAAATTACTCAGAGAAAGACAAATATCATATGACTTTACTCATATGAGACTTTAAGATACAAAACAGATGAACATAAGGGAAGGGAAACAAAATAATATAAAAACAGGAAGGGGACAAAACATACGAGACTCTTAAATATGGAGAACAAACAGAGGGTTACTGGAGAGGTTGTGGGAGGGGGGATGGACTAAATGGGTAAGGGTCATTAATGAATCTACTCCTGAAATCATTGTTGCACTACATGCTAACTAACTTGGATATAATTAAAAAATGAAAAAATTAAAAAGAACATAGGAGCTGATCTGAAGGAGCTGCCAATGGACAGACCTAGAAAAATTTGAGCAACAAAATAAATAATAATAGTACTAGATTATAACCCAAAATATAAAATGAATTTACATGTGACCATGGGAATGAATAAATAACTGGAAAAAATAAATAAATAAACATAATGGTAAATACAGATCAAAACACAGTAAAAGATATACAAAAATTAAGAGAAATTCAAGTATATCACTAAACAAAGCTAACTAATCATGAGACAATTATGCAAGGAAAGAAATTAATGGAGAAGCATTATGAAAACAACCACAAAACAAATAACAAAATGTCAATAAATACATACATATCCATAATTAAATTGAGTGTAAATGGACTAAATATCCAATCAAACATATAAGGTGACAGAAAGGCAAAAAACAAAAAACAAAAAACAAAAAACAAAAACAAACAACAAAAAAAAACAAGATCATGGGGGCCCAGGGGGCCCAGTCAATCAAGTGCAGGACTCTTGATCTCACCTCAGGTCTTGATCTCAGAATCATGAGTTTATTTCCTGCACAGGGCTCTGCACTAGGCATGAAGCCTATTAAAAGAAAAAAAAAAAAAAACTCACAAGATCTATCTATATGCTGCCTATAAGAGATTTATTTCAGACCTAAAGGCACATGCAGATTGAAAGCAAAGCGATGGGAAGCATTTATCAAGCAAATGGTTGTTAAAGAAAACCGGGATACCAATACTGTATCAGAAAAAATACACTTTAAAGCAAAGACTTTAACAAGAGACAAAGAAGGACATTATATAATGCTTAAGGGGACAATCCAATAAAAATATATAATAATTGGAAATACTTATGCACCTAACATGGAGGGACCCAGATACTTAAAGCAGTTAATAACAAACATAAAGGAAGTAATTAATAATAATACAATAATAGTAGAGAACTTTAACATTCCACTCACATCAATGGACAGAGTATCCAAAGGGAAAATCACCAAGGTAACAGAGGCTTTGAATGACACACTGGACCACATGGATTTAACAGATATAATCAGAATTTTTCATCCTAAAACAGCAGAGTATACACACTTTCAAGTGCACACGGAATATTCTCCAGAATAGATCAAATAGGCTACAAAACAAGTCTCAATGAATTCACAAAGATCCAAGTTATTCCATGCATCTTTTCTGAACACAACAATACAAAACTAGCAGTTAACCACAGAAAATATCTGGAAAGAGCACAAATGCATGGAGATTATACAACATGCTACTAAATAATGAATAGGTAAGCCAAGAAAACAGAGAAGAAATCAAAAAATGCATGGAGACAAATGAAAATGAAAATACAAACACAATGGTCCAAAACCTTAAGGATGTAGCAAAAGTGATTGTAAGAGGGGAGTTTATAGCAATACAGGCCTACTTAAGGAAGCAAGAAACCCCCCCCCCAAAAAAAAAAAAAAAAACTAAGCTCTAACTAAAGGAGCTAGATAGAGAAGAACAACAATAAAAACTGAAAGCCATGGGGTACCTGGGTGGCTCAGTCAGTTAAGTGGCTGACTTCAGCTCAAGTCATGAACTCACTCATGGTTCATTAGTTCGAGCCCCACATCAGGCTCTGTGCTGACAGCTCAGAGCCTGGAGCCTGCTTTGGATTCTTTGCAGCCCTCTCTCTCTGCCCCTCCTCAGCTCGTACTCTGTGTCTGTCTCTCTCTCTCTCTCTCTCTCAAAAATAAATAAAACATTTTAAAAAACATGAGGGGTGCCTGGGTGGCGCAGTCGGTTAAGCGTCCGACTTCAGCCAGGTCACGATCTCGCGGTCCGTGAGTTCGAGCCCCGCGTCGGGCTCTGGGCTGATGGCTCAGAGCCTGGAGCCTGTTTCTGATTCTGTGTCTCCCTCTCTCTCTGCCCCTCCCCCGTTCATGCTCTGTCTCTCTCTGTCCCAAAAAAAAAAAAGTTGAAAAAAAACATGAAAACTAGCAGAAGAAAAGAAATAATAAAGTTTAGAGCAGAGATAAATGAAATAGAAAGTAAAAAAAAAAAAAATCAAACACATCAATGAAACCAGGAGCTTGTTCTTTGAAAATATCAACAAAATTTATAAACTTTTTGTTCAGATGTCCCTGCAAGGGGACGACCCTTTTGCCAGCGCAACGGAAGAAACATCGCCAGTGCACTGGAACAAACTGAAGGTCAACCAATCACCAAGCACCAGCACAATCCAACGGAAAGCCCCAGCGGCTCTCCAGAAGGAACTGAAGGTCAACCAATTACTGAGCAACAGAACAACATGGCAGGAGAGAAAGACCCACCCGAGCCTAAACCCAGAACTTCTACAGCTTAAAAACCCTACCCCACCATACCCGGGCACGACTTCCCTGACTCCTTCCTTGAGTCACGGAACCTCGCCTGGAAACTTAGTTCCCAATAAAGTCTTAAACTGCAAAAATTCTTTTTGACTCTAACTCCTATCTTTACCCCGCACAACGCCTGACACTAACATTTGGTGCCGAAACCCGGGAGGAGGTGGTAGCTCGCCTCCCTCGGCTGAACTCCCCCCTCCTCACCAAGCCACATGTCAACCACCCTACTCTCAAGAGCCTACAGGAGCCGGTAAGTAGGACAGACCCCTCCTTCCCCCCTTCCAACTACGGCTGACACCCATGAGAGATGTCTCGCAAGTCAGTCTCCTCTCCTCCACATGCCGCAAGGCCCGCACGCCAATAGGCCCCTTATTGCAGCGTGAGGGACGCCTCGCTCTGCCATGCCAATGGGGAGTAACGAGTCTAAACCGCCTCAATCTCTTACCCCCCTCCAGTGTCTGTTAAAAAATTTCCGGCTCCTAGGCTTACAAGGCGAACTTCGTCGTAACCGACTCGTCCGCCTTTGCACTGCAGTCTGGCCTCAGTACAAATTAGATAATGATTCTCAATGGCCATGTGAGGGGTCTTTACAATACCAACTCTTAACCCATCTGGACAATTTCTGCCATCAGCTGGGAAAATGGGGAGAAATACCCTATGTTATGGCCTTTTGGGACCTCAGGTCTCGCCCCCACCTATGTTCCTCCTGCCCCTCTGCATGTGTGCTCCTTGCCCACCCACAACCTCCCGACGACCCCACCTCACCAACTTCCCTGATCTCCGACCCGTTAGAGGATCTAGCCACACCACCCACCAGCCCTCGCCCCCCTGCGTACCCCAAACTTCCAGCCATCCGGCCCTCGCCTCCCATATCATCCTGAACTCATGCTCAGGCCCCTCCCAGCGAACAGACCCCAGTGGCCATCTTACCTCTCTGTGAGGCGGCAGGGCCTGAAGGCCTGGTTCCCGTTCACATCCCCTTCTCCCTCCAAGACTTGTCCACCATCGAAAAGCGACTAGGGTCATTCTCAGCAGACCCCACCCAATACATTAAGGAATTCCAATACCTCACCCAAGCCTACAATCTCACATGGCATGACATTCATGTGATCCTCACCTCTACCCTCACCCCTGAGGAGAGGGAGCGCATCCAGGCTGCAGCCAGAGAGCATGCAGACCAAACCCACATGACTGACCCCACTATGCCCGTAGGAGCCAATGCTGTCCCGGCGGCCAATCCCAATTGGAACTACCATCATGCAGGCAATGGTCACCGGCGCCGGGACCAGATGATCCAATGCCTACTAGCAGGCATGAGAGCAACCTCAAACAAATCAGTAAATTTTAACAAACTTCAAGAAATAATCCAAGACCCCCATGAAAACCCCGCAGCCTTCCTTAGCTGGCTCACAGAGGCACTTACCCAATATACCAGACTAGACCCTACCACCCCCGCTGGGGCCACGGTATTAGCCACCTATTTTATTTCCCAATCAGCCCCTAATATTCAAAAAAAATTAAAAAGGGCCGAAGACAGCCCTCAAACCCCTATGGCCGACCTGGTAAAGATGGCTTTTAAAGTTTTTAATGGCCGAGAGGAAGCTCAAGAACAACAGCGACAGGCCTGTCTCCAACAAAAGGTACAATTACAAACCCAAGCCTTGGTAGCTGCCCTGAGGCCAGCCGCAGTAAAGCCCTCTGGACCACGGCCCCCTCCGGGGCCTTGTTTTAAATGTGGCCAAGAAGGCCATTGGTC
Source organism: Prionailurus bengalensis (assembly GCF_016509475.1). Taxonomy (NCBI): domain Eukaryota; kingdom Metazoa; phylum Chordata; class Mammalia; order Carnivora; family Felidae; genus Prionailurus; species Prionailurus bengalensis. Next base: position 77,661,051 of record NC_057361.1, on the reverse strand, counting down.
TCGTCAGTGTCCCCATCCCAAAAAGCCTACCAGTCCATGCCCATTGTGCCAGCAAATGGGCCACTGGAAATCCGACTGTCCTAACCCAAGGGACGACAGACTCGCAATGCCTCCACATGGCGAGGCTTCACCCTGATTGGACTCTGCCTTCCAACTCCTGGAGATGGAGGATGACAACTGACGAGGCCCAGACTCAGTAACTCCGGTGACCCACGCTGAGCCCAGGGTAAAACTCCAGGTAATGGGTAAGTCCATCTCCTTTCTGTTGGACACGGGGTCTACCTATTCCATCCTGCCGAGCTATTCCGGCCCCACCACACCATCTCCATTTCGGTCATGGGCATAAATGACACCCCCTCCATTCCCCCATGCACACTGGTACTCACCTGCTGCCTGGATGGCCTCCACTTCTCCCACTCCTTTCTAGTCATCCCCTCCTGCCCCGTCCCCCTGTTGGGCCAAGACATCCTCAGTAAATTAGGAGCCTTTATACATTTACCAGCTATTTGCTCCTCTCCCTCTCCCACTCATCTCCTACTGGCTGTTATCACGGATGACACAGACCACAGCCTTAACCCACACCCAGACCTCCCAATAGACCCAATCGTATGGGATACATCCACCCCAACAATCACCACCCATCACCAACCTGTCCTCATTAGACTAAAAAATCCATCACAATTCCCGTCTAGACCCCAATACTCAATGTCCCACACCCACCGACTAGACCTGAAGCCCATCATCGATTGCCTACTCAAGGAGGGCCTCCTAATCCCATGTCATTCCCCCTGCAACACCCCAATCTTGCCTGTAAAAAAGCCAAGTGGCTCATATAGACTATTTCAAGACCTCCAAATAATCAATGAAGCTGTAATTCCCATCCATCCAGTAGTGCCCAACCCATATACCCTCCTCTCCCAAATTCCCCCATCCATGACCCATTTTACAGTGCTTGATCTCAAAGATGCCTTTTTCACCATTCCCTTATATCCTGAGTCCCAATTCCTCTTCGACTTCACATGGCAAGATCCAGTCACTTCTCTGGCCTGCCAACTCACATGGACGGTACTTCCCCAAGGATTTCGTGATAGTCCCCATCTCTTTGGGCAGGCCTTGGCCAGGGATCTCCTCAAAGCCCCACTCTCCAGTCACTGTACTCTACTACAGTACGTAGATGACCTATTATATGGAACCTCTTTCGACCACACCAAACAAGATACAGTCCAAATCCTAAATTTCCTGGCTAACCTGGGGTATCGAGTCTCCCCACACAAAGCCCAAATATGTACTAATACAGTCACATTCCTGGGAGTCTCAGTCACACCTACTACCAAGGCCCTAACCCAAGATCGCCTCTAAGCCTTCCAGACCCTGTCCCCACCAGCAATGCAGACAAAATCCTCTCCTTCCTGGGTCTAGTAGGCTTCTTCTGACACTGGATCCCTAACTTTGCTATACACGCAGCTCCGCTATACAAAGCAGCCAAAGAAACCCCCCAAGGCCCACTCTCCAGCCCAGGATCGGTCGCAAGGGCCTTCCAACGGCTGGTCACATCTCTAGTCAGTCAACCAGTCCTTTCCCTCCCTAATGTTTCAAAGCCTTTCCTCTTATACATAGATGAGAGGGCTGGAATTGCAACAGGGCTCCTAACCCAACCGTGTGGCCCTAAGTTACAAGCTGTTGCCTACCTTTCTAAACGACTGGACCCTACTATCAGGGGGTGGCAACCCTGCCTCAGAGCACTTGCAGCAGCAGCCACTCTAACCCAAGACACACTCAAACTCACCCTACACTGCCCCCTAACGGTATTTTCATCACACCGTCTATCTGATCTCCTTACACATAAGGCCCTGGCACACCTCTCCCCATCACGCATACAATTGTTCCATCTGCTCTTTATTGAAAATCCTGAAATATCTCTCCAACTCTCCCCCAGACTCAATCCTGCCACGCTACTTCCACAAATCAACCCCAAAGACACTTCACAGCTACCTTTCCACTCCTGCATTGAACTTATAGATATTCTCTCCAAACCTCCATCTAACTTAAAGGACCTTCCCCTCACTTCCCCTGACCTCACTCTATTTGAAGACGGCAGCTCACTAGTTGACTGCAAGGGCCACCGACGGGAAGCATACGCTGTAGTTACATTAAACCAAACTCTAGAGACCCAGACACTACCCACAGGAACCACATCCCAGAAGGCTGAACTCACAGCCCTCATTAGGGCTCTCCAATTGTCCAGAAACAAAAGGGTCACAATATACACAGACTTAAAATACGCTTTCCTTATTGCATATACACACTCCCACTTATGGGAAGAAAGAGGATTCCTCACAACTAAGGGTACCCCCATCATCAACGGGCCACTCATAGCTAAACTACTTGAGGCCCTCAAACTCCCACAGGAAGGGGCCATTGTCCACGGCAAGGGCCACCAACCCCTAACCACAGAGATAGCTACAGGAAATCACAAGGCTGACAACACTGCTAGACAAACAGCTCTCTCTCTCGACCCAGTTCCTATGGGCATCCTCACCGAAGATACAACTCCCGATTATACCCCAGATGAACAAAAACAATACATGGCCCATCCTGATGCCCACACCAACACAGGCTGGATCATGCTGGGCCCCCGACTGGCCCTCCCAAATAGCCTAGTCCTTTCCCTACTAACAAAAATCCACAAAACCCTACACATTGGGCTGGAGGCCACCTTCCGCTTCCTTGAGCTCATTATGTACCACCCCCACCTATGACACAACTGATGGCCAAAACACACCAACACTGCACCGCATGCGCTGCAGTCAGTTCCCAAGGGAGAATGAGGCACCCAGGCCCCACTCCTCAGATGTGCGGCCATCTCCCAGGCGAAGACTAGCAAATAGATTTCACTCACATGCCAAAACACAAAAAATTACGGTATCTCCTTACTATAATTGACACCTTTACAGGGTGGATAGAAGCCTTCCACACCTCATCTGAAGGGGCCTCCACAGTGGCTGAGATCCTACTCAAGGACATCATTCCCCGCTTTGGTCTACCAAGAAGGATACAGTCTGACAACGGGCCTGCTTTCATCTCAGCAGTCACCCAACTGGTCTCCAAAGCTTTGGGTATTACTTGGAAACTCCACATACCATACCACCCCCAGTCCTCGGGTAAGGTTGAAAGGGCCAGTGGCCTCATAAAAGACCATCTCACTAAACTCCCCATAGAGACTCGGCTTTCTTGGCCTCAACTCCTACCTATAGCACTCACCTGACTCTGAGCCACTCCCTGAGGACCCACAGGCCTCAGCCCATTTGAACTCCTATATGGGCGACCCTTCCTGTTACCCCAACCCCTACCAAAAGATCCTCCTCCTTTGGCTGCCTATCTCCCTTACCTCAGCCTGCTCCAACACCTGATTTGACAGTACGCTGACCTCACTCTACCAGCTCCCATAGATCTCTCATCTCCCTCACTATCTGTAAACCCAGGAGACTCAGTGCTCCTTCAAGTAAGACAAAAACCAACCCTTGCCCCCCGGTGGGAGGGTCCCTACACAGTCATACAACCCCCACGGTTGCTAAATTATTGGGCCACACCCCGTGGGTTCACACCTCCGACCTCAAATGGGCCCCCCCTTTACCCCCTATACTGGAAGAGTCGTGGACCTCCCAACCAACCGGCCCCCTCACCCTCAAACTAACCCGACAGGCCCCTTCATGACGGAACCTTCCCCTCGGTTTTCCACCTTCACACTCACAATATTACAGGAGCTACAACTCTCCCACTCATCCGAACCCATCACCCTCCCCTTATTTCTCTCCTGGGTCTCTGACTGTTGGCTTCAGGGAACTCTCTCCAATTTCTCCCCCGTCAAAATCTCCTTCTTTACTTTTTTACTAACCATACTTATATATCATGATGATACTTCCCTTGTAACTCCTTGTTAACATCATCCCCCTCATGCCCTCACAACCCTCCTATAGGTGGGTTTTTTACCTATCTGAAACTTTTAATGGACACACCTCTATCATATCCTCTACCCCTTCTCCCATTGTTGGGTGCCAAAATCAAGTCACCTTTAAATTCCCCTCTTTCAACACCATCCAAGCCTCTACACAGATTATTCCCGACATTTGCTTTTTATATGACCAAACCAACAAGATATGCTCCCAAACCTCCCCCAACCAATATGGAGGATGCCCCTATCACTATTGTAACATACACGGTCTCAACCTATACTGTTTCACAGGACCAAGGATGGGCCGCTTCTGCTTTAAAAATGGCAACTTTACCCTTACTGTCCCTGATCCATGGTACCCGCTGGCAGACCAGAATAAAGGGCAAACTGTATCAGAACGGCCATTTCTCTAACCCCATCTCCTCTTTAACCATCTATCGAACCTATGAGCCCTCAATGTCTCCTTCCCTCTCCAACCTTAAAGATCTTACCCAAGTAATCACGGACCAAGAAGACCAGCTCAACACACAACTACAGACATCCCTTGCACAACATCCCTTCTCATGGCTTACATTAATCAGACAAGGAGCGATCCTGCTTAACCACTCAGGCTTAACCAACCTGTCACACTGCTTTCTTTGTGCATCCCTTCAGTGGAATCCAGTAATAGCCGTCCCATTACCCACCCCCTTTTCCCAACACCACTAACTCCACCAACCACCCCAGAAGTCAAATCTCCCTACAGGTTCCCATCCTCACTGAGACCCCTCAATACAACACATCTCACCCAACATGCTACTCTTCTTATGCCTCCCGAACTTGCCCCTCCCCCTTGCCTATGCCTAGCCACAATCCCCCCCAGGGGGATTCTATTGGTGCAATGGCACAGCTTATAAATAAATACCCCAAAACGCTTCTATCTGTCTCCCAGTCACCATCATCCCCCAACTCACCCTATACGGACAGGAAGAACTCCATCAACTCTTCAAATTCCATCTCCAAAAACGAGCCATTTTCCTCTCACTAATGGTCAGACTATTCCTGGCCACTTCCCTACTGACTGCCAGGGTTGGGACCGGCTCCCTAATACACTCTATTAGCTCCTCTGGGGATCTGTCAGGCTCCAAATCTCAACAGAACCCTCAGCAACCTCCCTATCCACCTTACAAAGGCAGATCAACTCCCTAGCACAGGTCCCTCTACAAAACCGACGAGCCCTAGATCTCCTAAAAGCAGAAAAAGGGGGAACATGCCTGTTCCTGAGGGAAGAATGTTGCTACTACCTCAATGAATCAGGCTTAGTTGAAAGCAATATAGAACACCTAAAAGAAATCCAAAACACCCTATCGACCCGCCCAGGATCCTCAGACCCCCTAACCTCCTGGTGGCAATCAGCCCTCCTAACTTGGCTCCTCCCCATAGTCATCCCACTAGTTGCTATCTGTATAATACTTATGCTCTTACCTTGTTTTCTCCGTTTCATACAGAAACGAATTCATGAAGTTTCCCAGGTACATTTCACCAGGTGGTGGTCTGGCCATATTCCCGCATTCCAACCTCAGGCCCCACATACTATGGCGTCGCCCTTACACCCGCAGGAAGCAGCCAGATCAGATCCGTCGCCCATTATCACCAATAAGAGGTTGGAATATTCGAATGTCCCTGGAAGGGGACGGCCCTTTCGCCAGCGCACTGGAAGAAACATCGCCAGCGTACCGAAAGAAACTGAAGGTCAACCAATCACCGAGCGCCAGCACAATCCAACGGAAAGTCCCTAGCGGCTCTCCAGAACGAACTGAAGGTCAACCAATTACTGAGCAACAGAACAACATGGCAGAGAGAAAGACCCACCTAAGCCTAAACCTGGAACTGCTACAGCTTAAAAACCCTACCCCATCATACCCGGGCACAACTTCCCTGACTCCCTCCTTGAGTCACGGAACCTCACCCAGAACCTTAGTTCCCAATAAAGCCTTAAACTGCAAAAATTCTTTTTGACTCTAACTCCTATCTTTACCCCGCACAACGCCTGACACTAACACTTTTAGCCACACAAAGATAAAGACATAGAGAGGACTCAAATAAACAAAATCAGAAATGAAAGAGTAGAAATAAAAACTGAAAAAAATCAGAAATGAAAGAGTAGAAATAAAAACTGACACCACAGAAATGGAAAAGATTATCAAACAGAATTAAGAAAAAAAAAAAACATGCCAAAAGTAGGACCACCTAGAAGAAATGGATACATTTCTAGAAACATATAGCCTCTTAAAATTAAAACAAGAAGAAACAGAAAATTTGATCACAGAAATTACAACCAAGAAAATTGAATCAGTAATTAAGAAACCTCAAACAAACAAAAGTCCAGGACCAGATGGCTTCACAGGCAAGTTCTACCAAACATTTAAAGAAGAGTTAATACCTATTCTTCTCACAATATTCTAAAAGACAGAAAAGGAAGGAAATTTTCCAAATTCATTTTACAAGGTTTGTAAAATGACAAAGCACTAAAACCAGATAAAGACACTACAAAAAAAAAAAAGACTTACAGGCCAACACTACAAAAAAAGACTTATAGGCCAATATCTTTGATGAACATACATGTAAAAATCCTCAACAAAATAATAGCAAACACAAAACATAAGTAAATAGAATCCAAGAATACATTAAAAGAATCAAAATCATATACCATAATCAAGTTGAACTTATTCCCAGTATGCAATGGTATTTCAATAATCACAAATAAATCAATATGATATACCACATTAATAAAAGAAAGGATAAGAACCATATTATTATTTTAGTAGATGAAGAAAAACCATTTGTCAAACTACAACATCTATTCATGGTAAAAACTCTCATCAAAGTAGATTCAAAGGGAACATCCCTCAATAATTAAGGCCATATAGGGAAAACACATACCAGCCATCATCCTTATTGGAGAAAAACAGATCTTTTCCCCTAAGGTCAGGAATAAAACATGGATGTCCATGCTTACCATTTTTATTCAACACAGTACTGGAAATCCAAGCCTCAGCAGACAACAAAAAGAAATAAAAGGTATCCAAAGAGACAAGGAAGAATTAAAAGTTTCACTATTTGAGATGACATGATACTTTATATAGTAAATTCAAAAGACTCTGCCAAAAAAAAAAAAAAAAACAAAAAAACTACTAGAATTGATCAATGAAATCAGTAAGGTCGCTGGATAAAAAAAAAAATCACTGCACAGAAATCCTTTGCACTTTTTATATACTAAAAAAAACATATCAAAAGGAGAAATTAGGAAAATACTCCAATTTACAAATGCACCAAAAATAACAAAATAACGAGGCATAATCTTAACCAAGGAGGTGAAAGACCTGTACTCTGAAACTATAAAACACTGATGAAAAATACTGAAAACAACAGAAGGGATGGAAAGTTAATCCATGCTCATGGATTGGAAGAACAAATATTATTAAAATGGCCATACTATTCAAAACAGTCTATAGATTTAATGCAGTGCCTATCAAAATATCAACAGCATTTTTTCACAGAAGTAGAACAAATGTGTACGGAACCACAAAAGACCCTGAATAGCCAAAACATTGTTCAAAAAAAAGAGAAACAAAGCTGGAGGTATCACAATTCCAGATTTCAAGTCATACTACAAAGCTGTACTAATCAACAGTATGGTACTGGCATAAAAATAGATACATAGATCAATAGAACAGAATAGAAAACTCAGAAACAAATACATGATTATATGCTCAATTCATCTTTGACAAAAGACACAAGAAAAGCAATGTGAAATCTTTGACACAAGATGCAAGAATATGCAATGGGACAAAGTCTCCTCAACAAATGACACTGAAAAAACTGGACAGCTACATGCAAAATAATGAAACTGGATCACTTTCTTAAAGCATACAGAAAAAGAAACTCAAAATGGATGAAGGACCTAAATGTGAGACCTGAATACATAAAAATCCTAGAGGAGAGGACAGGCAGTAATTACTCTAACAGTGGCCATAGTAATATTTTTCTACATATATCTCCTGTGGAAAAGAAAATAAAAGTAAAAATAAACCATTAGCACTACATCAAAACAAAAATTTCTACACAGTGAAGGAAACAATCAACAAAACTAAAAGATAACCTACAGAATGGGAAAAGATACTCATAAATAACATATCCAGTAAAGTGTTAGTATCCCAAATATATAAAGAATTAATATAACTCAATACCCTAGAACAACTAATCCAGTTAAAAGTGGGCAGAAAACATGAAAAGACATTTTTCCAAAGAGGACATACAGATGGCCAACAGATACATGAAAATACACTCAATATCACTTATCATCATGGAAGTACAAATCAAAGCTATAATGAGATATCACCTCACACTTTAGAATAGCTAATAAAAAAAACCAGCAGAAACAACAAGTGTAAGCGATGATGTGGAGAAAAAGGAACACTCGTGCACTGTTGGTAGGAATGCAAACTGGTGTAGTCACTGTGGAAAACAGTGTGGGGGTTCTCTAAAGACAGAAATACCCTATGATCCAGTAATCATACTACTGTGTCTAAAAATACAAAAACAGTAATTCAAACAAGTATATGCACCCCTACATTTATTGTAGCATTATTTACCATAGCCAAATACAGAAGCAGACCAGTGTCCATGGATAGATGAGTGAATAAAGAAGATGTGGTATACACGGTACACACACACACACACACACACACACACACACACACACACAAACACACAGTGGAATATTATTCCACCATAAAAGAATGAAATCTTGACATTTCCAACAACATGGATGGAACCAGAGAATATAATGCTAAGCTAAATAACTCAGAGCAAGACAAATACCATATTATTTCACTCAGATGTGGAATTTAATAAACAAATGAACAAGGAAATGAAAAGACAAAGATAAACCAAGAAACAGACTCTCAATTATAGAGAACAAACTGATGGTTACCAGAGAGGTGGTGGGTGGGGAAATGGGTGAAACAGGTGATAGGGATTAAAGAGCACACTTCTGATGAGCACAAAGTAATGTTGAATCACTATAATGTACACCAGAAACTAATATAAAACTATGTATAAACTATACTTAAAATGAAAACCTTAATAAAAAATTAAAATATCTGTTTATTAAAATAATAAAAAATTAAAATAGCACCAATCTCTTATGAATGCCCAATTAACCACATAGGTTAATAATATACAATTAAGTTCTTTCTATTAAAGCCACTGTATGGTTAAGCATGATGCAAAGGAATAATACATGGAATATGTTGGTATATTGATAATATGGTCAAAAGAGCAGCCAAACACAGTATTTCTCATAAAAATAAAAACTAAAATTGATGATAACTGAATATTGATTATCCACCTTACTTTGCAATGATTTAAGGATACTTACAAATATATCACACCAAAGCTACATACAATAGACATATTTTTGTACAAACTTGTATATCAAAATTCTAAGATGCTAGCATCTTCTGTTTCACTTATGAACAGGAAAATAAAATTAGAGGCTTGTTAACTTGACAAGACAGCTATACTTTATTTAAAATGATTAATCAATCGAAAATATATGAGCACATGATGTTGGAATTAAGGGAAACTTGGAGCATTTAGCCTCCCACAGGTCTGGTCTGGTGTTTAAAATACAGCAATATATCATAAATGCATATGTCAGATTAATAAATGCAAATTCTAAAACACATTAAGCTATCTGACAACTTTGAATACGTTTTGCACACAGCAATTTCCTTGTTCACCTAGGCAACAACAAGTCTGCCACATTTATGTGCTTCTCTCAGGTCCTGGTTCTCCAACAAGTCATCTTGGCAGAAAGTATGAAGTACAATTAAATTACAGCACATCAGCACCACTCGCATGTTTTTTCCTCCTATTAAGTTTATTAGGGTTTCATGAAGATTGTACCAGTAATCTAGATAAGAGGCAGTCAGATAATTTTTGAAGCCATGTCACTGTAGCTTCACATTTGTTTTATCTCATTATCATTGAAACATTTCAATAGTCCTAAAGGAACTGGTTATGAGGAACTTTTGCCTTCTTTTAGTTTATTTATTTATTTTGAGAGACAGAAAGAGCATGAGTGGGGAGGGGCAGAGAGAAGGGGAGAGAGCCACCCAAACACCCCAGGAACTACTTGCACTTCTACCATCAAGCTTCACCATAATTGGCACAAGTTGCACTGTGACAAGACCCTACCTCAGATGATCAGTGAGGGTCCACAGTGCACTGGGTCCCTAAAATTTGGAATTCTGAAACCCAACCAGGCACCAGGGGGAGAGAGAGCGAAGGGGCAGAGAGAGCCTAACACTGCTCAAACCCATGAAACCGTGAGATCATGACCTGAGCCAAAACCAAGAGTCAGACACTTAACTGACTGAGCCACCCAAACACCCCAGGAACTACTTGCACCTCTACCACCAAGCTTCACCATAAGATCACAGGTATTATTTCAAAATTGCATTATATAAAATAGAGGGTTATGTAATCATTAATATAATTAAAAACCATATATTTTAATCCATGTGTACTGTCTCAAAGAAGCACTAAAGCAAAGTCACTGAAACTTATCTTGAACATATATGACTATAAAGTGAACTAAGAAAGGCCCAAATTACCCTGAGACACTTAATAACCTTTCCTAACCCATTTGGATTATATCTTAATTCATGCTGTCATACAGAACTTTATCAATATTATACTATATTTATGACTTATGATTTAATATATTCTTTATTATCTTTGAAAAATGAGTTTTCATCCCTCACCACTATCAAGTAGAGGAGGAAAAAAGGTAAAAATTCTAAACTGATGATGTCCAATAAGTAAAATTCATATAGAAAAATGAAAATACTAATGGTAACTATAATCCTTTCCTCAAATGGCCATATTAAAAAATGTAGTGATTATAAAGCTTGTATTGTGAGGAACACTTTGGGTGAAAGGTTTCTGGTAATTAGGCTTGAGAAATATTATATTAAACGTGTTCCAAGAGATGTACCAACAAATTTCTTGCAAATGACCTCAGGCATCTCTAAGAAAATTGCTAAAAGCAGTAGTGATATATAACTCTATACCTTGCTTCATGATAGGAAATAGTGACAGACCTCAAAGACACCCAGTTTTGCCAAGGACAAAAATCAGTCACATTTAATATTAACCAGTAAAACTAGATCACCAACAAGTTCTTGCTACAAACATATATTATCTCTTGCTCACTACACAACTGAGAATAGCTGTAATGTGAGGCAACTTACAAAACAGACAAATACAGTGATTTAAGCAATGCTATACTTTAAGAGATTAAAAAAATTACATTGTGGCTTGGAAACTCTATAAGTGATGACAAAGTTAAATATGCAGCAGTAAAGAATTGGATGGAGAACACACTGACAGTTACCAGAAGGGGAGGTGGGTGGGGTGATGGTTTAAAAGGGTGGTGAGAATTAGAGGTGCACTTGTTATGATGAGCACCAGGTGCTGTATGGAAATGCTGAATCAGTACACTGTATACCTGAAACTAGTATTAAACTCTATGTTACTAACTGGAATTTAAATACAAATTTAAAAAGGAAACAAAAGTACTAACCATAAAAAAAAAAGAGAAAATCAACTCCAGACACATCATAATCAAACTGCTAAAAACTACAAAGAAAAAATGTGACAGCAGCCACTGAAGGAAAACAAGAAATGAAAAATTACATATAAAGAAGCAACCATTTCAGGGAGAGGAGTAAAGATAACGGATCAGCAGGGAAACCCTAGACTTGCCACATCCTTCGAACATAGCTAGATAAATATCAAATCATTTTTAACACCCAAGAAATCAATCTGAGGACTGAAAGAACATACTGCCGAACGAGAGGGAGAAAAGAAGCGACACTCTGGAAGGTAGGAGGCACAGAGATGTGATTCTGGGCAGAAAGAACTGCAGGTACTGCAGAAAGGAGGGAGCCTTTATCTCAGAGAAAGGACTGAGAGAGAGAGAGAGAGAGAGAGAGAGAGAGAGAGAGATAGGTAGAAAGTGGCACACAGTGGGCTGTACAAGAGAAACACTTCCTCAAAACCACTGATTGGAAAATGAGAGAAGCTGATGATCATAAGATTTTACAAGCAGAGGAGCCCCAAATCTGAAGTTTTAGAAGTCTACACCACTATTGGGTGGAGCATGGCAGGCATGGCAGTGTTCCTGTGGCAAAGGAGGGCAGAGACCCAGGAGTGGACAATGTGGTTTGCCCTGGGTCGCACTGACATAGCCAGTATCCCTTCTTGGAGTGCATTTGGGAGAGGTGGCACAGCCTCTCAGGGGACAAGAGAGTTGGCAGATGCCAACATGTCCTGTTCATTAGCATAAGAGCAGAGACCTGCTGAGGACAGCAAACATGGATACCAGCTTTTTGCTATGCTTTACCTTAATCTCCAAACCACTGCACCATCGTGCATCTGTTTTTCTGGGACTAATTGGCACAAGTTGCACTGTGACAAGACCCTACCTCAGATGATCAGTGAGGGTCCACAGTGCACTGGGTCCCTAAAATTTGGAATTCTGAAACCCAACCAGGCACCTGAGATAAAACACAGGAGTACTGTGCCACCTGGCAAGCAGACAGCTCAAACACAGATAGAGTGAAGGCAGGGATCTGATGGAAGTCCAGGACATGGGAGGGGAGACTGATCACTGCTCTGTGAGGGCTTCCTGAGCAGTAAAGGATGTGAACTCCCCGATCCAGGGACCACAAAAAAGGAGCAATGCCATTTCCCCTCCCCTTGCCCACCAACACGGACAGACATCAGTGAGCGTGATACTCTGTAGAAACGCAGAAAGACTCTACCAGAAAAAAAATGACATGAACTGATACATGAATTCAGCAAAGTCATACAATACAAAATCAACATATAGGAATCACTTGCATTTCTATCCACCAAAAATGAAGAAGCAGAAAAATGAGTCAAGGAATTGATCACTTTTACAATTGCACCAAAAACAGTAAGACACCTAGGAATAAACCTAACCAAAGAGATAAAGATCTGTACTCTGAAAACTATAGAACACTTAAACACATATGAAAGAAATGGAAGATGACATAAAGAAATAGAAAAACATGCCACACACATGGATGAGAAGAAAAAATAGTGTTAAAATGTCTATACTATCCAAAGCAATCTACACATTTAATGAAATTCCTATAAAAATAACAACAGCAGAGATGAAGGAAGATGGCAGCGTAGGAGGACGCTGGGCTCAGCGTGTCCTGCTGATCACTTAGATTCCACCTACACCTGCCTAAATAACCCAGAAAACCGCCAGAAGACTAGCAGAATGGAGTCTCCAGAGCCAAGCACAGACAAGAGGCCCACAGAAGAGGGTAGGAAGGGCAGCGAGGCCGTGAGCGCTCCATGGGCTGGCGGGAGGGAGCCGGGGCAGAGGGGCGGCCCGCTGGCCAAGCAGAGCCACCGAGTCTGGCTTGCAAAACCGGAGGGGCCGGACGGAGTGTGTTCTGACAGCAAGCGGGACTTAACATCTGGAAGGTTATAAGCTAACAACTCTGCTCAGAGAGCAGGAGGGCTGGGGGACTATGGGAGGGAGAGTTGTTAAGCCCCTGAAGACAGAGCTCAGCTTGGCGGGGAACAAAGGCACTCGCCAGCGCCCTCTCCCTTGCCCATCCCACAGCCAAAATCCCAGAGGGAACCAGTTCGTGTCAGGGACCTTGCTCGCACCTCACAAACAACAAATGCTGTGCTTCTGTGGATTCATCCCTCCAACGGCAGCAGGTCTGACTCCCTCCCAGTGCCGCAGGACTCATCCCAAAGCGGATCACCGAAGGATAAGCGAGCTGAGCCTACCCTTCCCGCTGCCGTGCACCTTGCAGATCCACCTCCCTCACCTAATACGCAAGATCCCCAGCACCACAAGCCTGGCAGTGTGCAAGTAGCCCACACAGGCCACGACACCCCACAGTGAATCACACCCCTAGGAGAGGGGAAGCGAAGGTGCACACCAGTCTGACTGTGCCTCCAGCAGTGGGCTGGGGGCAGATATCAGGTCTGACTGCGGCCCTGCCAACCAACTCAAGTTATTCAAGACAGCACAGGGGAAGAGCCCTGCAGTTCCTCACCACTCCAGGGACTATCCAAAATGATGAAACGGAAGAATTCCTCTCAAAAGAATCTCCAGGAAATAATGACAAATAACGAACTGATCAAAAAGGATTTAAACAATATAACAGAAAGTGAATTTAGAAAAATAGTCATAAAATTAATCGCTGGGCTTGAAAACAGTATAGAGGACAGCAGAGAATTTATTGCTACAGAGACCAAGGGACTAAGGAAAACCCAGGAGGAGCTAAAAAAAAAAGGCTATAAATGAGCTGCAAAATAAAATGGAGACAACCACGGCTTGGATTGAAGAGGCAGAGGAGAGAATAGGTGAACTAGAAGATAAAATTATGGAAAAAGAGGAAGCTGAGAAAAAGAGAAATAAAAAAATCCAGGAGTAGGAGGGAAAAATGAGAGAACTAAGTGATGCAGTAAAGAGAAATAATCTACGCATAATTGGTATTCCAGAGGAGGAAGAGAGAGGGAAAGGTGCTGAAGGTGTACTTGAAGAAATAATAGCTAAGAACTTCCCGGATCTGGGGAAGGAAAAAGGCATTGAAATCCAAGAGGCACAGAGAACTCCCTTCCGACGTAACTTGAATCAATCTTGTGCACGACATATCAGTGAAATTGGCAAAATACAAGGATAAAGAGAAAATTCTGAAAGCAGATAGGGATAAACGTGCTCTAACATATAAAGGGATACCGATAAGACTCGTGACGGCTCTCTCTACTGAAACTTGGAAGGCTAGAAAGGAATGGCAGGAAATCTTCAATGTGATGAACATAAAAAATATGCAGCTGAGAATCCTTTATGCAGCAAGTCTGTCATTTAGAAGAGAAGGAGAGATAAAGGTTTTCCCAAACAAACAAGAACTGAAGGAATTCGTCACCACTAAACCAGCCCTACAAGAGATCCTAAGGGGGATCCTGTGAGACAAAGTACCAGAGACATCGCTACAAGCATGAAACCCACAGACATCACAATGACTCTAAACCCATATCTTTCTGTAACAATACTGAACGTAAATGGACTAAGTGTGCCAACCAAAAGACATAGGGTATCAGAATGGATAAAAAAACAAGACCCGTCTATTTGCTGTCTACAAGAGACTCATTTTAGACCTGAGGACACTTTCAGATTGAAAGTGAGGGGATGGAGAACTATTTATCATGCTACTGGAAGCCAAAAGAAAGCTGGAGTAGCCATACTTATATCAGACAAACTAGACTTTAAATTAACGGGTGTGACAAGAGATGAAGAAGGGCATTATATAATAATTACAGGGTCTATCCATCAGGAAGAGCTAACAATTATAAATGTCTATGTGCCGAATATGGGAGCCCCCAAATATATAAAACAATTAATCCCCAACATGAGAAACCTTAGTGATAAGAATGTGGTAATTGCAGGGGACTTTAACACTCCACTTACAGAAATGGATAGATCATCTAGACACACGGTCAATAAAGAAACGAGGGCCCTGAATGATACATTGGATCAGATGAACTTGACAGATATATTTACTACTCTGCATCCCAAAGCAACAGAATATACTTTCGTCTCAAGCGCACATGGAACATTCTCCAAGATAGATCACATACTGGGTCACAAAACAGCCCTTCATAAGGATACAAGAATTGAAATTATACCATGCATACTTTCAGACCACAATGCTATGAAGCTTGAAATCAACCACAGGAAAAAGTCTGGAAAACCTACAAAAGCATGGAGGTTAAAGAACACCTTACTAAAGATTGAATGGGTCAACCAGGCAATTAGAGAAGAAATTTAAAAAACTATATATGGAAAAAATCGAAAATGAAAATACAACAACCCAAACGCTTTGGGACGCAGCAAAGGCAGTCCTGAGAGGAAAATACATTGCAATCCAGGCCTATCTCAAGAAACAAGAAAAATCCCAAATACAAAATCTAACAGCACACCTAAAGGAACTAGAAGCAGAACAGCAAAGGCAGCCTAAACCCAGCAGAAGAAGAGAAAAAAAAAAAGATCAGAGCAGAAATAAACAATATAGAATCTCAAAAAACTGTAGAGCAGATCAATGAAACCAAGAGTTGGTTTTTATGAAAAAATAAACAAGATTGATAAACCTCTAGCCAGGCTTCTCAAAAAGAAAAGGGAGATGACACAAATAGATAAAATCGTGAATGAAAATGGAATTATGACAACCAATCCCTCAGAGATACAAGCAATTATCAGGGAATACTATGAAAAATTATATGCCAACAAACTGGACAACCTGGAAGAAATGGACAAATTCCTAAACACCCACACGCTTCCAATACTCAATCAGGAGGAAAGAGAAAGCTTGAACAGACCCATACCCAGTGAGGAAACTGAATCAGTTATCAAAAATCTCCCAACAAATAAGAGTCCAGGACCAGATGGCTTCCCAGGGGAGTTCTACCTGACGTTTAAAGCAGAGATAATACCTATCTTTCTGAAGCTATTCCAAAAAATAGAAAGGGAAGGAAAATTTCCAGACTCATTCTAGGAAGCCAGTATTGCTTTGATTCCTAAACCAGACAGAGACCAGTAAAAAAAGAGAACTGCAGGCCAATATCCCTGATGAATATGGATGCAAAAATTCTCAATAAGATACTAGCAAATCGTATTCAACAGCATATAAAAAGAACGATTCACCATGATCAAGTGGGATTGATTCCTGGGATGCAGAGCTGGTTCAACATTTGCAAGTCAATCAACGTGATACATCACATTAATAAAAGAAAAGAGAATAATCATATGATCCTGTCAATCGATGCAGAAAAATCATTTGACAAAATTCAACATCCTTTCTTAATAAAAATTCTTGAGAAAGGCGGAATGGAAGGAACATACTGAAATATCATCAAAACCATTTATGCAAAGCCCACAGCTAATATCATCCTCAAAGGGGAAATGCTGAGAGCTTTCTCCCTGGGATCAGGAACACAACAGGGATGTCCACTCTCACCGCTGTGTTTAACATAGTGTTGGAAGTTCTAGCATCAGCAATCAGACAACAAAA
The DNA here is from genome assembly GCF_016509475.1 of Prionailurus bengalensis. NCBI lineage: Eukaryota > Metazoa > Chordata > Mammalia > Carnivora > Felidae > Prionailurus > Prionailurus bengalensis. Next base: position 77,643,924 of record NC_057361.1, on the reverse strand, counting down.
GGAAATCAAAGGCATCAAAATTGGCAAAGATGTAGTTAAGCTTTCACTTTTTGCAGATATGATATTATACATGGAAAATCCGATAGACTCCACCAAAAGTCTGCTAGAACTGATACATGAATTTAGCAAAGTTGCAGGATACAAAATCAATGTACAGACATCAGTTGCATTCTTATACAGTAATAATGAAGCAGCAGAAAGACAAATAAAGAAACTGATCCCATTCACAATTGCACCAAAAAGCATAAAATACCTAGGGATAAATCTAACCAAAGATGTAAAAGATCTGTATGCTGAAAACTATAGAAAGCTTATGAAGGAAATTGAAGACATAAAGAAATGGAAAAACATTCCGTGCTCATGGGTTGGAAGAATAAATATTATCAAAATGTCAATACTACCCAAAGCTATCTACACATTCAATGCAATCCCAATCAAAATTACACCAGCATTCTTCTCGAAGCTAGAACAAGCAATCCTAAAATTCATACACAAGCACAAAAGGCCCCGAATAGCCAAAGTAATTTTGAAGAAGAAGACCAAAGAGGAAGGCATCACAATCCCAGACTTTACCCTGTACTCCAAAGCTGTAATCATCAAGACAGCATGGTATTGGCACAAAAACAGATACATAGACCAATGGAATAGAATATAAACCCCAGAACTACACCCACAAATGTATCGCCAACTAATCTTTGACAAAGCAGGAAAGAACATCCAATGGAAAAAAGACAGCCTCTTTAACAAATGGTGCTGGGAGAACTAGAGAGCAAAATGCAGAAGGTTGAAACTAGACCACTTTCTCACACCATTCACAAAAATAAACTCAAAATGGATAAAGGACCTGAATGTGAGACAGCAAACCATCCACTCCCTAGAGGAGAAAGCAGGAAAAGACCTCTCTGACCTCAGCTGTAGCTGAGGAATTGTGCCAGTTTCTTACTTGGCACATCCTCAAATGCAAGGGAATTAAAATCAAAAATGAACTATTGGGACCTCATGAAGATTTAAAAAAAAACAAAAACAAAAAACTTCTGCACTTCAAAGGAAACAATCCACAAATCTAAAAGGTAACCAATGGAATGGGAAAAGATATTTTCAAATGACATATTGGACAAAGGGCTAGTATCCAAAATCCATAAGGAGCTCACCAAACTCCACACCCGAAAAACAAATAATCCAGTGAAGAAATGGGCAGAAAACATGAATAGACACTTCTCTAAAGAAGACATCCAGATGGCCAAGAGACACATGAAAAGATGCTCAACGTCGCTCCTTATCAGGGAAATACAAATCAAAACCACACTCAGATATCACCTCAAGCCAGTCAGAGTGGCCAAAATGAACAAATCAGGAGACTATAGATGCTGGCGAGGATGTGGAGAAATGGGAACCCTCTTGCACTGTTGATGGGAATGCAAATTGGTGTAGCCCCTCTGGAAAACAGTGTGGAGGTTCCTCAAAAAATTAAAAATGGACCTATCCCATGACCCAGCAGTAGCACTGCTAGATATTTACCCAAGGGATACAGGAGTACTGATGCATAAGGGCACTTGTACCCCAATGTTTATAGCAGCACTCTCAACAATAGCCAAATTATGGAAAGAGCCTAAATGTCCATCAACTGATGAATGGATAAAGAAATTGTGGTTTATATACACAATGGAGTACTACATGGCAATGAGAAAGAATGAAATATGGCCCTTTGTAGCAACGTGGATGGAACTGGAGAGTGTGATGCTAAGTGAAATAAGCCATACAGAGAAAGACAGATACCATATGGTTTCACTCTTATGTGGATCCTGAGAAACTTAACAGAAACCCATGGGGAGGGGAAGGAAAAAAAGTGGTTAGAGTGGAAGAGAGCCAAAGCATAAGAGACTGTTAAAAACTGAGAACAAACTGAGGGTTGATGGGGGGTGGGAGTGAGGGGAGGGTGGGTGATGGGTATTGAGGAGGGCACCTGTTGGGATGAGCACTGGGTGTTGTATGGAAACCAATTTGACAATAAACTTCATATATTGAAAAAAACTAAAATAAAATAGAATAAATAAAAATACCAATGGCATTTTTTACAGAGCTAGAACAAGCAATCTTAAAGTTTGTATGGAACCACAAAAACCCCAAAGACAAAACAATTCTAAAAAAGAAAATCGAGGCATCATGTTCTGCACTTCAAGCTATATTACAAAGCTTTAGTCATCAAAATAGTACCATAATGGCATAAAAACAGACACACAGATTAGTAGCACAAAATGCAAAAAAAAAAAAAAAAACCAGAAATGGACCCACAACTATATGTCGAAGTAATCTTCCCTGAAGCAAAAAGACTATCCAAAAAATAAATATTCTAGTTAAGAAATGGGCAGAAAACATGAACTGACATTTTTCCAAGAAGTCCTATAGATGGCTAACAGACACAAGAGAAAATATTCAACATCACTCATCATCAGGGAAATGAAAATCTAAACCACAATGAGATATCACCTCACACCTCTGAATGGCTAAAATTGACAATTGAGAAAACAACAGATGCTGGCGAGGATGCAAAGGGGAACTCTCTTGCACTGCTGGTGGGAATGCAAACTAGTTCAGCCGCTCTACTAAACAGTATGGAGGTTCCTCAAAAAGTAAAAATATGACCCAGCAATTGCACTACTAGGTATTTACACAAAGTACACAAAACTATTTATTTGAAGGGGGACATACACCCCAATGTTTACAGCAGCACTATAAACAATAGCCAAGCTATGGAAAGAGTCCAAATGTCAATCAACTGATCAATAAAGAAGATGTGGTATATATGTACAAGGGAATATTACTCAGCCATCAAAAAGATAAAAATCTTGCCATTTTCAATGATGTGGATGGAGCTAGAGTGTATTATGCTAAGTGAAATAAGCCTGACAGGAAAGACAAATACCATATGATTTCACTCATGTGTGAAATTTAAGAAAGAAAACAGAAGAAAATAGGGGAAGGGGGGAAAAAGAAAGAGGAAAGAAAGAAAAAAGAAAGCCACCCATAAGAGGCTCTTAACTATAGCAAAAAAACTGAGGATTCATGGAGGGGAGGTAGGTGGGGGATTCACTAAACGGGTGATAGGTGTTAAGGAGGGCACTGGTGATGAGCACTAGGTGTTATACGTAAGTGATGAATCACTAAATTGTATATCTGAAACAAGTTTTACCATGTATGTTAAATAACTAGAATTTAAATAAAAACTTGAAATTAAAAACAGGAAGCAACCTTTTTAAAAGTTGTTTTCAAAGAGTCCAGAATTCTCATTATAAAACAAAAATAAACATACAAAAATTTAGAAAATTCATTAACATTTCCTAACATGATGGACCAATATATATTAAGGTGATGAAGGTTAGTTTAAAAAAAAAAAAAGAAGTAAAGTTACCAAACAAAAATCCCTTTGATACAGAAAAAGTTTTTACTGGGGGTGCTTGAGTGGCTCAGTCAGTTAAGTGTCTGACTTTGGCTTAGGTCATGATCTCGCAGTTGTGGGATCGAGTCCCACATCGGACTCTGTGCTGACAGTGCAAAGCCTGGAGCCTGCTTCGAGTTCTGTGTCTGCCTCCCTTTCTGCCCCTCACCAGTTTGCTCTCTCCTTCTCTCTTTCTCTCTCTCAAAAATACTGAAAGCTTGTGTTTGTTTAAAGACATACCATTTTACCAGGATTCCAGTCTGAGTATGATAATATATTCCTAATATAAGACATTAATAATAGATCCTGACATAATTATTTTACTTAGTTCTAACAAAAAGGTCTGAATAAATTTTTAAGACTTACCTAGCCACATAACTATTTAAATATAATTTGCTCATATCTACAAAAAGCATACAGGAATTTGTCAATATATACTTTCAGTGTATAAATCCAAAGTTAAGACCACTCCAGGTACAGCTATTAATTTTCTCTTACACAGATCATCTGCTGCAACTATTAAATAAAGAGGCTTTTTCAAAAGGAGATTTTAAGGCCGTATTTGCTTTAATGGAGGAAGATGTGTTACAAAGCCACACATTATAAAAAATGCCACGTTAACATGTATATAGACACATATGTGCTTATGAGTCATAAATCACAGATTTAAAAAATTAAATATAAAGAAAAAATAAAGTTGACATAAAGTCAGCATATTGCATGCCATTTGTTACTATGAGATGTTTAAAGATTTCCCGAAGCCAGGTCACTTAAACATCAAAGAGTGAATGTGGATAGGAAAGAGAATATGGAAATTATTGAATTCAGTCACTTTTTATTGTACATTCATTAAAATAAAAATGAAGCCTTCTCTAAAATGAAACACCAGAATATTTATGGAGGGCAGTACATTTACACAATTTTTTAAAATGGCATTATCATCAAAGTGCCATTTTAAAAATAATGTTCCTTACAAATGCTTACTGGTTCACATATAAAATTGGTATTAGAGAATATTTTAAACTAAATATGGTAAATTTTGATGACTTGAAGACACCTTATATAGTGTAATTTCTTTTGTGTAACTTTTGAAACCTCTACAGAGATGTAAACGTGGCTGGAAATTAAGAGGAACACACTAATGCTTCAGCAAGGCTCTCTTCCTCATTCTTGAAGCCTCTCCCTCATCACTTTTCTGTAGAATCCTTTGCTCCAGGAATTTGGTTATTGATATTTGCCATCTTGTTGACCTCAATGTATACTTAGCAACAAGACTCAGATGGGCATGCCAGCAGTAGTCATGAGACCACCTTGAAGACATGAGGAATGCAACTGGCAGCATGTACCAGACTCCTATCAAAAGTGCCAAGATCCCATATTTTCTTGTAAAAGCTCTCACCCTTTTACCCTGAGTAGCCTTTCAGCCTTGGAAGCATTAGCCTACTGCAACCTCCTTTGCCTGGCAAAGCAATAAAATTATTGTTCCTCTTTATCCCAAACTCTATCACAAAAACTTTATCACAAACTCTTTCTTTGTGTTATGTGTTGGCTCTGGAACACAGGGGTTGGTTTTTGACAACACTTTCATCTTATTTATATTAATTTTAAATAATTAAAATTTCTCCTTATCCCCATTCTTCTTGAAATATGTTTTTAATGTGATTGATCACTATCCTATCATTAAAGAGAATGAATTAAACATCTTATTTTTAAAATATAATCAATTACTTCGAGGATGAATTTCTCCAATATACAAAAAAAATCAAATCAATTCAAATATAAAAGTAGAATATATCCTTAATTCATACCCATGCTTCAAGTTTATATAGTAAATCAAAATAACAACAACAAGTAAATAATGGTACCCAATACTCAATGTTTACTATGGACTACACCACTATTCTAAACATTTTAATCCTTTTAACCCTCATGAAAACCCTATAAGGTTAATATTATCATCCCTCTTATTTTACAGATTAGTAAAGTGAAATGTAAGAGGTTACATAACCTTTTGAAGGTCACTTACCTAGCAAGGGGCAGTGCTGGGTTCCAACCAAGTGTTCTGACTCCAGGGTTGATTCCCTTTATGTGCTACACTGGAGATGCAGAATCTCCTACCACTGTGAACAAGCTGATGGTATCTCATATAAAAAAGGGGCACCTGGGTGGCTCAGTCGGTTAAGCGGCCGACTTCGGCTCAGGTCATGATCTCACGGTCCGTGAGTTCGAGCCCCGCGTCGGGCTCTGTGCTGACAGCTCAGAGCCTGGAGCCTGTTTCAGATTCTGTGTCTCCTTCTCTCTGACCCTCCCCCGTTCATGCTCTGTCTCTCTCTGTCTCAAAAAATAAATAAACGTTAAAAAAAAATTAAAAAAAAAAAAAAAACAAGTAGTTTTTAACTGACCAATGTCAGTAACTACTTCTCAGTGAAAAGCTGTAGAATTCATCTGGTTCAAGTTGTTGAAAGGGTGGATGCTCAGGGTTTATACCAAGATTTTTAAAAAGATAAAAATAGGAGGGGCACCTGAGTGGCTCAGTTGGTTGAGCATCCAACTTCAGCTCAGGTCATGATCTTGTGGTTTGTGAGTTTGAGCCCCATGTTGGGTGCTGTGCTGACAGCTCAGAGCCTGAAGCTTGCTTCAGATTCTGTGTCTCTCCATCTCTCAGCCCCTCCCCTGCTCATGCTCTGTGTCTCTCTGTATCTCAATAATAAATAAATGTTAAATTTTTAAAAAAAAAGATAAAAATAGGAGGTTTCATGAAGGAGAATAGGAAATAAGTGTGAGGCATAATAGAGGCAAAGAAAAGTTCCCAATAAAAGTAAAAACTCTGGAAACCTGAAACAAAAATAGAAGAATTTTTAAAAAGAAAATAAAAATACTCTAAGAAGCAAAGCCAAGAAACTCCACTCCAACTCACTCACAAATCTCACAACTTGTGAGATTTCACAAGAAAATCTCACTCCAACTTTAAATCCCACAACCAGGTTGTTCAGAACATACAACATGACTGACACTGCTAGTTTTGCCCACAAATTTCCTCAAAATTATTTTCTATTTTCTTTCATTTATCTAACCTTAATCACTATTATTCTTCTCACTTTTCTACCTCTTTTCCTTCCTTTCCCATTAGCCATGGCTGCTTCCTCTGAGGGACAATTTTAGAAAGCTCACCTTTCCAAATCTGTATTTTTTAGTTGCCTGAAACTCACCTTTAATTATATACAAGGCTGCAAACTAAAAATAAACACAGTAAAGATGGAAACAGTATACTATCACAAAAAGGCCCTTTCCTGTTTCTCCATCATCAGAGTCATTCTCTATTTCCTAAAGCTTATCATCCAGTTGACCCTTTGACTCCACAGTCAACACTCACAGATCCTTCATGATATGCTTCGTCCTTTCTATGTCCACTGTTATTCCCACGGTTTATAAGGTTTCATTACCTTCCCCCTTGGCTGCTAAAACAGTCACGTAGCTCATGTCCCTGTCCAAAGCTTCTCCCTTCCCAGTGTCCATGTCTAGGTGCGAGATCAGCTTTTCTCAGACATCAACCTACAAGATCCACCCAGGTTCCCTAATGCTGGCCAAATACAGCCTTCCCTCTAGAATTTGTTTTCAAGGAACAATGTGAGCAGTTCTCCCATCCTCATTTCCATTGGCCACCTCCCTTAAATGCATTTCTAACTAGTTCTCAAAATGTGCATTTCTTAATTCACTCAAACTGACTAAATTATATAATTTCATCCAATATAATTTTCGGAAACTCCTCACCTCTGTGCCTTTAAAAGTAAACAACTTGGGGCGCCTGGGTGGCGCAGTCGGTTAAGCGTCCGACTTCAGCCAGGTCACGATCTCGCGGTCCGGGAGTTCGAGCCCCGCATCAGGCTCTGGGCTGATGGCTCAGAGCCTGGAGCCTGTTTCCGATTCTGTGTCTCCCTCTCTCTCTGCCCCTCCCCCGTTCATGCTCTGTCTCTCTCTGTCCCAAAAATAAATAAACGTTGAAAAAAATTTTTTTTTAAGTAAACAACTTAAAATATCAAGACCTTGGGTATTTTAAAGAGTCGACCACACATATTTACTTGGCTGTGGGACTATAAATAATTTGACATTTATTGAATGTTTACTCTAGCAAAAGAACTGTGCTAGGCAAATTTTCATCACAGTAGTGCAAAGTGGGTATTAATAAACAATTTTATCCCTAAGAACTGTGAACATCAAGGTTAAATTATTTGTCCAAGTGCACAGAGCAGAATCGGAGTCCAAAGTTTATGTTAACAACATTTCCTATTCTTTTCCTTTGTATATTCCATCTCTCAACTTGACCGGAAGCCACACATAATCTTGCCACCCCTCTAAACACTGCCAAGACTTTCCCTTGCCATTGCTGCTGTTTGCCTGCTGATGCTAGAAGCTTCATAAATGCAGGCTAATTTGGACACTTTTAAACAAAGTTGCTTCAGCCTGTAATTTCTTTAATGCCAGCACTTAGGCCCTAATTACTAAGACACAGTAGGTGCACTGACAAGAGTACAAAGTGACAGCTGACAACAAGGGAGAAGACAAAATATCTATAAAAAGCAGACACAGGAACTATTACATGACAGCAGACTGGGACCATGAGCCTCCCCTGGTACTCTCCCTGTGAATTCCTCTCCAACTAAACACTGACAGGGAAGAACAGAACAGCTGTCCACCCCTTTTCTCCATGACTATTTTCTCTTCAAAAGCACCTGAATAAAAAGGGAGAGCATTTCTCCAGTCCCTTCAGTTTTCTATTTACTCCATGATCACCTTTCTTTGTAAAGGTGCCTATATAAAAGACCAAGGCAATTTTCAGCACTCAGCAATTGTTAACAAATTTCAGGTGGTTTCCTAAGGCATCTTCTTAAAGCATTATCCTGTTTTTCAAACTACTTTTCAGCAGAGAACTCTTACTCCTTCTTCAAGGACAAGGTCTATTCTCTTATGCTCTTGCTGAACACCCAAGGAATGTGTGTAAGGAAATGCACAGCCGCCCTCGAAGATGGTGGCATTATCCCTGTTTTATAGCTGACGCAACTAAGATTCCAGGTTTCCAAGGTCACACATATGGTAAGTTTTGTCTAACTTCATGTTCTTTCCAACAATATGAGGTCTTCTCAAAGAACTTCTATTAGCTATTATTTGAAGATATTAGATTCCACAGTCACTCAGTGCTTTCTATAGCCCATCTTGTTAATCTTATTTACTATTCATAACAGTCCTAGAAGGCAGTTATTATTAAACTCAATTGACATGGTTCTGAGCATCAAAGAAGACTGCTAATTAGTTGAAAGTTACACAGGGTGTAAACTCATATCTTTTGCACTAAATTATGTGGTTTCCTCACAATTTAAACTGCCTCCAGAACGTTAAAAATATCTCCAGCATAGCATATATCATCATTTTACTCCACAATTATTTATTAGAGTTGTCTTGCACAAGTTCTAGGGCATAAAATCCTCAGAAGGAGACACTGTATTATATCTAATATTTATATTTTTCATTTCCACTGTAATATATGAGATGGCTCACTACATGAAATTTATATGTGAACAAAGGACTCAGAGTCAGATTGGCCTCAAGCCTCAGTTCCAGCATTTCCATGAGGGCTTAGGGGAGTTATTGAACCAGCTGGAGCTTCAAAGATTTTTTAAAATTAGGGTTCAATAATAGCATCTACTTCAGAGTATTGGGAGGATTAAATGAGAAAATGCACGTGACGCATGTAGCATAGTATCTAGCACGGAGTAATCCCACAATAAATATTAGTGGCTATTATTCTTCTTATCACAGAGGTCATTCACCTCAGAAACTACTTCTTTTAGCCCTATAGCTGTCTGCCCTATAAAGATTTCCAAGATGAAGCACAGTTGAGAATATCTCTCCCATGTTCCTGTTGCATCTTAATCCACACTACTACTAGGATGAACATGACTACTGCTGCTGCTAGTACTACAACTACTACTACACATATTTTAATGTCTATCCCCCATGCTGCAAGAATCATTCCCCTGGGCAGGAACCACCATATTTGATTTTGTAACCATCATCATCTAAAAATGCCTTAACATGCTTGCATAAATCCCTTTGCCTGAAATACCCTTTACTATCTTCTCTACCTGGAAAATCCCTTATCATTCTTCGGAAACAAAATTGTTACTTCCAATGATGAGGTGTCAATAACTGTCTCAGAAAAAGTTATAATGCTCAGAGCACTTTTTTCACACGTTGGCTGTAGTACTTACCAAACTACAGTATAATTTATTCATTCATCTACATGCCTGTCTCTCTAACTAGGCTGTAAACTTTTGTATGTCAAGAATCCTACTTTATTCATTGTTTTAGGTTCAGCCCAAGCAGAGCATAACATAGGGCAGATACTCAAGAACTATTTATCTGAATGTATTGCTGTTGAAAAAATAAAGCAAAATTACATAATGCATTTGTTAATTGGACTTTGAAATATTATCAAGCAAGCAGGCTTCAGGTCACCTTTTATGAATTGTTATGACTACTCTAGTATACAGAAGGGAATTTTGAGAGGAATCCACATCTTCATGTGTTTGAAGGTTTAACAGGAAAGTACATATATGGACAGATATTTGGATTTAGAGCAAATAATATTTTTTCTTCTTGTCTTGAATTGCTTAGAAAGCATAACCATTTAAAAATTCAGTATAATCATAAATAATATTCCATGGGAGTAGATTTTAAAAAGAGATAGAGATTTATATCATTTCCCCCTTGAGTAACAGATTTACAGTATAGAAAGAAGACTGGAAATGGGAAACAAAGGGGAAAGGAAAATGCAGAAAAAAAGATAAAGATGGGAAATGGGTTTGGTTTGTATTTAAAAACTAAAATGGGAAATATATATAGGTCATCTTAAATTTGGACTCCAAAGTTTTCTAGCTTCTATCTAAGACTCTTCAGCCTGAAAATTTTCATAAGTACTAAATTTATACCAATGAAGACAATGCCCTATATTATTTTTCTTTGAGAAAATAATTCTCTATTTCCTTCTTCCATTTCTTGGTGATGTGGGTGCAAATAAAATGAAAATTTGAAATGTTAAGAAAACTTTAAAACATTATTTTTTGTCCCATCTCATAGTTATACATTGAAAAGTGATCAGTCTGACACAGTGAGTTAAAACGGAGGACATTTTGATCTTGAACTAACATTCAGCAATTAAAATCTTCTACTAAATCAATATAGTCATGTTTTAGGAAAATGTCAATTTTACCTGCTGGCTTTATTCACATTAGGATTTTCAGCAACTATGAATGAAACTGCAGCTTTGCACACAGATATTTTGATTGTCCTTGCTACAGTCTGCACAGGGGCTGGCTGCATGACACTAATGCAAATGTACATGGATTCATTACAACTTATCACTTCTTTTCATTGGAAAGTAAAAATAATGGATAAAACTTTTAATAATTCACTCAAGCTTAGATATATAAAAACATGTAATGCTTAAATACACAGTTAAGCCAATGTGAAAATGAGCAGTTAAGAATATAGATACATGGATTACATTTGACCTACTGAGTGACAACAGACTTTCAACCAGTGAGACTAATACACATTCACGGATTAATGCCTTGAATTATCAATGCAGTATTTGTTAACCAGTCTTTCTTGTTAAAGAAAAGTTAATTATATCTATAAAGTATTTCTGTCTCTGATCTTGGGATGCTCATTCTGATTTCAAGAAAACAAAACTAAACCTGAATAAAATATTATACCTAATTTAGAACATCAGCATCCTTTCAAATGCAGAGTTACTTAAACACATAGCCATAGGACTAATTTTGCCAAGTACAGTAGGAAAAAAATAGAACAAAATCAAGGCTATAGGTACAATTTTCATTGCCTAAAATTTTGAGGACCTGCTCCCATTTGCAGTACTGAAAACAAGGGCTATGAAGGAAACACTCAACAAAACTAAAACGCAACCGATGGAATGGGAGATATTTGCCAATGACATATCAGATAAATGGTTAGTATCCAAAATCTATAAAGAAATTATCAAATGCAACACGCAAAAAGCCAATAACCCAGGGAAGAAATGGGCAGGACATGAATAGACACTTTTCCAAAGAAGACATCCAAATGACTAACAGACACATGAAAAGATGCTCAATGTCGCTCATCATTGGGGAAATACAAATCAAGACCACAATGAGATACCACCTCACACCTGTCAGCATGGCTAAAATTAACAACTCAGGAAACAACAGATGTTGACGAGGATGAGGAGAAAGGAGAAAATGTTTGCACTGTGGGTGGGAATGCAAACTGGTGCAACCACTCTGGAAAACAATATGGAGGTTCCTCAAAAAATTCAAAACAGAACTACCCTACGACCCAGAAATTTAACTACTATTTATCCAAAGATATAAAAATGCTGATTCAAAGGGGCACATGCACCCTAATGTTTAGAGCAACACTATGAACAATAGACAAATTATGGAAAGAGCCCAAATGTCCATCGACTAATGCGTGGATAAGGAAGAAACGAAATATTATTTGGAGATCAAAAATAACGACATCCTGCCATTTACAACAACATGGATGGAACGAAAGTATTATGCTAAGCAAAATTAAGTCACAACCAGAGAAAGACAAATACCATATGATTTCACTCATATGTGGAATTTAAGAAACAAAATAGATGAGAACATACGGGAAGGGAAGGAAAAATAAGATAAAAACAGAGAGGGAGGCAAACCATAACAGACTCTGAAATACAGTGGACAAACTGAGGGTTGCTGGAGGGGAGGTGGGTGGGGAAATGGGCTAAATGGGTGATGGGCATTAAGGAGGGCACTTGTTGGGACGAGCACTGGGTATTGTATATACGTAATGAATCACTGGGTTCTACTCCTGAAACTAATACTACACTTTATGTTAATTGACTTGAATTTAAATAAATGAATTTTTTTAAAGTACCATATACTTTGTGAAATAATGCAGTGTAGAAAGAGTATATTTCAATAAAATCTTCTTTCAGTATGTTAAAAAATAAAGTTCCAGTTAATATACTATTAATATAAATAAATAAAGGCTAAGCAAAGGTAAAGAGTTCAGCATTGATATACTCCATGCTAACAGAGAATATTGGTTTGGAGTTTTAAGGGATCATAAATCTCCCCAATTCTGGCATTTGTCTAGTTTTGTATTATGTAAGCTAATTTAAAAGAAATATGTATGCCCTGAACATTTCTCAACTGAGGAAGTTAGTCAGAAAATAACTTGAACTAAACACCCAATGGTTTTGTGAAGGGAACAAAACAAACTAGATGACATGTTTCCTACCCTCAGGAAGATAGAAACAGTTGAGGATACTAAAGATAGCATTTGAAAGTAACTCAAGAGCATTTAGAAAACAAAAGACACACCTTGATAAAATGCGTATTAAGAAAATGAAAGGCTCCACTCAGGCATAGTTAGCTCTCCTCAGTATTCTCAAAGCTAGTATCAAGAATAATTAGAAGTAGTAAACAAGATTGTGAAGGAAGTAAGTGCTATGATTAGTTGAGTGAGAGACATCAGGTATTTCATTTGGGGAAATGGTATGTGACAGGAACAGGAGCCGAACAACCAAAGATGGGCCATTTTGACTTGAAGATTTTGAATTAAAAGCAATTAAAACTGAGCAGATTCAGGAAAAGCTCCCCCTTCATTGTCTAAATTTAATTGGAAAATAGAGCTCATACCAAGAAGAAAGCTATTAAGAGATTCCTCTTTACCTAAGAATCTTATATGCATAACTGAGAAAACTTTGTTTTCCAAACAACTCTCACCTTCTTGCCAATGGTCTTCCTCCCCTTTGCATCCCAGACACCTATCCCTCTAATTAACTCAGGATATCATATAAGCCTCATGTTGCCTATCTTTGGAATTTCATGTCTGCATGGAATCCCTGTATGTATTAAACTAAATTTGATTTTTTTCTTGTTACTCTGTCTCACGTCAATTATTTTAATGCAGCTATAAGGACATCGAAGGGCAAAGAAAATTATTTGTCCCGACATAACTCATACGCACAAGTGAACACAATCAGACTGGCACTGCTGAAGCAACAGCACAGTTCAAATATACTGAACACTGATTTTGAAAATGATGGGGATTATTGAACTAGTAGATAACAATGACAGATAGAAATAGAAACATGTGAGGAAATGTTAATTTTTATTGTGATAATCCATAGTGCTATTGGCACTTTTCATGTAAAACAAATATTATAATTTTCTAAAGTTCATACAATAGGCATACATTTAAATGTTTTACACAAACTAATATTTATGAAAACCTGAACTTCTAAATTAAGAGTTAAAAGAGAAGGATCAATAATATTCACCTAAAAGCTGCAAGATTGAATGAATCTTGAAACTTTCAGCAATATCTGTTTACTAAAGATAGAGGCATCTTCTCTTCCATATCAGACATTTACTTTAAAAGTGAGAATTTGGAAATATTACATTTTACTTTTATTTTGAAAGTATACAACTTGGAAATATTATATTCCTGTCATTGATTTATCTTTAGCCTATGTCTTCTACTCACAATAGTTAAAGCCAATTCCTGAGTCTTTTTCAAATCCTGAGTCTTTTTCTTCTTTTTTTATTTGCCATTAACCTTAGTCTTCTCCATTCTCAAGGGTAACTTTTATTACATTAGGCATATGTAGTTTTATAACAGACATCGACAGAAAGAAAATTCTATAAATTATAATACAGGGTTCACTTTTTTCCTGAGAAAACCAAACCAACTGATACTTATACTAACATTTCATACATTTACTACATGGTGCTTAGAATTAAGGAATTCAATATTCAAAAATGAAGAAAAAACACATAGCCAAATTTAAGCCACAAAGTATGAATAGTACTAAAACAAGCCATCAGAAGATCTATATTCAAAATCAGACTCGTAATTCCTAACTTTATAACCTTAATTAGATACATTTCTGGCCCACAGTTTCTTTTTCTACAAAATAAGACTGCTATGCTAAGTGTTAGCCAGATCACAGATTCTACAGGGAAGTTGAACAGGTGGTAATGGTGTCAAAGATATTGACCCTGTTCTCTGCAAACAAATGACAAAGAATTGACAAAATCCCTGAACTAAAAAATATCTGCTGCTATAATAAGCAGACATTATTGATACTGACAAAAATGATCACAAGAACTGGCATATATAGCATGTGGTAGGCACAATTTCAAACACTTTATATATATATTAACTTGAGTGTCACAATAAACCTAAGGGGTAGATACTATACTTATCTCCATTTTACAGATGAAGAGATTGAGATATTAGGTATCTTACACAAAGTCATACCAATTATAAAGTGGTAGAAGTGAGTTTTAAACCTAAGGAGTCTGGCTCCAGATCCTCTTTCTTAATTCTACTTCTGCAACCAACCCAGCCCTATTTGTTAGTGGGCCTTTAACTTTTTACCATGACCTTTTGCTAATAAGCATACAAGTAAAAATAAAGCAAGTGAAATTCACCAATTTTTATTCCAACATAAAGGGCTAGTTTAGCAGAGAAATGCAGGATAATCAACATTTCATTTTTATCATCAAAGCCAATGATAAGTTTGGCTTCACTCAACAACAATAACAATTATTACTAATATTAAAGGAATCCAGTTTTTCAAACTGAGGGTGATTAATGTGTCTTCCATGAACTCATTATTAGTGATTAGCATTTCTTTCCTTATGGAAGGAATCATTAAAATGGGTTACTTCTCCCTAATACAATTGCCCTTTATTCCCCATATCAAAAAACCTACTCAGTAAATTATGGCAGATAATAGGAGCAAAATAGATTTTAGGTTTTTTCCTCTCCTTTTGTGATAAATAATAGTCAATTCACACATTCTAAACAGAAATGCCACAGAAGTTAAAGGCTAATATATATTAATTACTATCTTTACTGAAGTACCGCATAGAAACTTTTTCAGAGTATAACTATCTTTATGGATTGGCAAAATACACAACAGAAATCACAATAACTAGAAGCTATGGATGTCCTTTAAGGAAAAAAAATGTGCTTCCCCTGTAAGTGCTGTCATTTAACTATGTATATAGCATCCCACAATTTAATCTGATAAAAACTAAGTCTGACTTAGTGGACAATGACATTTATAATAAGAGGATTAATTACACAAATGATAGTTGGTTTCCTACCTTAGACATATTAGCAATAAATTCACCATCTTACCTTTAATGTTTATGCTATCTATTGAAATATCTTTTCAAAGCAGGAATATTAAAGCATGACATTTAATATAATCAAAATGATCACAATCATCAGATGAAATGAGTAAATCTATCAAAGCATATATGACATTGAAGACTGTTAAGAAAATGGAGATGATATCAAGGTGGGGATATGAATACAGCATTGCTTACAGGAAGGGTAATGATGTATCGAGGTCTTCTGAAGACCCATGAAACTCACAAACTCTCAGGAAATGAAGAATAGCTGTGTTCAGAGCTTTGAGACTCTGAGACACATCTATAATCATTAGTAACCAAAAGGTCTCATGATTGTTATACTTCATGCAAACTTTAATAGGACTAAATATTTCAGTGAAAATTTTGTGGGGGAAATAAAAACAAGGTACAGGAGGATACTGGAGGGTATACATTAATTTGCTAAATGTGATTCAGATACCTAAATTAAAAGGTCATTTATACCATGGGATAACAGGTATAGGGGAATAAAATATGAAAAATATAACCTAGACTTTTCTCATACACTGAGGCCAAAGAATTCTGAGGGGATAATTTCACAATACTTACATAAGTTCTAGATATCACAACCATAGCACCTCTGAGGATATTGTAGGGGCCAAGGGCAGGTGGCCCAAAGATGGACCACTTTTGCATGAAGATTATTTTGAGTTACAAGCAATCAAAACCCAGTAGATTCTGAAAAAACTCTTTATTATCCCCCTAAACTGCCTGACTGTATGAGGAAGAGAGCTATTAACAAAGATTCCTCTTTACCTAAGAAACTTATCTGCATAGGAGGGCAACTTTGTTTTTCAAATATCTCCTCTCACTTTCTTGTTAATGGTCTTCCTCCCCTTTTCATCCAGACACCTACCCCTCTTTAGCTCAGGATATCAAATAAGCCTCTTGTTGCCTGACTATCTTTGGAATTCTGCTTCTGATTAGATTCCCTATATGTATGAAATTAGATTTGATTTTCTTTTATTTATCTGCATCATGTCAAGTTGATTCTTAGTGCAGCTAGAAGACCTTGGCAGGCAAAGGAAATTCCTCCTCTCCAACAATGCCTAAGTTTAAAATATTTCTCCACATGCACTTGACCCTTGAATAGTGCAGGGATTACGGGTGCCCACCTTTCCCCCATGCACAACCAAAATCTATGTACAACAACTGACTTCCCAAAACCATAACTAATAGACTACTGTTGGCCAGAAAGAAGCCTTACTGATAAAATAGTGAACACAAACAATAGCCAAAGTATGGAAAGAACCCAAATGTCCGTCAATGGATGAATAGATAAAGAAGATATGGTATACATACACAATAGAGTATTACTTGGCAATCAAAAAGAATAAAATCTTACCATTTGCAGCTATGTGGATGGAACTAGAGGGTGTTATGCTGAGCAAAATTAGTCAGAGAAAGAAAAATATCATATGACTTCACTCATAGGAGGACTTTAAGACACATATGAACATAAAGCAAGGGAAGCAAAAACAATATAAAAACATGGAGGGGGACAAAACATAAGAGACTCTTAAATATGGAGAACAGAGGGTTACTGGAGGGTTTGTAGGAGGGGGGATGAGCTAAATGGTTAAAGGGCATTAGGAATCTACTACTAAAATCATTGTTGCACCATATGCTAATTAATTTTGATGTAAATTTAAAAAATAAAATTTAAAAACAAACAAACAATAAACATTAATACGTGCAAATGACGGAGAAAATGCATGTTCCCTGCCATTATGGAATCAGAATGACAACTCCAAATAAAGAATTATCTGTCTCCAGGTATGCTGTTTCGAAGGGACACATGCACCCCCATGTTTATAGCAGCACTATCAACAATAGCCAAAGTATGGAAAGAGCCCAAATGTCCATTGGTGGATGAATGGATAAAGAAGATGTGGTATATATATATATATATATATATATATATATATATACACACACACACACACAAACACACACACACACACACACACAATGGAGTATTACTTGGCAATCAAAAAGAATGAATGAAATCTTGCCATTTGCAACTACGTGAATGGAACTGGAGGGTATTATGCTAAGTGAAATTAGTCAGTCAGAGAAAAGACAAAAATCATATGACTTCATTCATATGAGGACTTTAAGAGACAAAACAGATGAACATAAGGGAAGGGAAATAAAAATAATATAAAAACAGGGAGGGGGACAAAACAGAAGAGACTCAAAAATATGGAGAATAAACTGAGGATTACTGGAGGAGTTGTGGGAGGGGGGATGGGCTAAATGGGTAAGGGGCACTAAGGAATCTACTCCTGAAATCATTGTTGCACTATATGCTAACTAATTTGGATGTAATTTTTAAAAATAAAAAAAAAGAAGAGCAGAACGGAGTCACCAGAGCCAAACTCAGGCGAGAGGCCCACGGAAGAGTGTAGGAAGGGCGGCGAGGCGGTGCGCGCTCCACGGACTGGCGGGAGGGAGCCAGGGCGGAGGGGCGGCTCGCCGGCCAAGCAGAGCCCCCGAGTCTGGCTTGCAAAAGCGGAGGGGCCTGACGGACTGTGTTCCCACAACAAGCGCGACTTAGCGTCTGGGAGGTCATAAGTTAACAGCTCTGCTCGGAAAGCGGGAAGGCTGGAGGACAAAGGGAGGGAGAGCTGCTGAGCCCCCTGACAACAGAGCTCAGTTTGGTGGGGAACAAAGGCGCTCGCCAGCGCCATCTCCCCCGCCCATCCCCCAGCCAAAATCCCAAAGAGAACCAGTTCCTGCCAGGGAACTTGCTCACTCCGCGCAAACACCCAACTCTGCGCTTCGGCGGAGCCAAACCTCCGGCAGCGGATCTGACTCCCTCCTGCTGCCACAGGGCCCCTCCTGAAGTGGATCACCTAAGGAGAAGCGATCTAAGCCTGCCCCTCCTGCTCCCGTGCACCTTGCCTACCCATCCCAGCTAATACGCCAGATCCCCAGCATCACAAGCCTGGCAGGGTGCAAGTAGCCCAGATGAGCCACACCACCCCACAGTGAATCCCACCCCTAGGAGAGGGGAAGAGAAGGCACACACCAGTCTGACTGTGGTCCCAGTGGTGGGCTGGGGGCAGACATCAGGTCTGACTGCGGCCCCGCCCACCAACTCCAGTTATACACCACAGCACAGGGGAAGTGCCCTGCAGGTCCTCACCACGCCAGGGACTATCCAAAATGACCAAGCGGAAGAACTCCCCTCAGAAGAATCTCCAGGAAATAACAACAGCTAATGAGCTGATCAAAAAGGATTTAAATAATATAACAGAAAGTGAATTTAGAATAATAGTCATAAAATTAATCGCTGGGCTTGAAAACAGTATACAGGACAGCAGAGAATCTCTTGCTACAGAGATCAAGGGACTAAGGAACAGTCACGAGGAGCTGAAAAACGCTTTAAACGAAATGCATAACAAAATGGAAACCACCACAGCTCGGCTTGAAGAGGCAGAGGAGAGAATAGGTGAACTAGAAGATAAAGTTATGGAAAAAGAGGAAGCTGAGAAAAAGAGAGATAAAAAAATCCAGGAGTATGAGGGGAAAATTAGAGAATTAAGTGATACACTAAAAAGAAATAATATACGCATAATTGGTATCCCAGAGGAGGAAGAGAGAGGGAAAGGTGCTGAAGGGGTACTTGAAGAAATAATAGCTGAGAACTTCCCTGAACTGGGGAAGGAAAAAGGCATTGAAATCCAAGAGGCACAGAGAACTCCCTTCAGACGTAACTTGAATCGATCTTCTGCACAACATATCATAGTGAAACTGGCAAAATACAAGGATAAAGAGAAAATTCTGAAAGCAGCAAGGGGTAAACGTGCCCTCACATATAAAGGGAGACCTATAAGACTCGTGACTGATCTCTCTTTTGAAACTTGGCAGGCCAGAAAGAATTGGCACGAGATTTTCAGGGTGCTAGACAGAAAAAATATGCAGCCGAGAATCCTTTATCCAGCAAGTCTGTCATTTAGAATAGAAGGGGAGATTAAGGTCTTCCCAAACAAACAAAAACTGAAGGAATTTGTCACCACTAAACCAGCCCTACAAGAGATCCTAAGGGGGACCCTGTGAGACAAAGTCCCAGAGACATCACTACAAGCATAAAACATACAGACATCACAATGACTCTCAACCCTTATCTTTCTATAATAACACTGAATGTAAATGGATTAAATGCGCCAACCAAAAGACATAGGGTATCAGAATGGATAAAAAAACACAAGACCTATCTATTTGCTGTGTACAAGAGACTCATTTTGGACCTGAGGACACCTTTAGATTGAGAGTGAGGGGATGGAGAACTATTTATCATGCAACTGGAAGCCAAAAGAAAGCTGGAGTAGCCATACTTATATCAGACAAACTAGACTTCAAATTAAAGGCTGTAACAAGAGATGAAGAAGGACATTATATAATAGTTACAGGGTCTATCCATCAGGAAGAGCTAACAATTATAAATGTCTATGCGACGAATACCGGAGCCCCCAAATATATAAAACAATTACTCATAAACATAAGCAACCTTATGGATAAGAATGTGGTAATTGCAGGGGACTTTAACACCCCACTTACAGAAATGGATAGATCATCTAGACACACGGTCAATAAAGAAACAAGGGCCCTGAATGACACATTGGATCAGATGGACTTGACAGATATATTTAGAACTGTGCATCCCAAAGCAACAGTATACTTTCTTCTCGAGTGCACATGGAACATTCTCCAAGATAGATCATATACTGGGTCACAAAAGAGCCCTTCATAAGTTTACAAGAATTGAAATTATACCATGCTTACTTTCAGACCACAATGCTATGAAGCTTGAAATCAACCACAGAAAAAAGTCTGGAAAACCTCCAAAAGCATGGAGGTTAAAGAACACCCTACTAACGAATGAGTGGGTCAACCAGGCAATTAGAGAAGAAATTAAAAAATATATGGAAACAAACAAAAATGAAAATACAACAATCCAAACGCTTTGGGACGCAGCGAAGGCAGTCCTGAGAGGAAAATACATTGCAATCCAGGCCTATCTCAAGAAACAAGAAAAATCCCAAATACAAAATCTAACAGCATACCTAAAGGAACTAGAAGCAGAACAGCAAAGGCAGCCTAAACCCAGCAGAAGAAGAGAAATAATAAAGATCAGAGCAGAAATAAACAATATAGAATCTAAAAAAACTGTAGAGCAGATCAACAAAACCAAGAGTTGGTTTTCTGAAAAAATAAACAAAACTGACAAACCTCTAGCCAGGCTTCTCAAAAAGAAAAGGGAGATGACCCAAATAGATAAAATCATGAATGAAAATGGAATGATTACAACCAATCCCTCAGAGATACAAACAATTATCAGGGAATACTATGAAAAATTATATGCCAACAAATTGGACAACCTGGAAGAAATGGACAAATTCCTGAACACCCACACTCTTCCAAAACTCAATCAGGAGGAAATAGAAAGCTTGAACAGACCCATAACCAGCGAAGAAATTGAATCGGTTATCAAAAATCTCCCAACAAATAAGAGTCCAGGACCAGATGGCTTCCCAGGGGAGTTCTACCAGACGTTTAAAGCAGAGATAATACCTATCCTTCTCAAGCTATTCCAAGAAATAGAAAGGGAAGGAAAACTCCCAGACTCATTCTATGAAGCCAGTATTACTTTGATTCCTAAACCAGACAGAGACCCAGTAAAAAAAGAGAACTACAGGCCAATATCCCTGATGAATATGGATGCAAAATTTCTCAAAAAGATACTAGCAAATCGATTTTAACGGCATATAAAAAGAATTATTCACCATGATCAAGTGGGATTCATTCCTGGGATGCAGGGCTGGCTCAACATTCGCAAATCAATCAACGTGATACATCACATTAACAAAAACAAAAGAGAAGAACCATATGATCCTGTCAATCGATGCAGAAAAGGCCTTCGACAAAATCCAGCACCCTTTCTTAATAAAAACCCTTGAGAAAGTCGGGATAGAAGGAACATACTTAAAGATCATAAAAGCCATTTATGAAAAGCCCACAGCTAACATCATCCTCCATGGGGAAAAACTGACAGCTTTTTCCCTGAGATCAGGAACACGACAAGGATGCCCACTCTCACCGCTGCTGTTTAACATAGTGCTGGAAGTTCTAGCATCAGCAATCAGACAACAAAAGGAAATCAAAGGCATCAAAATTGGCAAAGATGAAGTCAAGCTTTCGCTTTTTGCAGATGACATGATATTATACATGGAAAATCCAATAGACTCCACCAAAAGTCTGCTAGAACTGATACATGAATTCAGCAAAGTTGCAGGATACAAAATCAATGTACAGAAATCAGTTGCATTCTTATACACTAACAATGAAGCAACAGAAAGGCAAATAAAGAAACTGATCCCATTCACAATGGCACCAAGAAGCATAAAATACGTAGGAATAAATCTAACCAAAGATGTAAAGGATCTGTATGCTGAAAACTATAGAAAGCTTATGAAGGAAATTGAAGAAGATTGAAAGAAATGGAAAGACATTCCCTGCTCATGGATTGGAAAAATAAATATTGTCAAAATGTCAATACTACCCAAAACTATCTACACATTCAATGCAATCCCAATCAAAATTGCACCAGCATTCTTCTCGAAACTAGAACAAGCAATCCTAAAATTCATATGGAACCACAAAAGGCCCCGAATAGCCAAAGGAATTTTGAAGAAGAAGACCAAAGCAGGAGGCATCACAATCCCAGACATTAGCCTCTACTACAAAGCTGTCATCATCAAGACAGCATGGTATTGGCACAAAAACAGACACATAGACCAATGGAATAGAATAGCAACCCCAGAACTAGACCCACAAACGTATGGCCAACTCATCTTTGACAAAGCAGGAAAGAACATCCAATGGAAAAAAGACAGCCTCTTTAACAAATGGTGCTGGGAGAACTGGACAGCAACATGCAGAAGGTTGAAACTAGACCACTTTCTCACACCATTCACAAAAATAAACTCAAAATGGATAAAGGACCTAAATGTGAGGCAGGAAACCATCCAAACCTTAGAGGAGAAAGCAGGAAAAGACCTCTCTGACCTCAGCCGTAGCAATCTCTTACTCGACACATCCCCAAAGGCAAGGGAATTAAAAGCAAAAGTGAATTACTGGGACCTTATGAAGATAAAAAGCTTCTGCACAGCAAAGGAAACAACCACCAAAACTAAAAGGCAACCAACGGAATGGGAAAAGATATTCGCAAATGACATATCGGACAAAGGGCTAGTCTCCAAAATCTATAAAGAGCTCACCAAACTCCACACCCGAAAAACAAATAACCCAGTGAAGAAATGGGCAGAAAACATGAATAGACACTTCTCTAAAGAAGACATCCGGATGGCCAACAGGCACATGAAAAGATGTTCAGCGTCGCTCCTTATCAGGGAAATACAAATCAAAACCACACTCAGGTATCACCTCACGCCAGTCAGAGTGGCCAAAATGAACAAATCAGGAGACTATAGATGCTGGCGAGGATGTGGAGAAACGGGAACCCTCTTCCACTGTTGGTGGGAATGCAAAGTGGTGCAGCCGCTCTGGGAAGCAGTGTGGAGGTTCCTCAGAAAATTAAAAATAGACCTACCCTATGACCCAGCAATAGCACTGCTAGGAATTTATCCAAGGGAGACAGGAGTACTGATGCATAGGTCCACTTGTACCCCAATGTTCATAGCAGCACTCTCAACAATAGCCAAATTATGGAAAGAGCCTAAATGTCCATCAACTGATGAATGGATAAGGAAATTGTGGTTTATATACACAATGGAATATTACGTGGCAATGAGAAAAAATGAAATATGGCCTTTTGTAGCAACGTGGATGGAACTGGAGAGTGTGATGCTAAGTGAAATAAGCCATACAGAGAAAGACAGATACCATATGGTTTCACTCTTATGTGGATCCTGAGAAACTTAACAGGAACCCATGGGGGAGGGGAAGGGAAAAAAAAAAAAAAGAGGTTAGAATGGGACAGAGCCAAAGCATAATAGACTGTTAAAAAGTGAGAACAAACTGAGGGTTGATGGGGGGTGGGAGTGAGGAGAGGGTGGGTGATGGGTATTGAGGAGGGCACCTTTTGGGATGAGCACTGGGTGTTGTATGGAAACCAATTTGTCAATAAATTTCATAAAAAAAAAATAAAATAAAAAATAAAAAAAGAATTATGTCTCCAAAATATATATATATATATAAATATATATATATTTATATTATATTTATATATATATATATAAATTGATATAAATATATATATTTCTTTCTACTCATAGGTTGATATTATACTGCTTTAATTTTAAAGGATTATAATATGCCTTAATATCTTATAGGGTAACCTCTTCTCCTTTGCTCTTCCTTTATCTGGTTTTTCTGGATGTTTTTTCTTCCTTCTTCCAAATTAACTTTATAATTAAGATGTCTGGCTGTAGAAAATGATTTTATTTATATTTTTGTTAGGGATACAATAAATTTACTAACTCATAAAAATAGTCAACACATATTTTGTATAAGTATTATATACTGCACTTTTACAATAAAGTGAGTTAGAGAAAAGAAAATGTTATTACATAAATCATAAGGAAAAGAAAATACATTTACAGTACTGTAGTGTAAGCAATTTGCACTAAGTGAATCCACACAGTTCGAACCTGTGTTGTTCAAGGGTAAACTGTACTATATCAACAGGAATGGAGTAGTCATATTGTTCAAGGGTAAACAGCCACACTTACATCAGACAAACTAGATTTTCAAATGATGACTCTAACAAGAGATGAATAAAGGCATTATATCATAATTAAGGGGTCTATCCATCAAGAAGACCTAATTGTAAGTATTTATGCCCCCAATGTGAAACTCCAAATATATAAGTCAGTTAATCACAAACATAAGCAAACTTACTGATAATAATACTGTAATTGTAGGTGAATTTAATAATCCACTTACAATAGACAGATCATCTAAGCAGAAAATCAATAGGGAAACAACAGCTCTGAATGACACATTGGACTAGATGGACTTAATAGATATATTCAGAATTTTTCATCCTAAAATAGCAGGATACCCATTCTTCTTGACTACACATGGAACATTCTGTTTCTGTCCTGTTGATATAGTACAGTTTACCCACATCACACCCCAAAATCTTTCTTTTGTCTTTAGCTGAAGATGGTGTTTAAGATGGTGGCCTGGGCCAAGGGGGATATCTCCCCAGGTAACGTGAGGTATACATGTTAATAAAACTGTTTAATTTTCTCCTATTAATCTTTTTTTTCAAAAAAATTTTAATGTTTATTTTTGAAGGAGAGACAGAGTGCAAGTGGGGGAGGTACAAAGACAGAGGGAGACACAGAGTCCGAAGCAGGCTCCATGCTCTGAGCTGTCGTCACAGAACCCAATGCAGGCCTCAAACTCACAGAACACAAGATCATGACATGAGTGGAAGTTGGATGCTTAAATGATTGACCCACCCAGGCACCCCTCCTATTAATCTTTTATTAAAGGGGTCTCAGGCAAAAACCTAGAAGGGTAGAGGAAAAATTATTTTTCCTCCCCTATACTATTTATCCATTACATGTCAATATTAGGCCTTTAGAACAATAGTTATTATAAACATCTGCTTAAAGATGACAAAGGTGAAAAAAAGAAAGCGTTGCCACATAACAACAGAAACTCTTGTTTAGGTGCCAAGTAAAAAATTTGTTCAAAAAATATACTGCATGTCTAGATGATAGGCAAGTTTTAGATAAGAAAATAAGACAATGTTCCAGATTTTCTTTATTGGCTTTGTTTTGTGACTTTACAGTTTAGAGTATGACTTTGTAAATCAAATTGTGGATATCTAAGTTCAGTACTGAATATCAAAAATACATTAAGGTCAACATAACTACCAATGATCTTGAAATATCCACACAATTATGTCTTATCCAAATGCAGAGCATATATACATAGTCATTGAGAATGATAATAATTATAGCAATTTAAACTAAAGATCTATTAAAGATCTATTAAATAAGAATTGTGACTATGACCACTAAATTTTTTTTACCTAACACACACTCTAAGGAAATATTTAATGAACACGTGGTTGTTACTAAGAAAGACAGTGAGAAAAATATGGCCTTATCAATTAGACACTTTCTTTAAAAATGTGACAGTATTGTCAGTGAGAATTCAGCCATCTAGTCAATTCATGTCAATATTTTACTGACAAAAATGCCCTAATAGAATCCTTGACCTTCAATAGAGTTTAAATGTATAAAGCACAAATCATTAATGATTTTTCAAAAATCACACAATAGCAATTTTGACATTTTACAAGGTCATTTTTCAGAAGCATAAATGGATAAAGGCTTCATTCTGTAAAATTGCTAACATAACTTTTATTAAATTGTATAAAATTAAAATTAATAATGTCAATCATATTTCATATTTTCTTTACTAGCATTAAAAACTATATGACAAAAATAATTTAAATCAAAAATGGTCACTTCTACATTTCTGACCATCATACTCCACTGTGAATGAAGTCATGAGCATGTAACTTAAGATGAAATCTTAGAAATCTAGAGAATAAGTACAATAGAAACAATTAAATTAATAATCTGTGGTTTTAAACAGCTTTTCTCCTTTTCCGAGGCGAATTACTTATATAGGACTATCTGCTTTAAGTTTGGATTTTATAAGGATGCCCAACTTTTACAATTTTTTTTCACTAACTAAAATCCTAGACTCAGAAAACATACTCTTCGGTTATTAACTGTTTTAACCAATATAAGAACATATTCAAATGATCTTTACAGAAAGCTAAGCCAGCATATTTCATTCATCAATTGTCTCCCTTGCAAACTGTGAGATATGTGTTTATAGCTATAATGAATTATACATTAACAAAAATTGCCAATTTTCCATAATGAATCAGTCCCAATTTTATTTCAAAATGTGGCTGAAAATATCCAGTGAGAGCAGTTCAACTATAGAATAACCTCCCAAACCCTTATCTCCAGACCAGATTGCTTTTGTGGGTCTCAGACCATATGCTTTTCTAGTTACTGAACATTTCCAGCTGAGTCTTATACTCTACAGGATCCATAGTTCATTCTTTATCCTACCAAACCTTATATCTTGTCTGTATTATCTCAGTGACTGGCACCCCAGATACCTCCAATAGCCCTAAACTCCACAGAATTCCAATCTGGCTTCCATCCATACCAACTCTTAGAAAATACTTATGTTCAGATCACAAATATTCTCCATGCTCCCAAACAAATCTAAAAGATTTTTTGCTGTCTTCATCCAACTTCTTAGCATTATTCTATATGATCAAATCGGTCATTTCATCCTGAAATATTTTCTCCTCTTGGCTTTTATGATGGCACATTTTCTTCATTTTGCTCCTTCTTTTGCTGGCACTTCATTCATAGACTCTTCTCTTCTATTGGCCCTTGAAATGTTGGTGTTGCCCAGAGATTAATCCTGGCCCTCTTCTTCTTCTTCTTTGTTTTTTTTTTTTTTTTTTTTTTGTGTGTGTGTGTGTGTGTCTGCAATCCTTTATGTAATTTTATCCATTTTCATGGTATTAAATCCCATATGCATGCAGATGAAGTCCCACAGTCTCTTTCAAACCCAGATATTCTTCTGAACTCCAATTTTCCACATACAGCTACCTATAGGACACAGCCACTAACCTATCTTATATCTCAAACTCAGTAGGTCTGAAATCTAACTTTTGATTTTCCCATTCTTCCCCATCTTACTAAGTAGCACCATCATCCATCCCATGAGAATTATATTCAACTTCTCTTTCCACCCTTCTTCTCTGTCTCTCACCTCCCCAAGTTAAAGGTCATTAATAATTTTAATTTCACTTTCTAAATATTTACCTCACTCCTTTATATTGCCACTGCCACTACCCTGGTTCAAGGTATTAAAATCTCTAGACTATTATTAAAAAGCCTCCTAAATGTTTTCCTATCAATCTTTCATCTTCCTACAGAAAATGATCATTCAAAAATGCAATCTGATCATATTGTTCCAAACCCCTAATTAAAAAATCCATTAAAGTTTAACCACAGGTCACACTAAAAAGGTCCTATACTAGTTGACTCCCACATGTTATCTCCCCCCTGTCCTTCATACCACATTCTGCAAGAAAATATTTTATGCCTTTCTACCAAACATGTGTTGTTTTGTCATATCTACCCTTGTTCATGCAGCTTCATCTGCCCTGAATACCCTTCTATTTTTGGAAAAAATCTGCATATAACTCAAGTTATATGTTTTTTTCTATGAAAATATCTGGACTCATTTTTAATTATTCTTCAATAATAATAATATTATTCTTTCATGGCTCTTTACAGCAGTTACCCCATTGTGGTATAGTAATTACTTTATGTATAGCAGATACTTTATGTATCTACCTCTCTTTTGAAAAATAATGAGTTCCTCAAGGGACATAAAACAACTTATTTATCTTAGTATATCTAACTGCCAAGAACATGGTGGCCTGAGATACAATACTCTTTCCAGAGAAGGCCTACTGCCTTCCTTTACCAGTAAACCTATATAGTAGGAGGTGCTTCACCCTCTGTATTAGCACTGAATACCCTATCAAGTGTCTTGAGTCTTGCCACACATTGGTGTGATATCATCAATGTCAAATAAAATGCAAAAAGTTTTCATTTTTGTAAATGCTTTATAGAAATACATATAAACATATAGATCTACCTATGGCCAAATGTTTAAATTGCTTAGAACACTACACCAAGTTCATGTGTCCAAATCTTACTGTGTTGGTTACCTTAGTTGTGTACCAATTCTGTGCAATGTCAAGTAATAATATTAATAAATTGAATGTCTAAAAAATGAGAATTTTAGAACCCTATTCTTCTTTAAAAATGTTTATTTATTTATCATGAGAGAGAGAAGGGGAGGGGCAGTGAGAGAGGGAGAGAGAAAGCCCCAAGCAGTCAATGCACTGTCAGTGCAGAGCCCGATACAAGGCTCGATCTCAAGAACCATGAGATCATGGCCTGAGCCAAAATCAAGAATAGGACTCTAAACCAACTGAGCCACCCAGGCATTCCTAGAACCATATTCTGGTCCATCATGCAGATATACTAACATTTGATAATATAATAAATTATTAAAATACTTAAATTGTCATCATTGAAAAAAAAAGCATGTGAAATAGAATAAAAATGCCAGTAATTAACAAGAATGCAATTTGATTTGCACTAAAAGAACAAATGGTAAGTAAAACCTAGGAGGGAAGTGATAGCATCTTTAGTATTACTATTAATGGAACAAAAGGAACCTAATCATACCAGCTTCTCCTTTCAAAGAAAATTACAAATATCCTAGTAGCACCACATGTCACAGAGCAGTTACTTTTATTGTCTTCTATTAAAAGCAATCAGATGCTAGAAATCAGATGCTATTCTTCTATTAAAAGAAATCAGATGCTAACACATTGCCAGGAGTATGTTATCAGTCTACTCTTATCACATGAAGCCAGACACAGTTGAATCTCAGTAAACCATCCAAATGGAAGGAATATCGATAATCAACAATAGTTATCTTTGCCATGTAAACGTATCACATAGCTTGTTTAGATTCCCATAAAATTAATTTCAATTAACAAATGTGATCCTGAAGCCAGCAATAACAGGTAACAGAAAGCATAAGGAAACGGTCCTGAAGAGGTAGGGAAAAATCAGACTAGTACTAATATTTGGCCAAAGATAAACCAAAGGCAGACCACATGTATATGGAAAACTTAGCCAAGGATGGATAGCAACTCCAACATAAGTTCACTCTTTCTAGATTGGCTTTATATTGGGATATATGCTTTGCAATACACTGTACATAACTTTTTTTTTAGTGGGCAAATTAAATCATTCAGTTCGGTCACTTCATGAGTATATTTTTACTTGGCCCAATTAATAGACATATATTAACACCATAAGCTAGGTAGCATTGGGTAGGCAAGAATAAGGTACTTCAAGGGCATGATCATACATGAACAGTCTATCCTTATCTGTGGAACAGATGACTGGATCTTAAACAGAGATTTTTTTTATCATAGAGCTTTCATCGGTACAGTCACACTGCAGAGAAATGTAGTAGTATTTATAAGCATGGGCTATGGATTCATCCTTGTTTTAATGGATCCTATTTCCATGTCTTTGCTCATACAGCAAGTATAGCAAAGTGGTGAAGCATGTGGGCTGTGGAACCATCCTGCTTAAAGTTGGTTTCCAGCTCAACTTTGCTCATTTGCAAAATGGCTACAGAAATGGCATCTATATCATAGGACTAAAAAAAAACTTAAATAAGGGGCATCTGGGTGGTTTAGTCAGTTAAGTGTCAGACTCTTGATTTCAACTCAGGTCCTGATCTTGTGGTTTGTGAGATCAAGCCCCATGTTGGGCTCTACACTGATAGCGCAGAGACTGACTGGGATTCTCTCTCTCCCTCTCTCTCTGCTCCTCCCCCACTCATACTTGCTCAGCTTTCTCTCTCTCCCTCTCTCTCTCTCTCTCTCTCTCTCTCTCAAAATAAATAAACATTATAAAAAATGAAATAATCCATGTAGAACATTTAACAAAGTATCGGGCATATAGTAAGTGTACCACAAACATTAACACTTCTAATTGTTAAAATTGTCAATTTTGTTATGAGTCTCTTATGTGTATTTATCTTCATTCTCACAGAATTCCTTTTGATGGTCCTTCTATTTCCTGATCATTATCTTATTTTAAAGTTCTTTACATAGAGATACTAAGGGATTACATGGATTCCTTAAGGTCAAAAACAAATCAGGAATTAGACATTTACTTATGTACACTGAAGTTCTATTTAAAGTGGACCAACCATAAATTATACAACTTTATTGTCTAAATAAACAATAGGCCACTAGTGAAAAAACCCTACCTTTCACATTTGAAAATTTTAACATCTGTAGAATTTACATACACAAATATATATTGGTATAGCTTTATATATTAATATAATATATATAGCAGAATTTATATATAAAATATAAACACATAAATGAAGTTAATAAATATATTTTATATAATTTTATATGCTTACATAATATATAAATCAAATTTATATATATAGATAAGTATATAGCCATACACACACACACACACACACACACACACACACATACACACAGCTAAATACAGAGAATTACTAAATCATCATAACTAAACTGGGCAAATTAACAAACTACCAAAGCCAGACTAAATTATGTAGATATCTGGTATTTAATCAGTCATAAGATATACACACACACACACACAAACACATACACGCACACAGACCAAATGAATTATTAAATATACACATTTCCTACTATGTGCAGACATTTGGATTTAGACCCATATTTTATTTGCCTTGGCATTATGAAACTGTAATTCATTAGTGTGTTCAA
This sequence comes from Prionailurus bengalensis, assembly GCF_016509475.1. Taxonomy (NCBI): domain Eukaryota; kingdom Metazoa; phylum Chordata; class Mammalia; order Carnivora; family Felidae; genus Prionailurus; species Prionailurus bengalensis. The sequence goes on along the minus strand of NC_057361.1, from coordinate 77,612,723 downwards.
TGCACACTTACATTTGCCAGAAGCTGTAGTTCATGCTGGGAAACAACAGTAAATTAAATGGAAATACTTCTCTCTGCCTCCAAGAAGTTCAGTGTCTGATGAGGGACACAAGTTAGTAAGATTATAATATATTGTGAAGACTGCATTATGATGGAAATGTCATCTAAATAGACACCAAATGATGAACTGATGAAAGTGTGTTCAGAAAGAAGTTGCAAAGTCTTGTAACTGTCTCTGTTCCAGGAACAAAAGAGTTCAGTCTAAGGACAATTTAGGCAAGTAAGTAAATTAGGCAGTTAAATACAGAGGCAAATGACCTTGAAACACATGAGGAAGAGTTTAGATGTCCCCTTGAAGACAATAATTTGTTATTAGTTAGTGAAATATTAGTTATTAGTTAGTGAAATTTTCCAAGCATGGGAGTGCAATAATAATTTACACTTTAGAAAGACAATTCTGACTAGGCTGTAGATAACTGATCACAAGGAAATAAGACTGAATGCAAAAACCAGTTAGAATTCTGTTGAAGTCATCAAGGAGAGAGATGTTATAGAACCTGTAATGGCTGGGAAATAAAATTGTATATATTCATGTGGTAGGCATCTTCTTAAATGGTTCCCAAATGCAACCTGCCCCTGGTATTCATGCCCTCGAGTAATGATGAAATTAGGCTACAAAAGACTGAGTTCCATTCTGTTTTCACTTGCTCTTCACTCCTTCCTGGTATTTACGCTTTAATGAAGCAAACTGCCTTTTATGAATAGCACTACTGAGAGGTCTCTGAGGCAACGAACTGAGGGCAGCCTCTGGACGACAGCCAGCAAAGAAAAGTGGAGGCCCTCAGTCCAGTAGCCCCAAAGAAAATGAATGCTTCCCAAAATCATATGGGTGAGCTTAAGAATGATTATTCCCCATTCAAGCCTTTGTATTAGACCATAATCTGACAACATTATATGCTTCCTTGTCAGGGACCTTGAGGCAGAAGACAAAGCTGAGCTCTGCCAAGATTCCTGAAACTGAGAAAATAAATGTGTGCTCTTTCAAGCTGCTCAATCTTCAGGTAATTTGTATGTAGCTATAGGTAACTAACATTATCCACAAAAATAAAATAAGAAGTTAAAGTTATTTTAACATGATAGTCATACACAAAAATGTGAACGTGTTTTCAAGAGCAATTGTCTTCCTAGAGGCATGTGTTAAAATGAAACTGATATGTTTACGCTATAATCTTGGATTTCTTGAGTCATCTTCCATACAGTATCAGTATTTGGAAAGCACCTAATAACAAAATTTAGCTCACTCAATCAATCCTTTTGCAATATATACATGTATCAAATCATTAAAATGTACACCCTAAATGTATACAATATTATGTCAATTATATCACAATAAAGCTGGAAAAAATAAAAAACAAAAGATGAAATTGATATAAATAAAAATAATAATAATAAAATTATAAAAAGGAAAGTTTAAAACTAGGGAAAACTTAGTAACAACCATATATCACTGAATAACCTATTAAAAAGAAAGAATTAGGTGTACCTGGGTGGCTCAGTCAGTTAAGCGTCCGACTTCAGCTCAGGGCATGATCTCAGTTTGAGCCCTGTGTCAGACTCTGTACTGACAGCTCAGAGCCTGGAGCCTGTTTTCGATTTTGTGTCTCCTTCTCTCTCTCTGTCCATTCCCTACTCATGCTTGCTCTCTCTCTCTCTCTCTCTCTCTCTCTAAAAAATAAGTAAACATTCAAAAAATTTAAAAGAATTAAATTTACTCTCACTGACAAGGACTAACTGACTAAAGAGATTACTTATATATAATGCCTCAGAAAAGCTACCATATTTGAATTTCTCTAAATTAAATATATTTCTTAAATCAGAGAAATCTTTTTCATACTTCTTATATCATGCAAGATATAGGCTGGAAATTCATTAAGTGCCATCAATATACAACTGGAATAAAACATACCCCTTTGCTGTTTTATATAGCTGTGTTAAAATTTTCCACTGGAATTTATTATAAATAATTTCCATTTGGTAAAATAAACCTTTATTTTTTTTCAAAATAAAACAAATTTAGCTAGAACAATAATTGTAAATGTCAATGAGTATCTGTGTGAATTGTAAATGCTATCAACTTAATACCTGTTATTGTGCCTAATCAATACAATACTTATCTGCAAAAATTACTGAAATGGGGAGAGACAGTCTCACTAACTCATGGCTAAAAAGTGTCATATTAAAATAACACAGTGTTTATAATGTTATGAAGTTAACCTTAAGAAGCTCCATGAAAACCTGCTCTAATTACTTTATATATCCTATGTATATTAATATATCCTTACCAAATGCATAATGACATGAAGACCACATTACTAAATTCATTATGAGAAGAGACAGCCTCAAGTCATACCAATGCTTTACAATTGATAGATTCTACACAGAAAATACCTTAAAAAATCTTAGAAAAAAATAACTTTATTCCCTTCCATGAGCGTACAACTTTCTACTTTGGTTTAAGTTCTAAAGAACTTACTTCAGTACCAGGATAATAGGATTACACACTTCACAAGATAATACAATGTATGTGAAACTATAGCATTAAGAAAGGATCAGTAAACTATGCAACAACATGTACAAATAGCATAAAAGCCATTAAAAGCCATTGTTAGGACTCTTAAATGTAGAGAACTGATGGTTATCAGAGGGAAGGTGGGTGGGGGAATGGTTGAAACAGGTGATGGGGATTAAGAGTACATTCAGTAATGTATAGAAAACGTTGAACTACTATATGGTACATCGGAAACTAATATAACACTGTATGTTAACTATACTGGAATTAAATTTTTTTAAAAATAAAAAAAAATCAAAGCCATGGTTACAAAATAAGAAATTGATTAAGAATAAACCTGGGTTCAAAGTTCAGCTTTGACACTTACTAGCTATGTAAAAAAGACATATAATTAAATCTCCCATAGTCTCAGTTTCTCTACCTATAAAACAATAATAATAGTATCCAGGGTTGATGTGAGGATTAAATGAGATATGGATTTAAAATGCTTATGCAGAGACTGTTAAAAACTGAGAACAAACTGAGGGTTGATGAGGGGTGGGAGGGAGGGGAGGGTGGGTGATGGGTATTGAGGAGGGCACCTTTTGGGATGAGCACTGGGTGTTGTATGGAAACCAATTTGACAATAAATTTCATATATTAAAAAATAAATAAATAAATAAATAAATAAATAAATAAATAAATAAATAAAATGCTTATGCAGTTGTTGGGACATAGTAAATGCTTAATAAGTGTGCTATTAGTATTATTAGTAGTGATGGTATTAGTGGTAGAAGTAGCACAATGACCACATCATCATCAATATATAAAGATAAGCCATTTTGACGCCTACTCCTTTAGCAAGATGAAGACACATGGTCTCAGTTTCTCTCTACAGTTAGCAACTCTTATAATTAATGTCATGCATCTCTGGCTCACAAATTCCTTGTTTCCTCTTCTACATAACAGACGTAATTGTTTGATGCTGTAACATGCTAATCAGAAATGAATGTGTGTATCATCATAAGTTAAATTATATACAGGTATATATGGTGTTTAGTTGGCTGCCTGAAAGAATTAAGCCTTCTTGGTTTGTTTCCATGTGTATTAAAGCTTGTACTACAGAGCATGCATATTGTGTCATTAAGATGACAGATTGTTTGTGAGGACACCAGGTCTCTCAGCACACTTTAGCACTATTTTATAGGGAGCAGGCACTCTGGGACTGACATCTCATTATTTTCAAGCCAATTCCAAGAATTTCTATATTATAAAGACAGACATGAATTAGATTTTACCACTCTCATGTTTTTTTTTTTTCATTACTACACTAAATATAGGAGACTGTATTAAACAACAAAATAAGGGTGGGTATATTCAAAAGGAGCCAGCTGATTCAATGACTAAGAAACACAATTTAAAATATGATCCTAGAGGAAAAGTGCTTTTACATAAATACATCTTCAAATTCAGTTCCACCATAATTTTGAAGCTATGCCCAATATCTCAAAATGACATTTATATGCATTTGAAATAATTATAACACCTCAATTTTCTGTTATTATTAAAACTAAATTACACTACAGGAATATATTATTGAAGAAGCTAAATTTCATTAACGTTTTATGTTTATTTATCATATTTCCTCCAAGCAACATTAAAACCAAACAACTTCCACACAATCTTTATTCTTCCTGAAGCCTTTAGAGAACTTTAGAATTTCTAATTAGAATTAGCAGTTATAACCTACATTTCTTATTATTAAGTTTAGTTAATATTAACCTTCATTACTTTAACTCTTATATAGTATCACTCTTAACTGTAATTACTATAGATTTTTAAGGAAAATGATACTATTTCTATAGCTTTGATAGGTATGTGGTCCCAAATACCAGCAAATTGAATACTAAACTAGAACCCATATACAAATTCTAACAGTAACATATGTAATATATATTCAAAATTACTAACAGGGTCTTTTGCAGCTGCATCTAATACATACATATTTTTTTTTCATTTAACCAGAGAGCATTTTGAGGTATTTTTTGTCATACACCATCATTAATGCTTATAAGAACCTACATATTATAATCATGGGAACACAGAATTTGGGAACTAGAAGACCTTAGAGATTAAGAGTAAGAATTCCTACTGATCAGGATATCATCATGTCTTGCCCAAACTACTGGTGGTTTATTCACAGTCAATGCTCTATCACATATCTGTGAATTCCCATCCTCTAGATGTCTGCCAAAGGTCTGCTCAATAGTCAATTATTAAATTATTGGGTCCCTAAAGCTTAAAAAACAAAACCCCATTTCCTCAGTATAAAGTTCCCTTTACCAGTTTCACCTTCAAGTCCCAACTCAAAAGGCTGTGCTTTCAACAGCTGTACCTAACCCAATACACACCCCACCCTGTATGCACTTTACCCCACCTCCAAACTTTTCTAATAGTGTTCTCTGACTAGAATGTCTCCTTTCCTTCTTTCTCTTTTGAAATTCTACTTAAATATCAAGGCCCAGCTCAAATTATACCACATGTGGGATCTCTAATTGCCCTACTCAAAAGGAACTATATTTTCATCCTGGGCTCCTATTAAAAAAATATCTATGCTAACATGAAATACAACTTGACTAAATGTAGTGTACCTCTCTCTCTCTCCCTCACTAGATGGTAAGTTCCTTGGTGCAGAAAACAAGACCTTATTCATTTCTCTCTCTCCCACTGAATATAGTAACTTGCATATAGTCAGTACTCTATAAACAAAAATTAAATGAAATGAGACATCCATTCTCTCCTAAATTAGAAATAATTTGGTTTATTAATAAAAAATTAAAAATTGTTTGTTTTCTCTATAACTCTAAGTAATTCAACTAGAAAATATAATTTGATGGTACTCCCACATATTATTTACACATTTAAATATTATAGGAATTAGAGGTATTGTTTTTAAGTATATTTATTTTATTTTGAGAAAGAGAGTGTGAGCAGGGGAGTGGTAAAGAGACAGGCAGAGAGGATCCCAAGCAGGTTCTGTGCTGTCAGCACAGAGCCTGATGCTGGGCTCAAACTCATAAACTGTGAGATTATGACCTGAGCTGAAATCGAGAGTCAGACACTCAACCGACTAAACCACCCAGGCACCCCAGGAATCAGAGACATTTAAAAATTTCTTTCTATTTAGCAGTCTGAAGCACTTGGAACTCCTAGGTTAAACATTTTCTTAACACAGACTAGTAATGCTTTCAATGTATTTAGGGAGAATGGAGACATGAGCTCTCCATGATTTCCTTGCAACAGGAGAAAATTCTCAGAGGTTTTGGAACACCGGGTCTAAGAGCTTCAGAAATAAGTCTTAGAAACAATGAGTGTGTTTCTCCTTCCTGAATGCAGCTGAGTAGCAAACCAAAGCAAAATGGGAAAGAAAGTGGATCCCTGGAGCTAGGAGAGCCAGAGTAGTGTGTTTGGAGTTCACTGGAGCCAGAGCCTCTTGATTTCTTACTGATCCTGCCACCTGTTGGCCAAATTATGAATCAAGGCACTGCAAGTGACCAGGAATTTCAGCTGTTATAGTAAGATCAATCAATAGTTACTAAGTGTTATTAAAATAAATGAGAGTATTGTCTCATTAAATTTTATTTTGGCTACATTATTTATGTCTGGAATATGCTACTATACTTAATTATTCCTTTAAATGTCCCTTCAGAAAATAAATCTTAATAAAAGTAAGATTACTGAAAGGCGCCCCTGACCAGATTTATACTCAAATATTAAAACTTAGGAAAAAGTAGAAATAGTAGTATCACACATAAAATTCAGAGAATTAGAGCTAAGAATAATGGGAATGTGGTGCTTTCATCATTGAGGAGATGAGAACTTTTATATAATTTTTATTAGGTTTTAGCAGCTGCAGTAAGAATTGCTTCTATTATAACTGATTGGCTCTACAAAGTCCTGCTCAGAAGACCAGGAAATTCTCTTACTGAATTAACACCTGTATTAAGTATCAACAACTAAAGGAAAACACACATACACAGACAGCATCATGTTAAATGAAAGGGAAAGGAAATTAATATTTGTTAAGTGCCTACTATACTAAGTACTGTGCTGGGTGCTTTAAATATATAACCTTACTTAATTCTCACAACACTACTAGATAAACATTAGTCTACTCATTTTATGGATGAGAAAATTCAGTCTCAGAGGTTACAAGTATTATAGCTGGAATGCAAATACTTGTGACTCCATCTCTGGCCTTTTCCACTATACCACACTACCTGTAGAAACTCTCTAATGGATTTTACACTTACCTCTATGTCTCAAATGTCATTTTCTTCATTTGTAAAATAGAGTCTGGGCTTAATCACTTCTAAGGCCCAGAATAACTCTACAATTTCATGACACCTTTGATTCTTCTGGGACTCAATACAAATAGATCAATAAGTAAAAAAGCAACTGCTCAATATAAAATAAGCAAAGAACTAGAGGGAGAAGTTCACAGAAAAGTAAATTAAAAGTGTCTTCAAATGGAAGAAAAGCTTCTCAACTTCACTCTGAATTTGAGAAGTGAAAATGATAACATAGATGATTTACCTCTGAGATGGACAAAAGTTGCAGGGAAACAGATACTTATATTTTAGGTGCCACTATAGACATGAACTCTTTGGAATGCAATTTGGCAATATGTATCAAAATTATAAAAGTACACAGCATTTCATCCAGGGATTTCATTTCTAGAATTTGTCCTACAGATAGACTTATGTGTACAAAGTTACATACAGATTACACGTTCATGACAACATTGCTGGCAATAGCAGAAGAGACCAGAACTAATCTAAATATCCATTATTTAGACTGGTTAAATAAATTAGGATAAGTCCATACCACAGAATTCTATCCAGTATGAAAAAGTAACACAGTAGACGAACATAAGCTACTATGGAATAACATCCAAGTATGTAAAGTAAAAACAGCAAGAAGCCAAAAACAAAAATGATAAATACACAAATGCTTCTAGAAGCACAGACTATTTCTAGAAGGAATGTGAGAAATTAGTAACATTTTTACATTGTTTTTCTCTGGAGAAAAAGCTGTAAGTCTGGGATAAAGGGATAAGTTTATCATGCATCTTTTTTTTTTTTTTTTTTTTTTTTACTATATGGCTACTTTGATATAAGCATTTTACCTTTTTAACTTACAAAAACATTTATAGTAAATAATAGCTCTGGAGTCACTGAAAAACCCTTTAAATGTGAAGGTTACTGTAGCAAATAAGGAAAAGAAGTAATTCCAGGATTTTTTAAAAATGTCAGATTTCTTCTAATTACCTCTGATGTGTGTGTGTGTGTGTGTGTGTGTGTGTGTGTGTGTGTGAACTTCAATCTACATGCAACAAGAAATACAGCAAAAGCACCTCCAGTGTGCAAGATATAGGAGGGCTGAAAAGGAATAATTTTCACCTCTCTCTTTCTCTGTCGCTTTCTCTCTCTTAATCTTCCAAAATTCACATTATAGGAAATGATGTGACAAATCATACAAGTGAATGGTAAAGCTGCCAAATCCAAGTGCATGGGCATTTGGAATGTATCAATTTCTTGTTGTGAATACTCATCCAAACTGAAAAAATCCTAACTTTACTTGAACTATCAATTTTGCAATAATTAGTAAACTAATAGTTAAAATACCAATGATTATGAGATTGAAAAGTTATCTATATAGTAACAAAATTATGTGTGAAACTCACAAGAGGATAAAGATCTAATAATAAAGCACTCCATTATCAAATCAGTAAAATATACTCAGTAGGTACCAGATTTTGAAAATACAGATTGTAGAAAATATGCTTGTAGGAAAAAAACTATAAAACTTCCTAAGAAAACAAATTGATAAGTAATACAAGTGTAAGAGGAAAGACTATTTATGCACTATGGCACCAATCTTATACTAATTTCATGAAAACTTCTATGCCATTAGCATTCTGTTACATTATTTTCTCTTACATGGTGAATTGACAACTTTATCTCCTCTGCTTCTCAGTAGAAACGATTGTATTATAATAGAGGGATATAACTTACATATTAAACAAAAAAAATAAACCAATATTTTCAGATGGATAACATTTATGCAAATTAAGTTTAAAAGGAAAAGCAGCTATTCTTCTTTAGTTACTTGGTAAAATCTACTTAATAAGTTAATCTATTTATGTTTGTCCAGTGTGGAAAAATTATACATGTATACATTACTAGAATTTTTTTTGCAAAGCACTGAATTCAATATATCAGAATAAGAAATTTGTACTTTAAAAAATAAAATGTACCTTTTATCTGGGTAGCAAAGTTCAGTGCCAATTTTGCAAAGAGATCTGGATTTTCAAACTTGTCCTCCTTAACTTTTAACCAGAAACAGTTCTCAGATAATTCTTTGGGCTCAATCTGAAACAAAAATAACAAAGATAAGTTTCTAAATTATTACTTCATTTTTAATTTTTCAAAGAATTCAATTTCAACAAGTTTCCTTTATTCATCTATCTACTGAACCAATTTTAGGATCCATTAAAATAACACTTTTTAAGTAAATATTCATTGGGGAAGTCACAGAATTCTTTGCATGTACAGAAAAATACACAATAGCAATAAGGCATATAGCAAATTACATTAAAAAAAATCTTCTACTGGAAAGCACCTAAAAAATAATTTAGTAAATCCCTACCCTAACTCACATACATTGTGTTCTGCTCTTGGATTTTTAAAAATGAGGAAACTAAAATTCAGAAAAGTGAAAAAAATTTCCATGTTTACTGGCCAGGATGAAGGTAATAATTATAATAGATGACATCCTCCATACCTCCTATAATGTGTCAGGTACTGTTTTAAGTGAATTGCATATATTACCTAATCTAATTCTTGCAATAATCCTTTGAAGCAGGACCTACTATTATCTGTATGTTAAAGATGAGTAAACTGAGCCCCAGGAAGTTTAAGTGACTGCCCAAACTAGTAGATGGCAAAGATGGGAATTAAACCCAGGCAGTGTTGTTCCAGAGAATTTTGCTCTTAACCAGTGAACTGCAATTCAAAATTAGGACTGTACATGTTCCAGTACAACATGATGCTCTTTGATATGTAAGTACCATTACACTGCATGCTCAAATGCTAAGTGAACATATCACTTCATTTACACACAGAGATAACTGGGCCAACAGCATCTGGATGCTATAGTTTGGTAGATTGTACCTAACAAAAAAAAAATAACTATATTCCAAAAACATGTGTACCTCATTTACTCTTATGAGAAAGTAAAAGTATATTCCTAACCTTAAAAAAGTGGTTTAAGCATGATTATGGTCAAACCAATTACTAGGTAGATAATGTCAGATTTCTCTCTAAGCATGTTCTTGGATAAGTCATTTTCCCAAATGGTGGTCTGACTAATTGTATTTTCATTAAAAGACTAGTTCCTAGTAAACAGGGATAGTGTCAATCTTGATAATAAGCCTTTCAAAAGACATATTCTTATAATAATAAAGCAACATAACATTCAAAAGACAAAAAGAACTTTCATATATTATATCAAAAAATAGTTACATCACTAATGAATACTGTCACCTATTCCATACTACCTAAATATTTAAAACTAAAAAAAAACCTTTCTCTAAGAACTAAAATAACTAAGATAAAAGGGCTCAATAATAATGGAGATTATATTTGAGAATGTTATAGTACTTAAAGTTAACAACAGTATTAAGAATCAAAATTATATTTCATTTAGTGATAGATTTCATAGATTTCATAGATTTCTCTAGCACCATTTTCACTTTGGTTTTCCTTTTGCCTTCTACATAAATTTCAAATTATCTGTGGAATTTCCAATTCTCTGGGTACTAAACTGAAGGATACACATAAGATGGTGAACTCACAAAAGGAAAGCAACTCAATAGTAATGTTCTCAAGCATTATACAGTTCTCATAGGCAGGAATACTTATTCACATATTAACAATCAACTATGAATGGACAAAGCCAAAAACTACTCCAGTTGTAGCATTACCTTTGACCAATTGATTCTCTTCATGGGTACCTCAGGTTTATATATTTTTTTCTGCTTCATCCCATAAGGCAGATCCAGTGGTGCTCCTGGAGGAGGAGGAATGCCTGGGGGAAATGGTGGAACAGGTGCCCCAAACAAAGGTGGTGGTGGTGGTGGTGGTGGTATACCAGTCATTCCAGGTAAAGGAGGTGGAGGAGGAGGGAGAGCTCCTCCAGGCAGAGATGGTGCTGGTGGAGGTGGTGGTGGTGGGGATAACCCACCACCTGGCCCTGGAGGAGGGCCTGGAATTCCTGATGAACCTGAGAGTCCATGTCCCTGAAATATATATAATACAATGTTTAAATGCTTACAGTAAAATATAACAACAAAGAAAACTTATCAGCACACATTGTTGGTTTAAAATTATATAAACTTTAATTTAGTAACATCTAAGGGATTAACGGTGACTGAAAAAGACTCCCATAGATTTTTGGTAAGTATTATAAATTCTGGACAATGACTACTTCTGCTAATGCACTATAAAAGTTGGCTTCCTTAAAGAATTTGTGAAGCACTCCTCCAAAAAACTGAAAATTATTTTTCATTATAAATATATTCAAAGAAGTACTGTAAATGGCTTGAGACTAGTTGGTTTGAATATGGATAATTAATTCAATCATAGATTGGATTCCCTTGGAGCCAATTAGCTTTACACAGAGTCTGTCTCATAGTACCAGTAACTTAGCAGTCTTCTAATGCCAATAATTAATACTAACATCCATTTGCATGGTAATCTATGTTTATCCATTTTTTTACATCTATTATTTCTTTTCATTGTTATTATAAGCTTGTAATGTAAGTAGGGCATTTTTATCTCTACTATATCTCACTGCTTATAGATAAGAAAACTGTAACTACAAAAAGGTTAAATGATTAACCAAAGGTCACAGAGTCTGAAATGTGGTTAAGATTTGACTCTGGTTCTTCTTATACTCAATGCGGTCCTCTTTCCACTACAGCAGACTACCTCCTCATAAATGGGAGTCATTTGCCATGAAAGGAATTAATTCATACAGATTGAATTATGAGGAGAATATAACTTACTTCTACCACCAGAAAGTAATTGAAACTCATTCTCTAATGATAATGGATAAAAGATGAAGAATATCTCATTCCAAATTGTCTACTTTTTAAATTACTTGTACCTGTTTCTTTAAGCCAGCACTGGTCACAAAGGTTCACTTCCAAAATAAATTAATATAAAAGTGAAGGTGTTTATTATAAACATTCTCAAGAAAATCCTACCAATGAACAGACATATTTGGATTCAAGATATGACATCAGGTTAACTTAATGAAAAATTTAAAATTAATAAAATTGCTTGGCATAGTGTTACTTTTATTTGGGGAGAAAGTCTTCTTATCTTTATTAATACGAATTTCCAAGTTGAACTACTTAATTGTACTAACTAAACTTAGAAATGTCTTTACAAAATAGATAAATTGAAGCATATTTTCGGAGCAATCAATTTAAAGGACTGACTTATTTATAAGAATATTAAAAATTTATCATAGAATCATGGAAATGTTTCTCATAATATTTAATATGCATTGTCTAAATATTTTATTCATATATATGATGTTTATGTGTGTACAATACACATACAAACAATTAAAGTGTTTGTACACTTAACAAATGACAATCTTCCTCTGGAAATTAGTAAGAATTGAGATAGGATTAAAATATGCAAAATTATTTTCACTTTACTTTTAACACAGCAAAATTTTAGAAAACAGTCTGATTTTTATAGTCTTGATTGAGAGCAGAGAAATTATGGAGAAAGTAAAAATATTTTTTTCTGAAAAGTTTAGGAAATTAGTAATTTACTCTAAATTTTATATATAAATGGATTTATTGAATATTTTGAAAGGTAAAATGTCCATCCATTTTTTTATTAAAAGAGCAAAATTATGTTTAACATCAAATTTTGTCTCTATAGATCATATCTAAGATAAGAAACTTGTGCAAACATAAAAATGCTATCACTTTTAACACAGGATTTTATTCAAGTTAAATGCATGCTTTACAAATTTAATAAAGTATCTCAAATAAATGCCACCAGCCTTTAAAAATCAAATCATATCAGCCTTTCTCCTCCCTCCCATGAACAATTAGGAATGGAACAATTAAATTAGGCTACAATAGAGTATTGAGAATTGAATATAGCCAATGAATAATTTAGTATTTGGCACAATTTTGAGTACACTATAAAGAACTGTGTGACTCTGCACTTTTACAGATCAGTTAATTTAATAATAAATAAGCAAATACTAAATAGTAAGGCCCTGTGCTAGGGTGACATTGGGCAATGTCACCATCTGGGAGGGAAAAAAAAAACTGAGTTCTCAGAGATGTGAAAAGGGTAGTAAGATGACACAAGAAAAGAGAAAGATTGAATGAAAGAAAATTATAAAATAGATAATTGAAACAGACTTATTTTCACCAGAGTTCCTTGGTGACTTTTGAAGTCATTTCTTAGTAGACTGATGGATACATATCTAGTCAAACAACAAGTATCTACTGAGCATCTACTATGTTAAGAGGTGTTAAAAAGAAAACCACCGGCCCCAAATGGCATCAGTTAGGCTGAGTCACCAAACTGGAGCTTAATACATAATCTAACTGCAGTTTCAACATCTCCAAGAAATATAGTCTTAAAAGGTAAGTAAGGAATTTTTCCATCAGCAGCCAATGAGTCTGCCACCTAAATCCTCTACATCCCCTAAATGAAGAAGAGGTAATCTGCATAACACTTCTTGCTTTTTCCCCTAAGGGAAAGTGTCAAGGCCTAGAATAATCCTTTCCTTTCCCCAAAAACTTTATTGTCCCACCCTCTTTCCATAAAAACCTTTCATTTTCTACAACTCCTTGGAGTTTCCCTCTGCTTACTAAATGGAATGCTGCCAAATTCACAAATTGTTTAATAAAGCCAATTAGACCTTCAAAATTTACATAGTTTAATTTTATTTTGTAAGAAGGTAATCTTCAATTTCTTTCTCAAACATCGTTTTCATTAATTGGATTTATAGGCTAAAGTATACAGTAAAGACAAAAAAGGAAATGCATACATAGGAAAATGACATTTTTCTCACCAACATTTTTAATTTCCATTTCTTAATATGCATTTAAAACATAAAAACTATTGAGAGTTCTTAAAATAATAAAAATAAATAAAAAGTACTGAGAGGACTTAATCAGTTATATAGTTTAGACACCATAATTAAGATTTTGAGTGTATATGGGTGCTTTTCATCATAGGGGATATAGGTGGAAATGTAAATTTCCTAGGTTTTGAAATTATGCATCCAATTTTTCAAATCATCATGAAAATTTTGTCTCCAAAAGTCTTGCTTATGTAATATATTCCATTAAAAATATTCAGGGAAGCTTAAGAAACCAGTGTCTCATTTTTATCCAAACAGTAAAATGATTTATTTTCCAGGAAAATCAAACCTGTAGTTATTTCAACTAAAATGAGAAACTGCCAAAAAGTCTGTTTGTGGTCACATTTTTCCTTCCATCTAACAAGATAATTTTCTACCATTGAACTCATTATGACATGAAATAAAGTCTATATCTTGTTTCATTACCTGGGTTCGAAGTTGCTGGATTTCTGTTTCAAGCTCTTTAATTTTTTCTTCTCTTTTTTGAAGTTCAGCTTGAGCTTCCTGTCGAGCTGTGAATTCTTCATCAAACTGCAATGATCACCACCATAAATGTACAATTAATAACACAGTTTTGAAGAAGTTTTAAACAATGTTATGTATTAAATAAGCGGAATGTGTTTTGCTTCATTGAACTCCCAATTCATTCAGAAAATCAAAGCTCTAGATTATTTTCATGACAACTAAGCACACCCCTGTGGGGATGGATTATTGCTTATGGTATTAGTGAAAAAGAAATGTGGTCTGAAAACCAAGGTAAACAAACATACTTTCACTTCAAAAAAAAAAAATACAGAACAAAATTTTAAAAGGGTGGACTGAGAAGTCTCTCTTCATATATAATGAACATTTATATTGTTTTGTTATTGAAAATTAGGTTTTAGAATTAATAATTTCATTTAATGTTTCATCCCATACCTTTAAGTTCATTGAATTGGAAAATGAAATCTAAAAAATTAGCCATCAAGCAGTTCAACTCCTTACCTGTATTTAAGCTTGAAAAGAGACTGTACTTTTAGAATGATCGAATGATTGTACATTAATACAAATGAGAATATTTCTATTACAATCTTAATTGTCTAGCATCCAAAAAATGGTGTTCCACAAAATGTGAGAGAAAAATGGCATTCTCCTTAGGATGGTTAACCAAAACATTTGCATAAAATGTTGTAAGAGAGAAAGTGAAAGGTTAAATTATGGTGTGCTGTGTGGAGGAGCTAAAATGCAGGAATAGTACCAGGACCCTATGCTTGCCTCATCTCTCAAAACATTTAGATAAACATTAAATCATTCTGAACACCCATGAAATCAATCTGAGAACTGAAAGACCAAACTGCACAACCAAAGGAAGACATAAGCCAAATAGTGGAAGGTAGTAGGTGTGGAGATCTGATCTGGGGGCAAAAATAATTGTGGGTGCTGCAGTGGGGAGGGAGCCCTGATCACAGAGGGAGTGGGGGGAGAGAGAGAGAGGGAAGGGAAAGGAAGGGAAGGGAAGAGAAGGGAAAGGAAAGGGGAATTTTCTTACTCTATTGGTGGGAATGTAAATTGGTATAGCCACTCTGGAAAAAGTATGGAGGTTCCTTCAAAATTTAAAAATGGAACAACCCTATGACCTAGCAATTGCACTACAAGGTATTTACCCAAAGGATACAAAAATACTCATTCAAATGGGCACATGCACGCCAATGTTAATAGCAGTTTTAGCAACTATAGCTGAATTATGGAAAGAGCCCAAGTGTCCTTTGACTAATGAATAGACAAAGAAGACGTGGTGTATATGTATACTTGGGTATGCATACATATATGTGGTATGTGTATATATATATGGGCACGGGCATACACACACACACACACACACACACACACACAATGGAATATTACTTAGCCATAAAAAATAATGAAATCTTGCCATTTGCAATGACCTGGATGGAGCTAGAGTGTATTATGCTAAGCCAAAAAAGTCAGAGAAAGACAAATACCATATGATTTACCCATATGTGGAATTTAAGAAACAAAAGATGAACACAGGGGAAATTAAAAAAGAGAGAAGGAGGCAAACCTTAAGAGAGACCCTTAACCATACAGAACAAACTGAGGGTTGTTGGAGGGGAGGTAGGCAGGGTGATGGGCTAAATAAGTGATGGGTATTAAGGAGGGCAGTTGTTGTGATGAGAACTGAGTGTTATATGGAAGTAATGAATCACTAAATTCTACTCCTGAAACTAATATTACAATACATGTTAACTAATTAGAAGTTAAATAGGAAGTTGATACATATATACATACATGCATAATTATAGTGTGCTAAGCAGGAGAGACCATCTAAATGATGAATATCCATTTACTACATTTAGCCCAGCCCTTACCTCAGTCAGGGCTCCAAGCAGA
This sequence comes from Prionailurus bengalensis, assembly GCF_016509475.1. NCBI lineage: Eukaryota > Metazoa > Chordata > Mammalia > Carnivora > Felidae > Prionailurus > Prionailurus bengalensis. Next base: position 77,596,535 of record NC_057361.1, on the reverse strand, counting down.
ACCAAACAAGCCTGTATACATAAATACTGGTATGTCCATCTATAAAACATTTGCCCTTTATTATCAGTGTCACTTTAAATCACTTTAGAAGTCTATACTTTATTACAATTATATTATTTCTGTTCCTAAAATTGATATATCTTACTGTCTAGAATTGTCTTTAGAGTTTGTGAAACAATAAAAATTATATTCACTGTTAATAAATATTCACCTTCATAGATTTGACCTTTGGAAATTAAAGAATGTCAAACAGATCCAAGTCTGAAGAAAGAGTGTGTAAACAAATTGGATAACAATAGTGTTTGGGTCAAACATGAAACACTAGTTCTTTTATTCATTACTACTCGAGTTTCTGGAAAATGTTCCATAGAGGTTAGTCCAAATTTTTCTAATATTTAAAAATTTCAAACTCACCCCTGATCCTTCACAGTCAGTAAATGACCATGTTTCCCACTTCACTGAAAAGATGGAGGTTTTTCAACTTCACTACCATTCATGTTAAGATTTATCTCATTCTGGGGTACCTGACTTCGGCTCAAGTCATAATCTTGTGGTTGGTGGGTTCAAGTCCCATATTGGGCTCACTGCTGTCAGAGTGGAGCCTGCTTTGGATCCTCTGCCCCCTTCTCTCTGCCCATACCCTACTCACTCTCTCTCTCAAAAATAAATAAACATCTGTTTAAAAAATTATCTCATTCTATACTTCTACCCACTCTCCCAAAGTTAGCTTCATCTGTGTGTTTTTTTAAGCATGATGCAAACTATACCATTTTCCTTTATAAATGGTTTGTTAGTACATTTGAAAAGAGACACACAATGCTTATAATTTAAAGTGATCCTAATCTGTAAACCCATAGAATAGGAATCACAGAAACCTGAGATATGCAAGTTGGAAGACTTCTTACATGGCCACTAATCTTATCCTCTTCTATAAATGATGAAAGAATTAAGTTCCAAAGAGAGTAAGTAGCTTACTTAAAGTCATAGCTAATTAGTGGAAAAGCTAAGATCAGATCTTACAACTATTTCTTCTCATTCTATACCCCCACTTTTTTTTTTACTACTTTATACAGCCTCTTAAAATTACCCAGAATAAGAAAAGGCATGCAAGATAACCACTGGAAGACCATACATGTTTTCATTCTAAATGATGGTGATGAGAATAAAGCACTAAACACTGAAACATCTTCTTTATTATTTCAGGACTCCATTTCCCTTTATATATGCTTACAGAAAATTTTACCAGATAGATCATCATAATTTTCAAGTCTTGTGGCATCTAATCAAAGTGCCAGCAAAAAATTAAGAAGATTCTAAGATTTTCAAAGAGAATTTTAAATGTGCTACTTAAAACAAGAACATTACAAATATAAATGTCTATTAAAAATTGTTCATTTTCTTCCACCAATAAAATGACAACTTTGCACAAACATTTTATGCCCAAACTCTGAAAATCCATTCCAGTAACCAAAAGAGCAAAGACATTTCTTCATGCCCTGAAGTAACTTCAGTAATATTCTATAATTTCTAGTGATAGCAAAAGTGATTATCTAATCTCCAAGGTAAGTCATAACTTTCAAGAGACAGCAATATGTAAGCACTTTATCTTGCTGTCAGAAGGCTGAAAACTAGAGTTTTTAGACCTATGTTTCAATCCTTCCCCCTGACACCAACAGGAGAGAAATACTATACTAACGCATCCTAGGGTCTAGAACAACAACAACAACAACAAAAAATGCAACTTTTGGTAGAAACTAGTAAAACTGTAGTCATGCTTTCATGAAACAAGGAAAAGACAATCTGAAATCTAAATAAAATTAATATAGTCATAAAACTTATATTTATATAATTCATTAATGTACAAAGAAAGGAGCCATCAAATTCCACCAAACCTATATGAAGTAACAGAATCATTTAAAACTGGTAATTATAAAACTCCAAGAGGACAAGTCAAAGCATAGAGACAGAGAGAGAAAAAACCCTGTGTAATTCTGTTGCTATTTAATAGCACTGTCATTAAAGATCATAACAGATTGGACTAGCTAAACAATTCACAGTTCTCCAAGGGAGCTACCAATCGTAAAGGAGAATTGCAAGAAAGCGATGTGGGCAATGCATTTTGGTTGACTGCTTCAAACTATATCCTTCCAATAAACTAATTTTATTTCATTTATCAGTCTGGTAGAATACACCTAGTGTTTTTCTTCCATAATGAATTAAAGGTGATGAGGAGGCAACAGTAACAAACAGCCTTATCTTATCAGGAATGAAACCAATATTTTATGGTTATGTTTTAACCAAAAACATGCAGTACTACATAATGGAAAAAACATTTTTAAGTCTTCACATAAATAAATATAAAATATTTACTACGAATAAATTGTTAACAATTATGGCTTTACCTTCTTTGAAAATTCTGCTGCTTTCTGTTCACTTTCTTCAACTTTTGCCTTGTTCACACATGAATCTATTAAGATTCACAAAAAATATTAGAAATTATTGCATCAGATCTCTAGGTAAAAGATGGATACCAGCCTATAAGTCTACCATGTAGACAATCATTTTTTATATCAATTGCTATTGAAGGTAAATTGACCTACACTACACATAAAATATAAGCTACCACATTTTTTTGCATACTGACTGAATTCAATGATAGTATTGATGAATCACAACGCCAAGCATCCAAGAATGTATTTGACAAAATCATCATCATTTTAGAGATATTCAATTATTTCCCAACTTTTACAATAATATAATTCTTTACTTTTTTTGCAGTTTACTATGGGTGGAGAGAAGACAAAGAATCTATTTTTAAAACTATTCGGGGCGCCTGGGTGGCTCAGTCAGTTAAGCATCTGACTTTGGCCCAGCTCATGATCCTGGGCTTCATGGGTTCAAGCCCCATGTCGGTCTCTGTGCTGACACCTTGAAACCTGGAGTCTGCTTCAGATTCTGTGTCTCACTCTCTTTCTGCCCCTCCCCTGCTTGCACTCTTTCTCTATCCCCAAAATAAATAAACATTTTTAAAAAATTAAGACTATTAAGACTCTGGGGCGCCTGGGTGGCTCAGTCCCTTAAGTGTCCAACTTTGTCTCAGGTCATGACATCAGCTGTGCTGACAGCTCAGAGCCTGGAGCCTGCCTCAGATTCTGTGTCTCCCTCCCTCTCTGCCCCTCCACTACTCATACTCACTCTCTCTCTCAAAAATAAATAAAAATATTTAAAAATTAATTTAAAAAGACTATTAAGACTCAAAATTGCCTTTATATATTTTTATCTTTTAATGTTTATTTACTTTGAGAGAAAGTATGGGAGGGGCAGAGAGAGAGGGAAAGAAAGAATGCCAAGCAGATTCTGAACTGGGAGTGCAGAACTTGACACGGGGCTCAAACTCATGACACTGGGAGATCATGACCTAAGCCGAGATGAAGAGTTGGACATTTAACTTATTGAGCCACCCAGGTGCCCCTCAAAATGTCCTTTAAAGTAAGGCTAGAAGGGAGGACACTATAGCACTCATTAATTCAGGTTTTCTACAGAAAGATTTCACTTAACTGACTTCTGATCTGCAGCAAAATGTATTATGTAAATAAGGAAACAAACATTAAATTCCTCAGACCTAATCAAATATTCCAGAATATAAATAACTGAAGAACATCTTTTTGGAAATATTCTCATCATTACATATATAAGTGTACTCTGTATCTTGCCATTCCACACCTATTTACCTAAAAGAAATGAAAACATGTCTATTCCCATATATATATATATATATATATATATAAATGTTCATAGAAGCTTTACTTATACTAGCCATCCCAAATGTCCATCAATAATTAAATGTATACACAAATTGCAGTATATCCATATACTGGAATATTACTCGGTTGTAAAAAGGAATGAACAATTGATACATGCAATATAACAACATGAATGAATCTCAAAATAATTATGCTACATGAAAGAAGCCAGACAAAAAGACAGTACATGCAATATGTTTCTAGTTACATAAAATTTAAAAAAATCTATAGTAAGAAAAAACATATTAGTTATTCTCTCAAGATGGGGAGAGGTAGGGAGGCATGGGAAGGAGAGATAACAGAGAACATAGAAACAGAGATGTTTATTATCTTGATTGTGATAATGGTTTTAAGTATACAAATATCAAAATTTATCAAATTATGTACTTTATAATAGATAGCTTTTCACATGTCAAGTACACCTCAATAAAGTTTTTTTTTTTTTATGTTTCCGATTCTGTGTCTCCCTCTCTCTCTGCCCTTCCCCCGTTCATGCTCTGTCTCTCTCTGTCCCAAAAATAAATAAACGTTGAAAAAAAAATTTTTTTTAAGTTGTTTTTTTTTTTTTTTAAAGAACTGCGTATAAAGAACTAAGTTGGAAATTGGTAAATGATCAGAAAAAGAGGGGGTTGATCTGTGCTGTGCTTTCACTGGTTGGTAATGATCTTGATTTAAATTTCAATTGGAAGACATTAAGAGTTCTGGGCAAGAATTTGATTGAATTTATGAAAAATACTAGACTTAAGAATTGTGAAGGGACTCTATATTCCAAGTCCAGGTGACTTTAAAATAGAGATCCATAAATTTCCTAGAAGTTCTTGAAGCACCTGCTAATTTTTACATTTATGCATGTGTATGTGTATGTAGTGGTGGTGGTTCTAATGAAAGTTCCAAAGTATTCATCAGAAAAAGTCCTCTAACCATAAAATATTAAGAACCATGCAGATATTTGACTTATCTGAATTTACAGTGGATAAAACTGAAGCCTAGAAAAGTTAAATGGTTTGTTCACAATCAGAAGGATGACACATGGATGAGGTAATAATGGGTTTCTGAAGTTCTATCCTCTTTCATTTGCTGCCTTTACCTCCCCCATCCCAATGCTAACAGTACACAACTGTAAGTACCTGGCACACAGTACACAAAAAAACAAATGTCTATTGAACACTGAAAGACTTAGCCAAAATCAACAATACAGTGTGTGTGCCAAGCATGGTCCATAATAGATTATAAGGAAATACAAATATTTGGAAATATTGCCTTATAACTCTCTCAACAAAATATGAAATAAACTACTGAGTTTATCAAGCTCATTATCAAATATGCAGTAAGGCCAGCATTCACATTAATTCTCAGGGAAGGTAAATTGGTGCCCACTTTCTCTAAAGCATATGGCCTTTCAAAGTTCATACCCTCAATTACAGGAATCAATTGTAAGGAAATGACAAGAAAAAGGCAAAATTTATATAAAGAATGTACATAGCAGATTCATTTATTAATATGAAAACCTGAAAACAATCTAGAGGTACAGTAAGAAAGGACTGGTCAAGATGATCATGATACTCCATAAGATGGAATATTATACATATATTCAAAGTAAGAATTTGAAGGTTAACATGGAAAAATTCTCATAATATGATGCTCCATGAAAAATCAGCAGATAGATTAAAAAAAGAGAGAGATATAAGAAAATGTACTTAGCTGAAAAGTGAGTAATGGTGGTGGAATGTACTGAGCTGAAAAGTGAGATCAGTGGTTCATTCTATCACTTACATAAACCTCTAGATTGCCTAGAATAAATGAGTACTGGTTTTAAAATCAGAAAATAAGGGGCACCTGGCTGGCTAAGTCAGGAAAGCATGTGACTCTTAATTTCGGGGTTCTAGGTTCAAGCTCCACAGCAGGTGTAGAAATTACTTTTAAAAAATCTTTAGGGATGCCTGGGTGTTTCAGTCTGTTAAGCATCCAACTCTTGATTTCAGCTCAGGTCATGATCCTTTAGTTGTGGGATCAAGCCCTGCATTGGGCTCTATGCTGGCATTGCAAAGCCTGCTTGGTATTCTCTCTCCCTCTCTCTCTGCCCCTCCCCTGCCTGCTTGCACACTCTTTCTCAAAATAAATAAATTTATGCTAAGTGAAATAATTCAGGCAGGGAAAAACAGATACCATGATTTCATTCATATGTGGAATTTGAGAAACTTAACAGATGAACATAAGAGAAGGGAAGGAAAACTAAGCTAAAAACAGAAAAGGAGGCAAACCATAAGATATACTTAAATACACAGAACAAACTGAGGGTTGATGGGGAGATTGGAGGGTGGAGGGGTGGTTAAATGGGTGATGGGCATTAAGAAGGGCACTTTTCAGAATGAGTACTGGGTGTCATATGCAAGGGATGAATCACTGGGTTCTACTCCTGAAGCCAAGACTACACTGTATGTTAACTAACTTGAGAAAAAAAAAGAATCAGTATTACCAAAAGCATCACATAGAAGATACTTAATAAGTTTTAAAAAATAAATAAATGAATGATTAAATACATAAAAAATAAAAATTAAAATTAAATGAAACAAAAGCTTTAAAAATTAAAAAATAAAATTACCCATCTAAAAATCAGAAAATACATAATAATTAATAATAAAAAATTCATCTTTGAATATTACTATGAGTCTGCCTTGTGCTGTGGAGTGAAGAATTATAATTGGCATTCCATAGCTGTTGCTTTCTTCCTTTAAAGACAAGACAAATGAGTTCATGTTTTCTTGAAACTTAGCCAATAGTGATTTTGATTAGGTACAAAAACTGTTTATGAGGTCATATAATGTAGCATATTTCACAAGAGATTTCACATCATCCTTCAGAGATTGTTTCAGAAAATACAGCTAACTAGTAGTCTAGGATGATATAAGTTCCTTCCCTTAGCAATCCAATTACATGAGCATGATCACCTCAAATTCTTTTCTAGCTTTAAGGTCTATGAAAATATAAATTGATCTACTTTGACTGAATTAAAAGGTCTTGAGTTATTGAAGTCAGTATTTTCTCAAACTTGAACACTAATAACATAGCTATATTACTAATTAGACTCTATAATTGCACATGTGATTTCTATAACACCACTGATAAACCAACATAATCAAAGGTCTTTAGAGTCATATTTCTAAAAGTAAAACATTCATCTATAATAATATAATGTTTTTTTTGGGGGGGGCACTGACTTTAAACTGAATTCAAGAGCATTAAAACTTATCGGGGCGCCTGGGTGGTTCAGTAGGTTAAGCGTCTGACTTCGGCTCAGGTCACGATCTCGCGGTCCGTGAGTTCGAGCCCCGCTTCCGGCTCTGTGCTGACTGCTCAGAGTCTGGAGCCTGTTTCAGATTCTGTGTCTCCCTCTCACTCTGCCCCTCCCCTGTTCATGCTCTGTCTCTCTGTCTCAAAAATAAGTAAACGTTAAAAAAAATTAAAAAAAAGCTTATCAAATAGGTTAATATTTTCAATCACACAGGCAGAACCCTCATGATCATCATAATTAACAATTATAGTGATTGGGTACTCACAGACACAATGACTTACCAGATATTAATCAGGAACTTCAGTGAGAGCACTACCTCCCAAAACTATTATACAGAAGATAGTAAAACACAATCAAAAGACACTGAAGATAATATTACATACCTATCAGATGTGTGAAATCAATGTCTAATCTTTGCCTATACTTGAAATCTGGGTCCATACCACTGCAGTGCAGCACTATCTGTGAAACACACTCCTCAATTATCTTGTAATACTGTGGCCTGAAAAAGAAAGTATTCTTGAATATCTTTTCTACCTATACAAGTCAATTTTCTTACGAAGTGGTTCAGCATGATAAAAGAATGAGGTATTTTTCTAGCACTGCTAGAAGAAATCATCCTAAACATTACACCCTCTCTGGAGAAATATGTTTAACAATGGTCTGGACATTATAGTAAAAAACCCATCATGATGTAATCAACTGTGAACATGAGTGACTTAATACTTTAGTTTGTAAGGATTCATGGTTGTCATGCTTATCAACCTTATCTACTTACTTAAGTAATTGTTCTTAAAGTTAATGAAAACAAATGACCTGTTAGTCCTACATCCATGGATACAGAAATGATTCCAGGCCTCCACAAGTTCTCAATTTCAGTAAGGGATGAGTGTCTTGGCATTGACAAGGTACTGAATTTATCACAACACTTTTACTCAAGATTAGCTATAACAGCTTACAAAACTGGACTGAGCCACAATATTCAAAAGATCTAGTTCTATACATTTTTAAAAGATCCATTTTATAGAAGCATACACACTTAATATGCATGGCCATAGTCTGAATTTGTTCAAAGTGTCAAAGATTTCTAAACATATCCTAATTCTGTGATCTATCAAGGTAATTCTGGTCTTAAAAATGACTACTTGCATACTTCAAAAAATTTTAAAGGCACTTTTTACATTAAAATTTAAGGAAAATTTAGTATTTATCAGTGGGTAATAAATTCAACAGAGAAACATCAGAAATAAATACTATCATAGACAAATTATGATATAAACATCCCTAAGATTAGTATGCTGATAACTAGCCAAGCCACTAAAAGTTTTCAAATGAAGCCAAACAGAGTCTAATTGCTCTTATATTTTTTTGTCATATGGCTGGTCTCAAGACTCAGAATAAATAGTAATATATATTACACATCTGAGACTTTTTTCAAGTCATCATCAGTTTTAGGATAAATAATATTAGATTATAATCAGTCTAGTCAATGACTCTGGGTAAACAAGGAAAACACAACTGCTCTCTTTGAGGCCATGTTAATTATCTGTAAGTATAATAAAAGTGCTTGTCACATTTCTACCTCACATCGATGTTCTCAGGATGAAAAGGATGTCATATTAGAGTAACTTCTAATATATATTCAAAATTACTGGGAAATGGATCGTCTCACAGAAATTACTTCCCCAAGTAACTGTATACCCATAGGCACAGTACCCTTTGAATTGCCACTACTTATTTTAGGCAACAACAATCATTTTAATTACCATCTTTTCTGCTTTAAGAAAACAGGATATAATTCAATATTTTAACCATTTTTTCTATGTCTCTGTACCATCTTGATACCCATCAGTAACTGTACTAGTCTGAACTATAATAGTTCTCCATGTGACTTTAGAACTGTCATCTTTGTTGCAACTATACCTGAATGCATGGTAGCTTGCCTCTACCCTTTAATCAAGCAAATTTTGAGAAATCAGAGAACCTAGGTTGCCAGAATTTCATGCATATTAGAGTATGAAGAACAACTAAGGGTGTCTTGAATAGTTATATATAAGATCATGACCATCAGCTTATGGATAATTTCAGTCTCTCAGAAACCTTTCTCTAACTGTCTGGTTTTCAGATATATTTGCACTTACTAGACTCTACAGCTTCTAACTTTATTATTATCATAATCATTTATTTTGAAGAATTATAGTAATGGATATAAAGCTGAAATACCAGTATTATTTTCTTAGATAAGATCACATCTATTATTAAATAAATATTAGAAAGGAGAAACAACAGAAAAACCTTACTTATTAAAATGTACCAGAACTTAAAAGTTGCACCATAGACACCTCAGTGCTTACTCTGTGCTACCATTACCTAGCAAAGAAAATTCATCACAAGGTCAGTAAAATATGATGGGTTCTTTCTACTAAATGTCCTGTTGCTGGGTATGCAGTTTTATAAATAGATCCTTCTGGCCCAATTAAAAATAAATTAATGCCTTTTAAAAAATGTTACTCAAAATCACCAAAGTCTCATACACTATTTATGTATGTATATATGCCTCTACTACCTAGGATGCACTACATTATCAGTTTCCCTTAACTTAGTCAAATTCAAATCATACAAATACTAGTACTCTCAGAACTTCTTCTTACCTGATATAATAATCATTTCTGATGAGCAAAAAATGTTGTAGAATGGATAATAAGTAATTTTCAGCAGCAGTATCCTTCAACATGTTATACAGAAGATGATACACTTCATTCATATCAGTGGAATATAAGTAAAGGAAAAACACTAAAGTTCTTGATGAAAGTTTCACTAATAACAAAAGCAATTTCATTTTTTTAAATATTGATTCACCATTTTATTTCCATTACTGTTTCTAAACCTTCAACTGCATGATCCAGTATTTTAAAATTTACATAAATAAATTAAATCTATGAAATCACTTTAATCTTTTAATGAGAGAAACAGACTTAAAAGAGCATTTCTAAAACCATTTAATCATCAAAACCTTAAGCAATTAGTTATCCATTATATTTTAAATTTGAGATGATAGCTGGTATGATTGAAACAGCAATGCCATTAGAGAAAATGGTTTACTCTTGATCTTCCTGTGGTTGTGATAGAGGGCCTATATTATTCACATAAGCCACTATCCCTCTATTTTCACTGCCACATAATACAGACAGTAAAGGTGCATTCTGTGGACTGCTAAAATATCACAAACCAGTTTTATTTTATACTGATAAAACACTGTGAAATTGTTACTGTTTGCATTTATTTGTATTTCATCATTTAATAAAAATGGAGAGTAAAGACAAAAGAACTTGAAACATACTTTTCTTAGGATATAAAAAGAGTGGTAAAAGTTTAGATTCTTCTAGTAAACTAGATAACAGATTTCAAAAATGTATTCACTTTTATAATAAAAGTGAGGACATAGAAAATTGATGTAAAAGAAAAGTAGAAAAGGAAATGTAATCTAATGTTCTAAAAATAACCTGAAATGTCAACATTTTCTCTGAAGTAGAATTAAGTATATGATGGATTATTTCTTATACCCCATGTAACAGTGTTGTATTAAAGTCTCATAAGGTCCCTTAAGCGGTTACAGAATGGAACCCAAAATAGCTTTATGGTGAAGTTTGATTATAAGAGAAATCTATACAAAGCAAGGAAGCAAGATATATATTAATACAAAAAGCATTTAATATTATGAAAATGTCGACTAGAGTCACTAATGCTGGATAAGAAATTAGTAGCGTTGATCCCTTATTATAATGGCATCGTTATCCATCATACACACATTTATCTAATACTTCCAAGACACTTCAATAGTAGCATTGGAGGAAAAAGATGAAATATAACATTTCTGCCCTCAATCTCATAGGGGAACAGAACTATACATAAATAAGACAGAAAGTACTGTGAGTTTCAAGGAGAGGAATATTCCAGCTTTTCTTTCTTTCTTTCTTTCTTTCTTTCTTTCTTTCTTTCTTTCTTTCTTTCTTTCTTTTTCTTTTCTTTTCTTTTCTTTTCTTTTCTTTTCTTTTTTTTTGGCAGTGCAGGGAGGAAGAGGGAAGAAGGTATCACAGAGAAAAATTCCATCTCAAAAGTCATTTTAGTTTTGAAGTGTTTCCCAGTCTCCTCCAAATTCCCTAAGTAAGAAATTTACTGAGTGTGAAACAAATGGCCAGCAACGCTATGACAACCATCTTTTATATCTAAAATCTTGTCATATAAAATTGTTGCCACAGGAAGATTACACCTGGTATTTGACTCAAACGCTTCTACCACATAGCCCTGTTATAGTCAGATACTGTCACATCTAAACATTTTTTTTTACTAAGGAAGCAAAATATTTGTATTGAGACTAAGACACTTATTTGAGTTGAATTGTATCTCTAGATCAGTTGAGTAACTTTTAATAAAACTGAAGAAGTATATTACCTATAGTCACATATGAACTCAGTGAACTTTTCCTCCCAAATTCTTATATTTGAGGTATATGCCTTAGGCTCTTGTCTATTCCAGACTATTAAACTGAAAATATCTATAATACAGCAAGCCATTGTGCAGATTTCAATATCGTCTGTGTAAATCATCGGGATACTCTGACAATTCCTCAACATGAATCTGAAGGACAGCATTATAGAGAGGTACTAATATAAATAAATGGATATAAATTGGGCTGGCAGACAAAAACCCTAATAATGGTCCACACAATCACCCACAAATCCCTTTTTCACAATACATGCAAAATGATTTCTGTGGCTTGTCAAAAGGATATTCCATTTCTGCTCGAATGTCATTGAGACGGTGTGATAATTCAGTCAGGTCGTCTTCTTTGTTCTCATCAAATACTTTCAACTGAATATCAAGCTCATCATTCTCTTTTTCTTTTAGATCCTAATATACAAACATAAAACTACAGATGAGTAACAGTTTGAAAACATCATACTTTGGTAATAAAGCATAGACACTATTATTCATTTATATACACAGAAGTAATTTTAAATATTGACCCAGGCACTTAGTTTCCTGAGAGAAAGAAAATGCACTATGTATTTTCCTATTTTAAAATTAAAGAACCTCATTATATTAATTGCATTTTTCTTTTCATGACCCAGATTTTGCTTATTTATATTAAAAAAATTAACAATCACTTTTACAGTTGACAAAAACTAATTGCTAACAATCCAATTTGAATGCTGTCATTTTTGATTAAACATACTCATCAAAGATAGCAAAAGAACTCATGAAGTTAGAATATTCACATATGCCTCTGGCAAAAAATGCAAATACAGATCAATTGTACTAATGAAGAATAAATGCAAGGATATATTCAAGCACAACAGTCCCAAGTGTGGTGTAGAAAGTTGTGTAAAGAAATCTTAAGTGATATTTTGTGATTTTGAAGCAAAAAGGCATCAGGATTTTTTTTTATCAAGCTGCATGTCTAGCCTCCTCCCCCACTTTTTTTTTTCTTGGCCTAATCACAAAATACCAACTTGGGCATCAAAGATTTGTTTTTGTAATACATTATGAGCACATGGAATACAAACCTCTGATAATTTTCAAAATAATAGTATGAACAAAATCTTTGGAAGCACGCCACACTAGAGATTGTTGGGCTTAATATATATCACCTGGAATATGTTTTAATATGTGTCCATTAAGTTGCAGCTTTCAAAACCCAAATCTATAATCACAACTGTGGATGCTCAAGGGTGATACTGAAAGTGGGACTAGGATTTCAGAGCTGAGTTTTAACTCTAAAAGGAAATGCAAGCATGGTGTATTTCAAATTAGATCAACAAAACAAAATAGGATTCATTTCTTGTTTCTACTTTTATTCATAGAACAATTATAAATGGAAATGTAATGCTATTACTAAAGCCAAATGCAAATGTATGCAGTTTACAGATTTTTTCTAATATTCACATAATTTAAATTTACATATAGAACATATGAAAATATGTATTAGTATGTTTCTATAATTTCATATAGAATAAATGACAAATAAATGCATTTACACTTAGTTTCCTCTTTAGGAATAACTTGCTTTTGGTCTAGTTTTCCACTTTTCAATCTGTTGGAATGCAAAATTTCCTACCATTGGTGGAATGTTTTATCAGGTGATTTCAGAACTCCAGTCAGAAAAGAGCAGAAGCCAGAAATACCCAGTATGTTGGTCATTGCAGAAACAATTGTTAACACATTTTACAATATGGACTTTTCCTTATTTTTGTCTTATGTTATAACATATTGTTATGTTCCTTCTTAGAGGCTTACTATAAAACTTGAACACTTTCAAATATGTTTGAAAACAGAAAAATCTAATTTGAATACAGCCATTTAATTAGCATCAGAAATTTTATAAAACATGGAATCAATCTGATTAAATATTTTCTGTAAAAATAAGTGGCTAAATGTTTAATTGTTTTTAATTCGGACAACACATTAGTTATATAAATATAGTTCATATAGTATATGAACATATAGACCATAATATTAAAACACAGATATATGGGCTTCTGAGTGGTTCAGTCAGTTAAATGACTGACTCTTGATTTAGACTCAGGTCATGGTCTTGTGGTTTGTGAGATCAAGCTCGGCTTTAGGCTCAGCACTGACAGTGCAGAGCCTGCTTGGGATTCTCTCTCTCTGTCTGTCTCTCTCTTTCTGCCCCTCCCCCCACTCACTCACACACACACTCTCTCTCTCTTTCAAAAATATATAAATGAACATTTAAAAATTATTAAAATATATACACATAGAAATGTGATACCTTATATTGCTTACTAATAATCTCCATTAATACAAATATATATGCATATATACATACACAAACATATATAAAACTTCCATTCAGTCAAATGTCAAACCCTGAAAAATATATCCATAAATTCATGATGAAATAAACATTTAATTAATAAAGTTTTTATAAGCACAAATATGATATCCTATAAAAGGAAATGGAAATGCATCACTAAAGTTTTATATTTAAAAATATATATAATCATAACTGTACTGAATTATATTATTAATTATATAAAATATTGTAAATATGTTCAGTTATTTCTTTAAACAGAATTGCTGTATAGATATGGAACATTTTTGACAGATTCTGTAAAACACATATTTAAGTCTCTATAACATAGTATATTTCAAAGGAAATTCCATTTCCAGTACATGACTGATTACCAGTCAAGCAATCAAAATTGAGTCTTCACATCCGGATGGCCAACAGGCACATGAAAAGATGTTCAGCGTCGCTCCTTATCAGAGAAATACAAATCAAAACCACACTCAGGTATCACCTCACGCCAGTCAGAGTGGCCAAAATGAACAAATCAGGAGACTATAGATGCTGGAGAGGATGTGGAGAAACGGGAACCCTCTTGCACTGTTGGTGAGAATGCAAATTGGTGCAGCCGCTCTGGAAAGCAGTGTGGAGGTTCCTCAGAAAATTAAAAATAGACCTACCCTATGACCCAGCAATAGCACTGCTAGGAATTTATCCAAGGGATACAGGAGCACTGATGCATAGGGCCACTTGTACCCCAATGTTCATAGCAGCACTCTCAACAATAGCCAAATTATGGAAAGAGCCTAAATGTCCATCAACTGATGAATGGATAAAGAAATTGTGGTTTATATACACAATGGAGTACTACGTGGCAATGAGAAAAAATGAAATACGGCCTTTTGTAGCAACGTGGATGGAACTGGAGAGTGTGATGCTAAGTGAAATAAGCCATACAGAGAAAGACAGATACCATATGGTTTCACTCTTATGTGGATCCTGAGAAACTTAACAGGAACCCATGGGGGAGGGGAAGGAAAAAAAAAAAAAGGAGGTTAGAATGGGAGAGAGCCAAAGCATAAGAGACTGTTAAAAAGTGAGAACAAACTGAGGGTTGATGGGGGTTGGGAGGGAGGAGAGGGTGGGTGATGGGTATTGAGGAGGGCACCTTTTGGGATGAGCACTAGGTGTTGTATGGAAACCAACTTGTCAATAAATTTCATAAAAAAAAAATTGAGTCTTCAACAGAATAAGAGTTTGTTGTTTTTTTTTAAAGAGTAAGAATGCATGATGCTTACAGACATAATTTCTTACTCTCTTGTTCCTTCACAAATCTTATTTACCTAATATTTTCTAAACTTATTTAAATAACTGTATAGTGTATAACAACTCACTAATCCAAATTGCTAAAGCAAATTTATGAACAGAATTTTCCATATAAATGAAGTATAAACTCCCTTTAAACACCATAATTTATCAATACAGATGGGGGAATATTGAAAATAAATTTTTACAGAATACCATTTTTTTTGCTCAAGGATTTTATTTCAGTTTTTTTTCAATATATGAAATTTACTGTCAAATTGGTTTCCAATCAACACCCAGTGCTCATCCCAAAAGGTGCCCTCCTCAATACCCATCACCCACCCTCCCCTCCCTCCCACCCCCCATCAACCCTCAGTTTGTTCTCAGTTTTTAAGAGTCTCTTATGCTTTGGCTGTCTCCCACTCTAACCTCTTTTTTTTTTTCCTTCCCCTCCCCCATGGGTTTCTGTTAAGTTTCTCAGGATCCACATAAGAGTGAAAACATATGGTATCTGTCTTTCTTACAGAATATAATTAAAATAATCCTTATCTTGAGGATTCTGATTATTGTATGAAAAACGTTTCACTGTACTATAATATTACAATGGTCTCAGGGGTTATTAAAACACTAAGAATCATTCTCTCTAACACTTAATGATTACAGATATGTTTTTTTTAAGTTTTTATTTGAATTCCAGTAAGTTAACATACAGTGTAATATTAGTTTCAGGTGTACAATACATGGATTCAACATGTTCATACAACCAGATAGGCTTGTGATAATTTTTTATTCATGGACCAACAATTTGAATTAGCCTTAGCCACGTCTAATTTGCTGTTTTGAATATGATACATTCTAGAAAATTAGGGAGCTCCTACTGTCAGAATGGTGTATAAAGTAACAATAAACAGGAAAAAAAGTGAGGATTTTAAAAACTCTCCTATGAATATATTAGTAAGCTTCCATGCATGTGTACAGATGTTTAATATTAACAAAGTTCTAGAAGTTTAAGCTTAAATATTTAGGAAATTAGATAGTGAGTCAATTAGATAATTGACATAATTAGGTACATCTAATGTACATTAAAGTATGACCATTCAGACCTTTGTTCCAAATGTGATGAAAAAACTACAAGAACAACATCAGTGGTGAAATCTATGGTATTAAAGAAAGAATATCTAACCTTCTGGGTCTATCTTTCTGGATTCTGATTCTCATATATAAGAAATACCTAGGGAGGGTTTATTTTTCTTTTCAAACCAAACATCTCTGCCTTACCCCCAAAGAGATTTTGATAGATTATCTTTAGGGGTACATGTTCAAAGTCTTTAGTTGATGACCTGGGCTGTATTTAATCATATATCACTCCATTGTCTTAGAAAAAAAATTGAGAATCCTTGTTTGTTGCTTTCCAAAACTTCAGGAGGCAGAACATGACACTTTCTTCTTTTCTCTTGCTGAGGAAACAACTGAGATCTAGGAATCAGGACATACTGAAGAGATGTGACACTTAAAGAAAAATCTAACTGGATACATATATTAGGAATGCATATATTAAGAAGCACATGTTGCCACAAAAGGCTTAAGCTTAGAATCACTGATGCAAAATCCTCATTGTCAGTGTAAACAAGTGAGTATCATACCATGAGACCACTGAACCCAGCAAAGATGAACATACCAGAGAAAAGTAAAAAAGGACAAGAGTTACCATCCATACCCTTTCTGAAAACAGAACTTAAATAAACTGAGAGTCACAGTTTTCTCAATCAGATATTCAGTAGTATAAGGCATAAAATGAATATTCAATTATAATAGATACAGGGAAATAAAAGATAGAAGAATAATAGCAACAACTAATACAAAAAATGTGGCATATTAGTAAATGAGCAGAGGATGTTAATGAGCCCTTGTAGCCAGAAAATGTCCAAAGACATTATTACTCTCTTAGAAACAGAGGACCAGCCCAGTGAGGACAAGCATGGAAGCCAACATCTCAAAAGCCACACTAGAATCAAGACTATAACATTATCTGTAGCTACCTAAGCCCACAGACTTTTCATGAGGAAAGATTTGTGACAACATAAGAATGCGGGTTACACACACCATAACTAGTGAATGTGCCTAAGTTACCTGCATAGTGAACCTCAATATAAGTCACTTAAAATGTTGTTTTGATTAACTGCAATCAACTCCTTCCTTTTTAAAGTCATGGGTTAAAGGACCATTCAAAGTAGAACTGAACTTTTCTAAAACCAGATACACCAAAGCATACATCTGAATCAAAATGGGTTTCAGTAGACCCAAGTCTATGGTACATTTTATGATGATGAATTCCAACTACTTTCAGTTAAGACTAACAGAGCACGAGTTACAGATGCATGCTACACACTCATTCTTCACCATGAAATGTCCCTTATTTTGGTATTTCTAGTACTTTAAGTATTATATACATTTATATAACATATATATAATACGTACACACACACATATATATATATATATATATGTATTTGCGTATATGCGTACATATTATATATATTTACTCCCTTTTGCTTCTTTTTTCTCAGGTGTGAGACTAGTGAGTTTAAACAATTGTCTTTTAACAATGCCATGTTTAAACAAAATCCCTCTTCAGTTAACATATTAGACAAAATAAAAAGTCACATTAGTTGTGCTTATAAGTGTACTTTATCTCAGATCAAGCTGTAAAGTTATTTCAAAAATGTTAACTATTGCATATATTCATATTCAATTTAAGGAACTATTTTTAAGAAAAGTTCCTACAGCATTGTAACAAGAATACCATTCTTAAGAAATGTGTCTAGAATATACGAATCCAAATTCTATACATACTTAATGCTGAATATAAACGATATCAATCTAAGTTCAAAGAGGAAAGCAAAAACTTTTAAGTGAAAATTGAGGCTGCAGAAAAAGAAAAAGCAGCAGTCTTTTATGTTCTAAGTATTCAAATTCAAAGAAAAGAAATTCCCTTTCGACTTTGAGAAAACAAAACAAAACAACAACAACAAAAAAACCACCCACATCACTCTGGATACATTAGCTGAATTCTGAATCATAAGTTGTATAGAGAGACTGACATTACTGCAATATAGAAAAGCTTACAAAATATCTAATGCTTTACAAAAGCAAATAGAACAAGGTACATTTATTTACTCTGCTGCAAATACTTTTGTCCAATGAGAGAAAAACATTAAAGTTCATTAGCATAATAAATGTGTATACACAACTTACTGGTAACATTGTTTTTAGTCCTGAACGCAGGAATTCATTCCTTAAATGTATTCTAAAATCAAGCTCATAGGGTGAAGTGACAAGGGCATTTATAAACTGCATGCAGGCCACCTGCAATTAGAAAGCAAATTTTGTTATTTTTTTTTTCATTAAGGGAATATTTACTTACTGCATTCAGATCATTATTTTTCCATTAGCTAAAGGCATACATACATATACTATAAAAAGAAATGTAAATTTTTACATAAGTATAAGGATGATTTAGTATAAACAACAAAATTAACAATTAAGTTTCTAATGTCCAGAATAACTTTAACAAAAATATGGATGGCCAAGTATTGCTATGTTTTGCCAAACAATATGAAGGAATATTGAATTCTCTCTGAGAAGCTCAAAGTTCCAAAAGTCTGCATATATAGCCCTTTAAAAGATCATGAAATGTATCTTCCATACCCAGCTGTCCTCAGAGTGCACTTGGCCTCAATTCTATATGGTTATAAACACTTTTCTAAAATAAATCAAATAATGTACCCTGGTATTACACAGGGAACAGTGATAACTTGGAGCTATTATACTGATTTATACTCTCTCCATCTATCATTGGGATACACTTGCAAAAAATATAAAGTTTTAAAATATATGATTAAGAGGAATTAATTTACTGTGTATAAAAATGAATGCAAGTAAATTAAGATCAACTAGAAGGCACTGTGACACCAATGCCAAAGCGCATTGCATGACAAATAGAAGTGTTTGTTTTTAAGTGAAGGTGATTCCTTAATTATATTAACACTGTAAAGAAGGTTTGGTTTTTCTTACCTTCTAATATTGAGGTTCCCTACTATAAAGGGGACTTACTTTCTGGTAATTGCAAGCTAGAAGGGAATCAACAAAGTGCTAATTGCCAGTTGATCCATACTTTTTGGGGAATGCTGCTCAAGTTTACGGCAACTAGATAATAGTTTAAGTGATGAGCTGCACATTTAAATTGATCATTCTTTTTTTTTTTTAAGTTGATTTCTTTATTTTGAGGAGAGAGAGAGAGACAGAGAGAGCAAGTGGGGGAAGGGCAGAGAGAGAGGGAGAGAGAATCCCAAGCAGGCTCTGTGCTGACAGAGACTCAACCAGGGACTCGAATTCACAAACCACGAGATCATGACCAGAACCAAAACCAAGTCAGACGCTTAACTGACTGAGCCACCCAGGCGCCCCTAAATTGATTATTTTTAAAGTATGCAGTGAGTGCACTGTACAGTGTTCAAAGAGTTGATTTCCAGAGAACTGGAAAACCAGATTTGGTAAAGATGTCAAGTATATATACAAGTATATATAGGAGACACAAATAAATAATAGTATGAGAAAAACAGATCAGCAAAAGAAAATATTTCAAATGTATTTTGACTTGACCTATCCCACCTATCATTTTAATAGTTATTTTTCAAGTAGAAAGAAAATATTAAAAGGTTTAAAAGTACAGTTCCTTTAAATATTTCTTTATTAAAAATAAAGTATTCCTTTCATTTTTACATATGTACCTTAGCCATTTAAGCTGTTTTTAGGGAGAATAGTCCATCCACTTCACATCCAGGTTCAAAAATAAAAAGTTGTATGTTTTAAAGGGGATGACTAAAGTTGTTTCTAACATTACTAAATATCTAAATGGCAACTGAACAATGTAGTCCAACTCCTATGAATGCTCAAATGTCAATATAAAACATTTAGACAATTGATTAAAAATACTTGCTTTATCGTAAAACACATTTCAAATAAGTTATTATGATATTTATGCCTTAATGGACTAGTTAACCTTCTTACTTACAATAAGAAAATATGTAAGTCTTTATATAGTTTCCATAGGATGGGATAAAAGTTTGCATACTGTACATATTATTAAATATATTATCATTGCATGTGCTTGAATGATCCTTGTTATGTTACAACTATGACATGACCAAACAAGCCAAAGTACATGTCTAATCCAAAATTAATAGAGAGAAAAGTTGCCATCTGCTAGGATTGTTTTTGCCAGAAGAAATTCTAGCTTAATGGCTTGTATTAATACCCTACAAGAGAACATTTCAATAAGAAACAAGTTAATGAGTCTTGGAATTGTACCTTTATACAAATAAAAGTATTTAGATCAGGAGATGATAAAAATAGTAAAAATCAATAAAATTAATGAATATATCAACATAAAAATACCTTTACATTTAATAAGACAAACACTGCAATACTATAAAATACTTTACATGTGATGTATAACTGAATGCTAAAAAAGAAGTGGCATTGAGGGGAACCTGGGTGGCTCAGTTGGTTAAGCACTGACTTCGGCTCAGATCATGATCTTGCAATTCTTTTTTTTTTTTTTTTCAACGTTTATTTATTTTTGGGACAGAGAGAGACAGAGCATGAACAGGGGAGGGGCAGAGAGAGAGGGAGACACAGAATCGGAAACAGGCTCCAGGCTCCGAGCCATCGCGGGGCTCAAACTCACGGACCGCGAGATCGTGACCTGGCTGAAGCCGGACGCTTAACCGACTGCGCCACCCAGGCGCCCCGTTTTTTTTTTTTTTGTTTTGTTTTTGTTTTTTTTTGTTTTTTTTTTCAACGTTTATTTATTTTTGGGACAGAGAGAGACAGAGCATGAACAGGGTGCAATTCTTGAGTTTGAGCCCCGCATCAGACTCTGTTCTGACGGCTCGGGGCCTGAAGCCTGCTTTGGATTCTGTGACTCCCTCTCTCTGCCCTTCCCCTGCTTGTGCTCGGTCTCTCTGTCTCTCTGCCTCTCTCTCAAAAATAAATAAGTTTTTAAAAAATGTTAAAAAAAGAAGTTGCATTCATTGACTATAAAATAATTAGAAGACAAACAAAATAGGTAGGAGACACTTTGAAGTCAGCAATTTAAAGAAATAATGGCACTGGTTTATCAATGTACTATTTATTGTTTATCAAATTCTAATAGACATATAATAAAATTAAATAACATAAGGAGAATAGTCATACCATCATGTCATTTTCCAACATATTCTGTTACAGTGATTCCCTGATTCCCTCTTATAAAAACATTTATAGTGTATGAATGTGAAGAACAAAAAAATCATCTTAAATATGTCTATATCTTTATGTTACTATGTAATTACTGCCCTTTTTAGAGGACATAACAAAATCAATCCAAAACCAAAATAATTGTCACTATTTACAAATACAAAATTAAATTTTAAAAATAGAATTCGTTTCAATGCCAGAATATATTATTACTTAAATATAAACACGAAACAGCCATTATGTAGATTCTGAATAATTAAATACAGAACCCTAAACTATTATCATTAGTATTATTCTTTTAAAAAAAATAAATTTGAAAGCACATTTATTTATATATTTTTTAATTTTTATTGTTGAGAGAGAGAGAAAGAGAGAGAGAGAGAGAGGGAGGGAGAGGGGAGGGGCAGAAAGAGAGGGAGACACAGAATCTGAAGCAGGCTCCAGGCTCTGAACTGTCAGCACAGAGCTCAATGCTGGGCTCAAACTCACTAACTGCAATATCATGATGTAGCCAAAGTTGGACACTTAAAAGACAGACTCACCTGGCACCCCTGTTCTTATTATTAATTACCAAACAATATAGAGATTTTATATAATTCACCATTTAATGCCTTCCTCATAAAAACCATTCAACATAAGTGTTACTATTATTCTTAATTCACAGATGATGAAGCTGAGGTTCAAAGCAGGTAACTTATACAAGGTCAGACAGCAAGGAGAAAACTCATGATTCTAAACCATATCATTTTATTTCAAATACAGAATAATTTCCAGCACATTCAAATGCCTCATTAACTCCACTCATAGATTCACACAAAAAAAGATTTTAAGGATGGGTAATATAATAAAATTTAACTATTGCATCGTTTAATATACTGGAAATATCTAGCTTTGAAACTATTAATTAGAAAGCATACAATTATTTTAATAATATATTGTCTAGTATATAAAGTGCTTATCATGTAAGTCAATTATACCTCAATTTTAAAGAAAACAAAACAATGTGGTTATCAAAATGCATAATAGATTACAAACAAAAAAAAGAGGAAAGGTAGAAAACAGTTCCCAGAATGTGTTATATTCCACTATATATGTGTATATGTGTATATATGTATATGTGTGTATACATATATATACATCCTGAACAATGAAGTATGGGTAGCATCCCATCATCCAAAATAATGGTCTCCACTTTCCTTTACTTCCTGCCATGCCACTCCCTATTCAGCATACATTTGCATACAGATACAAACACACACACACACACACACACACACACACACACACACAGGCTAGAAATAGGCTATTCAATATGGGGCCACCAGTCACAATTTAAATTTAGTTTAGTTACAATTAAATAACATTTAAAATTCAGATGCTCAGTCACACTAGCAACGGTTCAAGTGTTCAAAAGCCATATGTGTCTACTGGCTACCACACTGGACGGCATGAATGAAGGACAATGCAGAAACTTTGACTAGATAGCATTGCACTAGGGGCTTTAAGGAAAAAGTCTTCTGCCTAATATCTAAAATCTAAGCTCCAAAGAAGTACAAAACTCATTCCCAAATAATGATAGTTTCAGAATTGCTATGTTGAACTTCCAAGCGTATAAATCTTTAAGATCATGATTGAACTATATTGTCTGTTTATAAGGCAAAATCAATCTGCTTTAAAAAAATCCAACCCCAGAGATGCAAAATAAAGAATATGTGATTTTAAAGTGGAGAGACTGCCTAAAAATGCCAAATACTCTGTTCTGATGTGTTCCTTTAAAGATAAAGAAACTGAAAACCTAGAAATACTAGATGATTCGCCCAAGATCATGTAGCTAATAAAAAGCCATGAAGACTGAACTAGAACTCATGTCTCATGACTGTTTGGGATTCTTTGTACAACACTACAATTCACAAATCTGGCCTTGCTGAATAGCATTTTTCCTTACACTGGGAAGAAAAGCAAGTACCCTTGAACTGAATATCACAAAGTCCATTTTTCCAGATTCTTTCTGTTGCTTAGTTTCTTTATAATAGGTCTAAGTTTCAAAATGGTCTGCCATATCTGTTTTAAATATAGCTTCCACAAGAATTAAAATTTAAACGTCACAGTAAATCAGCACATTTTGTCCATTATTAACAAATATAGTAGGATAGGACCAAAATTCTGATTCTTAACCACTAAAACAGTTTCTTTATTTGTACTTCAGGGGTCTCCTTTTCTACATGATAAATAGGCTGCCAAATAAATGCATGAATATGTATAGATAAAAACCACCAACTCTGCATGTGATAAAGATCCAATAATTTGTACCATGTATAATTATATGCTAAACTGAATTACTATCAGTTTTTCCATCAAATTAGGATTATTCCTTTACTATAATAGTATATTTTCTTTCTACAATAATGGTCTACATCCTTTAGTCACAAGATGCTATTGTCTTCATCCTGCGGTATGGGATGTGATACAGAGTGTAAAATACCACAAAAGAGATTATAAACTTTGTAAAGGCAAGTTCTGCATTCATTTAGGATTTTCTGTTTAACCTCTAATTGCCCTCAATACAATGATTAAAATATAATGGGTGAATGGTAATGAGATATCTCAAATTTTAATAGCATGAGACACAGCAACACAAAAAAAAATTGTATTACATTTCTTACCAAAGTGGTAGAGAGCGGAACTATTTTAACATGAAATATCCTCACAAAATTATTGGAAAAATGCTACAAACTTTTATTTAACTTACCAGGTCTGAAAACTATACAACCATCTATCTCTCTGTTTGATCACAATTCAAAGAGCTATGGAGTACAATAATTGCCAACTCTAGGGCATTCTCAGACAGATTATCCATATTGCCACTAGCTGTGACAAAGTGTGCTTTTAAAATTTTATTGACATGGTCACAACTTGACCTTATTAAGTACTTTGTTGACATTAACAAGGTCTTTCTTTATCTTACCCCAGCAGGATTTAGGAAAAAAGATGGTTTAAGTCAAATAAGTACAAAACAAGAAAGATAGAAATGTACAGAGCAAGTTAATTAAATCAAGAAATGGAGAAAAAGTCCAGGCAGATGAAGCCATGTACAAAGGTATGGAGGTAGAAGGAAAAAACAGCATAAAATGTTCAGGATTCTGAGCACACTATGACTGGACCAAAACATATAAGTAGAATAGTGGTGAAGTATAAGTAGAAGAGTGGTGAAATATGAGGCTACAGATATGATGATGTATTTTGATGATGATGATGATGATGAAGTATTTTGTGTGTACTAAGACTACATTTTAATCCTAGAGGTTACGGGAAGATCTTGTTGGATTGAGCAGTGATATGACAAGAACTGTACTTCAAAACTATAACTCTGTGGAAGATGATTTAAAAGGGGTTGGAATAAAAGGTAGAAGATATTGAAGAGTCCAGAAAAATGGCAAAATGGTGAGATGTGACAATGCACTGAAGTACACAAATGGCAGCAGAGGTGGAGGGGAAGGGATACCAATGAAGGAAAGAACAACACTAAGGAAGTAGAGTTGGTAGGATTTGGTGACTGAAGGAATGGTGAATGGAGAAGAATAGATTCAAAGATGACTATAATGTTTCTGGTTTATACTACCCAGTGGATAATGCTAAGGTAACCAGGATTGAGAATACAAAAGAAAGGCAGGTTAAGATTGGAGAGAGGATTAGAGTAGGAAGGAGAAGGATGAAGAATAGGCAGGTAAGTAGCATTAAGGTCAATATTGAATTTGAAATTCAGTCAAGAGGCAGCTGACCATATGGGGGGTCTGTCTGAGTCAGTAGAATTTGGAAAAGAAGAGTTCAGAGAAATTCATCATATAGAAGTACTAGATGCAAGTCATAAGGATGGATGAGGCTGTCCAAGGACAATGTACAGAATGAGCAATGCAATGAACCAAAGCAAAGGACCAAAGAAGTGAGAATTAAGCTCTTAGGAAGCAGTATATTTTAGGGCCAAATATACAGACAGAAGATTTAAAAGATTTAAAAATATAAGAGACAAAACAAGGAGAGGTTAGGATTATGGAAATTGTGGAACGAGAGAACTTTGATAGGAATAATCAATAGTGTCAAATGGTGCTGAAGACGCCAATATGACAACTTAAAAAGTGTCTTGCTTTTTATATAATGGAGGTCACTAGTGACCCTCCATGACAAAAAAAAGATATATTTGACAATTAATCATCTTTGAAATAGACATAAAAGGAAAGACATCCTTTAAGTCAGAAGTTACTTTTATATGAACTTGAAAAATGACTACATTGTGTAAATATATCTATACAGCCCCCCATTATACTAAGTCCACTCTAAAAATGATAGTAATATAAAACTGTCAATAAATAGAACAAGTTTCCTAAGTGCTAGCAGGTATTCATTCAACACCTAATATTTAACACATTCATTTACTTTTCTACAAATTTTCTCCTTATTCATAAGCTGTAGCACCTTGTTTTATTATAAATTTACCTGTACTCACAAATGATAAATGATTTATCCAAGGCTACATCCTCCGTGTGATGGCATAAGTGCACTAATAGCTAATTTACAAGCATGCTTAGAGTAAAATCTGAAGACTTGAGAACCACTATGAAAAAAAATCAATCTACAAAGAATCAGTCCATATATCTGAGGGTTTGTCTATGTAAGCATGAACATTTGTTTTTGCACAGAACTCTTTCTGAAATGAATTAGATAATTCCTACATTCTTAAACAAAATATCCTAGATATAATTATATAATTATTTTCTTGCTGCCTCAGGGGTGTGATTGAATATGTGAGTTAGTGAGCTATGATGTAACACAGAGATGCCTGCAGGAGCTACTGAGGTGTGTAGGGCTACTTGCTTAGTTTTAATAAGGTGAGGTACTGTGTAGTGGTTAAGATCATGTACTTTGGAGCCACACTCCCTAGTGTCTAATCTGGATTTTTGCTCCTAATCACATTGTGGCCCTTGGAAAGTTATCTAACCTCTATGAGCCTGTTTCTTCATATATAAAATGGGGATACTACTATCTTTCTCCTAGAATTGCTGTGAGGTTTAAAACGAGGTAATGTGTAAAGTATTAGAACATGGGTATATGATGTATACATGCTATCTTTAATTTCTTATTTTTATGATGTCTCTAAGATATCCAGTTAAGCATTTGGACATGTAAGTTTGAAAAGAGAGAGAGAGATGAGATGGACT
The DNA here is from genome assembly GCF_016509475.1 of Prionailurus bengalensis. Classification (NCBI taxonomy): domain Eukaryota; kingdom Metazoa; phylum Chordata; class Mammalia; order Carnivora; family Felidae; genus Prionailurus; species Prionailurus bengalensis. The sequence goes on along the minus strand of NC_057361.1, from coordinate 77,569,811 downwards.
TATAATTCTGGGGAATCACTAGAATATAGCTGGATGCTAAAGCTAGAGAAACAATTGAGAACATTCATGAGAAAAATAAAATACATATGTATGCATACAAGTATATATATGTAAATGTACATATATATGTGTAAACAAAAGTGATAATATAAGAGGGCCAAAGATAGAACAGAGAGAAAGAAAATACCCAGGAAAAATAGGAGAAACACATGAAAAAGAGACAAAGCAGTTAAAGTAGTCAGAGAGCAAGACGAGAATGGGGACCATAAAGCCAAAGGCAGTAAAATTTTCAAGGAGGGAGGCGATTAATACTGCCAAATGATGAGGATTAGAAAAAGGCTATTGGATTTTGAAATTAGAAGATCACTGTTGACCTTTTTAATAACTTTGAAAATCCTAAGTTGTAAAAGGAAATTTAGGAAACAGAGAAAACAAGTACAGATGATTCTTTTAGAGACTGGGACTATGAAATAAAAAAAGGAAGGTGAGAGGTTGGTTCAAAGAACAAGTAAGATCAAAAGTATTGCAGTATGGGTAAGAACTAAGAATGCTACTTAGCTGAAGGGAAGTCAGTGAAGAGAGAGCATATGAAGATATATGACTTACTGTCTCTCTGTTTCTTGAACTATTGCAGATTATGAAAATCCTATCACAAGTACAAAATTTCCCTTTAAAGATGACCTTGAAAACTTCTATGGGAAGTAAATAACCTGTTTTAAAATCCCCCAAAAAAGAGAAAAATGTACACAATTGTTATTTAAAAATATAATTAGTGCTGTATTTTAACAGAATTACTTCCTGCAGCTATAATAACATTTTGAGAAGTCTCAGGGTACTACAGAAATAGAAAATGTAATTCTATTACATTTAAAATACAGCACTAATTATAATTTTTAAACAATAAGTTTAAACTTTTGTGTTTCATTCTGTATTCTGAAAATATTTTTGAAATTTTAGATGAAAATTTTTTCATTGACATGAAATAGTTCAAATAAAAAAAAACCCAATTCACAATTTGTGTAAGAGTGATAGGCTTTGCATATAGCAAATTACTAATTTTTGTACCTCATCAAACTAGGAAATTTCAGGGGCACCTGGATGGCTCAGTTGGTTAAGTGTCTGACTCTTGATTTCCACTCAGGTCATGATTTCATGGTTTGTTAAGTTTAAGCCCTGTGTCAGGCTCCGCACTGACAGCATGGAGCCTGCTTAGGATTCTCTCTTTCCCTCTCTCTGCCCCTACCTTGTTCATGCTCTCTCTCTCAAAATAAATTTTAAAAACTTAAAAAATATTTTTAAAAGGAAGAAAATGCAGTATACAAATGATTCATCACAAAGACCTGGCTTCAAATTACATCTCCACACTTCAATAGCTGTGTGATTTTGAGTGACTGATTTGAGTAAGTAATGAAGACATTGAATGTATCTAAAACACTTACTTCTCCTATACATACATTGTGGGACAAGTACAAACTCCTATATATGACTGAATGCCAGTGATATTTAGTTAGGTAAGCCCAACTAAAGAAACAAGAACAAAGATTTCAAGAAGTCATCTAAAACGTACAGTTTTCAGGGGAACCTAAGAGGCTTATTTGGTTGAGCATCCAACTCTTGAATTTGGCTCAGGTCATGATCTCACGGTCATGAAATGGAGCACCACGTTGGGCTCCATGCTGAGCATGAAGCCTACTTAAGATTCACTCTCTCTCTCCCTCTCCCCTACTTGCTGTGTCTCTAAAAGAAAAAAGTACAGTTTTCAAATCTTTCAAATCTTTTCAAATATTTCAGTAGAGATATTAAAAATTTTGAGAGAGGGGCGCCTGGGCGGCTCAGTCGGTTAAGCGTCCTCCTTCGGCTCAGGTCATGATCTCGCAGTTCATGAGTTCGAGCCCTGCATCAGGCTCCGTGCTCACAGCTTGGAGCCTGGAGCTTGCTTTGGATTCTGTGTCTCCCTCTCTGTCTGCTTCTCCCCTGCTTGCATTCTGTCTCTGTCTCTGTCTCTCTCAAAAATAAATAAACATTTAAAAAAAACTTAAAAAAAAGTGACAGAATTTTTATATAATGTACAGTATATAAGTATATATATTATATAATAAGTATATTATAATATATAAGAAGAAGTATATTTTAAAAAGGAAAGCAGAATGAAATATCCCAATTATTTAAAATGTAATACATTGGACATAAAAGGCACACCATAAAAGTTTACCCAAAATGATAATCATAGTTAGAGAAAAAACAACTAACAAAGATCCTTAAATATTTAAAGAGAGATTATAGTTTTGTAACACTACAGTATTCTCTTTGGACAAGCCAATTCATCTATCTGCTGTAGTTTCAAACCCTGGCAAAAAAAAAAAGATACTAATAATTTATAGCACAATAAAAAATAAAATAAATGATAAAATAAATTGTTTTACATTAGATAAGAAATTTTAACATTTAAACACTCCCTACTAAATAATTTGATAAAATTAAATGTGTAACCATCTTCTCTTTGTTGAATGATACTACAGTAGTTTAAAAATTAATTCAGAAAAGATCGCCATGGTGCATTACATGGTAAACAGTGTCTAAAAGAAAGAGATGAGCATCAAAGACCAAAAACCCTGATGTCAAATTCTAAGTCTGCCACTTACAAGCTGTATCAGCATAGATAAGTTATCTAGTCTCAATAAGCCTATTCATCTCATAAACAAAATGGACATGATAATAAGGCCTACAGAGCTCAGTTGTTATGAGAATTAAATCAGATAATTTATGTAAATTAAAATTCTTAGTCCATGATCTCACACAATAAATATGGTCAATAAATATGACTTCTCATCACTCAAGAACAAAGTTATCTTTCATAAAATGGGTCTATTCCTGAAACCATCTAAGAAAAAATAGTGAGTTTTGTCATTTTCTAAATAAGACATTTAGTCTCGGTATATACAGGGCTATCAGATAGACCCTGACCAAAGAGTTGTAATTCACCACCCCCCTCACCATTCTGGTGAATCAGATATCTGAATGTTGTGTGAATGACATAAAGAGAGATATGCTTAGTTTTCCTAAATTTCTACAATAAGCCCACAGACTTCACCAACTTATGTTAGGATAATAGCATTGTCTGAATTGTTGCCCTATTACACTTGATTATTGCTAAAGCTTTAATTTCAATGGTTTATTTTATTTTTTAATGTTTATTTATTTTGAGAGAGAGAGAGAGAGAGAGAGAGAGAGCAGGAAAGAGGCAGAGAGAGGAAGAGAGAGAGAATCCCAAGCAGGCTCTGCACTGCCAGCACAGAGCCTGATGCAGGGCTCAAACCCACGAACCGAGAGATCACAACCTGAGCTGAAACCAAGAGTCAGATGCTTAAACAACTGAGCCACACAAGTACCCCAATGGTTTATTTTCTTATTTCCTAACTTTCTTCCAAATATTAATGATAATCATACTCACCATATTATAATAACTTGAAGTAGTTTTCCTAATTTTAAACAAATCGTTACTCTCACAGACAAAATTTCTAGCTTTTATAAATGACCAAGCAACAGGAAGAATTTAATTTTTATGTTCCATTCTATTTAAATACTAGAAAGAATGGAGTTGGCATCATACAAAATGAGTACTTTAAATATAACCCCAGAAGCCGTTGAAGACAAAATGAACTCACCTGTAATTGCAAAGCTTCGTGATTTTCTAATCCTTCCACAATAGGTGAAAATCGTTCCCTATTATTTCTTTCTGCTGCTGTAGTTATTGCCCCTAAAAGTTTATCAAGACTACACACACACACACACACACACACACACACACACACAGAGAAAAAAAATAGAAATGAGAAATCCATCTTATACATACATTATGATATGGGTTATCTTTCAGTCTTCTCTATTTCCTTTCTAGCACTTGATGTTTATAAAGACCACCACAATTTAAGAGTTGTGTTCCTTCCTATCCACATATTTCTACAAGTCAAATATTGATAGTTTTAAATAATTTCGGGCCATCAAAATGAAAATTCAATTAAAAACTTTAGGAAAATAAATTTTCTAGGTTATATTTTTTAAAAGATCCTTAGTTGATAAACAGTGAAATTTAAAATTTCAGGTTTTGATATTTCATGTGTCAACATGATTATTAATAATCATTTAAGTATAATATGGCATATACAATATTAAAATCTTATAATAAAGTGCTGGAAAGAGCAGATACATTTAAAAGAATTGAAAACATCAACAATCTTTGAAAATGGGAACAAGAAACAAAAACTAAAAGAGAAAAGCTAGGTAACTAGAAAAGCATCTATAATTACCTAGCGCAAGAGAATTATTTACCAGAAGAAAATTATTGGAAACTATCACTATACAGTGTCTGAATCAAATTAACCTCCCTGGAGTATACTATGCTTATCGAACTATAGTTATAATTATAAAACATATACCAGAATAGGTTATATTATAGGAATTAAATACTGAAAACCCAATTGACAAGAAAAACATTATTTACTCATATATAAACGGATTTTTCCATGAAACCTAAGGAAACCTTACTTTTGTATATGTTATTTCATTCTTTGCTCTGAGATAAGACTTAAAGCTCTATGATAATATTTTTGGTTAGTGTTTGTCTTTGGTTTCTAAGTACACTAAGCAGCATTAAGCAAGATCTCATTTTATTCTAACATGTATGAAAAAGCCAATGTATTACAATATTCTTAAGTCTTTTCATGGCCCTGTTCTGATTCAAACAGAAATTATTACTGTCACACGAAATGTTCAGAAGAAATATTTTAGTTCATGTCCGTAAGAGAATACTTTATCTTTTATCACAATGGTTCCTTACTAACTGGGCTTGTTAATGACGTCAAATCTGAAATTTTTCTTCTCAGTCAATATTATTTCCATAGGAAGGTATGATCTAATGTACATTCAGCAATGACTTGTTAAAATTAACACATACATGCTCTCTGAATAATTACAATCTTTTTTTGTTCTTTCTGTTTAACAGGTTTACTCTACTCTATGCATAACTACTTCATCTTTTCATTTATCATAGGCAAATGAAGTAAAATACCACTTTAAATAAAATCATAGTACAAAATAAAAGCATCTGGTCAATTCTGTGGGTTAAGGAAGTCAAATTTTTTGATAGGCACATGTAGAGGATATTTGTGTATGTGTGTGTATGTATTTAGCCATATTTGCTCTCTGATTTTTCCCCACTTTTATAATGATTGCTTTACCTTCAGCTAGATAAAATTCTATTTATTCAATATGAATCCAACTTTGAAGAATTTCCCACTAGAATTCTATTTAAAATCTCTGTCAAAAAATTTTAGGGGCGCCTGGGTGGCTCAGTCGGTTGGGCGGCCGACTTCGGCTCAGCTTATGATCTCGAGGTCTGTGAGTTCGAGCCCTGCATGGAGCTCTGTGCTGACAGCTCGGAGCCTGGAGCCTGTTTCAGATTCTGTGTCTCCTTCTCTCTCTGCCCCTCGCCCGTTCATGCTCTGTCTCTCTCTGTCTCAAAAATAAATAAACGTTAAAAAAGTTTTTTTTTAAGTTTTTTTAAATCCTGTATGTAAAAATAGATATGGTAAATTGCCAGTAAATTATTTTCTACAATTTAATTTTTTAAATTGTAATCTAAAGAATTCATGCAAGTAATCTAAAGAAAATCACAAAATATGGGCTTCCTCAAGTACTATTTTCCATGCACTTAATATAGTAATACAGCAATACTTACATGTTCTCTTCTCCAACAATGCAAATAGCAGAAAGTATTTTTACTATTTCAGTCATCATGTTGGGTTGTTTGGGATCAATTGCTCTTGCCAATAGCAAAAGACTCCTTTCATCTCCTAGAATCCTTTGCAATCCAAACTAAAGAAAAAGAAAAAATAAAAACAATAACCCTCATTCAAAATGCCTATGTAATGCATGTTTAATTTAAAAAACAACTTACAGGGTGCCTGGGTGGCTCAGTCAGTTAAGTCTCTGGCTCTTGGTTTCAGCTCAGGTCAAAATAGCATGTATATAAAGCCCCACGTCAGGCTCTGCCCTAGAACACTGACAGTGCGGTGCCTGTTTATTTATTTATTTTGAGAGAGAGAGAGAGAGAGAGAGAGAGAGCGCATGAGTGGGCTAGGGGGAGGGACAGAAAGAGGGAAAAAGAGAATCCCATGAATAGACACTTCTCCAAGGAAGACATCCAGGTGGCCAACCGACACATGAAAAAAATGTTCAACATCACTCATTATAGGGAAATACAAATCAAAACCACAATGAGATACCACCTTACACCTGTCAGAATAGCTAACATTAACAACTCAGGCAACAACAGATGTTGGCGAGGATGCGGAGAAAGAGGATCTCTTTTGCATTGCTGGTGGGAATGCAAGCTGGTTTAGCCACTCTGGAAAACATTATGGAGGTTCCTCAAAAAACTAAAAATAGAACTACCCTATGACCCAGCAATTGCACTACTAGGTATTTATCCACGGGATACAGGTGTGCTGTTTCGAAGGGACACATGCACCCCCATGTTTATAGCAGCACTATCAACAATAGCCAAAGTATGGAAAGAGCCCAAATGCCCATCGATGGATGAATGGATAAAGAAGAAGTGGTATATATATACAATGGAGTATTACTCGGCAATCAAAAAGAATGAAATCTTGCCATTTGCAACTATGTGGATGGAACTGGAGGGTATTATGCTAAGTGAAATTAGTCAGAGAAAGACAAAAATCATATGACTTCACTCATATGAGGACTTTAAGAGACAAAACAGATGAACATAAGGGAAGGGAAACAAAAATAATATAAAAACAGGGAGGGGGACAAAACAGAGGAGACTTATAAATAGGGAGAACAAACTGAGGGTTACTGGAGGGGTTGTGGGAGGGGGGATGGGCTAAATGGGTAAGGGACATTAAGGAATCTACTCCTGAAATCATTGTTGCACTATATGCTAACTAATTTGGATGCAAATTTAAAAAATAAAACATAAAATAAAATAAATAAATAAATAAATAAATAAAATAAAATAAAATAAAATGAAATGAAATGAAATAAAATACAACTCATATTGGTCTTCTAAAAACCTGTATCTCCACAATAAGGTTCTATTTAATTACATGAATGTTTTTCAAATGTAGTGGCTTGTCTATGTATTTTTTTTTAATTTGAAATGACTGCATCTTGGGAGTTTTTGCCCCTTGATCAGATGTGATTTCCCTTAGCTTGCCTAAAAAATCTATAAAGATTTGGGAGAAATACCTGAATAATAAGTATTTCCTCAACAAAGAAAAACATGTAAAGTACTTACTGATATAATTTTCTAAAGTAACTCTACTTGTGTCATTGGATCTCTCTGGAGATATCTATAATTCATGGTTACATTCTCTAATTTGTATAGAAAATAAAATTAAACAAAAGGGGTAAAATGTTGGAAAGTTCTTTTTGTATACTATATGCTGGTTAAAGAAGCAATAAACCTCTTCCATACCATCTTCTATCTTCCCCCTTTCAGGAAGCTGTGCTACATTACAAAAGCTATGAACCCAAGGAAATGGTGACTAGGTTTTGGTAAGTGTCACAGTGAACTAGGCAGAGAAGACACCATTTTCACTGATTTTCTAGGCTTGGATATGAACACACAAGTGTGTATTATAAGTATGAACAGAAAAAGACATGCTTTAAAAGGTTAAAATTGAAATCTTGCCATTTACAACAATGTGGACAGAACTGGAGGGTATTATGCTAAGCGAAATAAATCAGAGAAAGACAGATATCATATGACTTCACTCAGATGTGGAATTTGAGAAACTCAACAGATAAACATAGGTGAAGGGAAGGAAAAATAAGATAAAAACAGAGGGAGAGGCAAACCATAAGAGACTTTTAAATACAGAGAACAAACTGAGGGTTGCTGGAGGGGGGTGTAGTGGGGGAGTGAGTTAAATGGGTGAGGGGCATTAAGAAGTACACTTTTAAGGATGAGAACTGGGTATATGTAAGAGATGAATCACTGGGTTCTACTCCCAAAGCAAAGACTACACTGTATGTTAAATAACTTGAAAATAAATTAACAAAAAAATAAATTAATAAAAATAAAGTAATACTAAAAAAAAGTAGATAGACAATGAGAAGTTGCTGGAGGGAAAAAGAGAACTCATAGTTAAAACCTATGTGCACACATTTGGCTAAACAGTTAAAAATTGTTAGAATAAATGGGAGCAGGTATATAGATAACCCCAATGGGTTCACTGTTTTACCTTGAATTTTTTTTATTAACTTTGGATTTAGTGTTCTGTTTTTTTTTTAAGCTCTGCTGGGATTGATAACACAGAACACTAAAAATAATAAAGTTATATTATAAAACAAAAAAGAAAAAAAGGCTAAAATTGGTTTTCACTATATTTAGAAGGTATTTTCTTTGATCTTTGTCCCACAAAGTATTTCTCAGATTTCTTATGAAATGTTTGTTTCTCATTAGTTTAACAGTGGAATCCTACATTTCATTAGATCAAAATTGTCATTTCAAACTAACTTTTAGTTAAGTACCAAACATATGAATATTTTCATAATTCCTAATTTAACTTCCAAAAGAATTTGGGGGAAAAGGGGGAATATAGCTAAAGCTCTTAAATGTAACTTTACCAGGGGTCATAATAAATAAGAACATACACAGAGACAAGACAGAAAAAAAAAAAGAAATGGAAGAGACAAGATGAAAAAGAAGCAAAAAAAGAAAAAAACCCAAAACCAGAATGGACAAATATGTATAAAGGTGGCCAGTAGGTACTAAATAGCAAGAAAAATACATGAAAAACATAGTGTAAAACTAAGAGAATGGTGTTTACTATGCAATTACCAAACTTAAAATAATAGCTTTAAAAATCAAATAGACTGAGGGAAGGAGTTAACTTGGTGAAATAGTAGGAGGACCTTATGCTTGCCTTATACCTTGAACACAGCTAGATATTATCAAATCATTCTGGGGGCACCTGGGTAGCTCAGTTAAGCCTCCAACTTCAGCTCAGGTCATGATCTCATGGTTTGTGAGTTTGAGCCCTGGGTCAGACTCTGTGCTGACAGCTCCAAGCCTGGAGCCTGCTTCTGATTCTGTATCTCCCTCTCTCTCTTCTCCTCCCCTAGGCACACTCTATCTCTCGCTCTCTCTCAAAAATAAATAAACTTTAAAAAAAAAAACATTCTGAACACCCAGGAATTCAATCTGAAGACTGAGAGAACAAACTGCACAACTACAGGGAGAAAAGAGGCCACAACATGGAAGGTAAGAAATGCAGTGATATGATCTGGGGGGAAAAAGAATCATGGGACTACAGAGGAAAGGGAGTCCTAATCCTGGGGTGGGAGGGGGGAGGAAGAGGGAGAGGAAGGGAGAGGAAGAGAGAGATAAAGCAGCACAGCAGCACGCAGGGCACTGCACAAGAAAAACACTTGGGGCAGCCTCTACCAAATGCCCTCCAAGAATGGGAACTGTCCCTTCCATGTGATTCAGGGGATTCTCAGAGCATAGTGTCTGCTCTTGGGCCTCTGCCTTCCCATTGAGCTGCCCCATTTATTAGCATATGGGCAGAAAAACATGCTGAGGAGAGGTAACCTGGATGTCAGTTTTTTTGCTGTGCTTTACCATGAACTCCAAGCTACTGCACATTTCGTGCGGCTACTTTTCTCGGAAAAACTGCAACCAGCCACAGTGCAGCAAGACCCTCCCCCAGAGATAGCATGGGTCCTTGTCACACTGGGTCACTAAAATTTATGGAGCCGTGAATCCCAGCCACACATCTGAGATAAAAGGAGCGCTGCACCACCACTGGGTCGGCAGACAGTGCAGATACAGGGTGAAGTCAGGGACATGACAGAAGCCTTGGACACAAGAGGGGAGACTGTCTGCTCTTTTGTGAGGGTCAGAACAGTAAGGGATGTAAATGCCCCTCTCAATGGAAGACAGTGGGCCCACACAATTCTTCACCCCTCCAATAGCACCAACGAACTTCAGAGAGCAGCACAGCACACACAGTGGAGGCTTGAGACACTCAAACCAATCTGTGTCCCCCTGCATTCTGCAGGTGCATTTTTTAATATGGCAAGTGTGACTGGCAGCCAGAGCAGCAGCAGACTTCTCTTTCAAAAGATCAGCACAACCCACCCCCCCCGCCACACACACACACACACACACACACACACACACACACAGCAGGTGTACTGATCCTAGGGTGCTGCAAAGCTTCAGCTCTAGTAAAAATAAGACTAGGAACAGGATTTCCTAACGCACAAAGGACAGAGACAAGAATAAATGCAAAGACAGAGTAATTCATCCCAATAGAAAGAAAAAGAGGTCACAGCCAAGGAACTAATCAAAATTGATAAAGTAATGGGAATGAACTAGAATTTAAAACAACAATCATAAGGATACTAGCTGGGCTTGAG